>NC_137613.1:25651731-25676731 GCF_963280865.1 Gymnoscopelus braueri | reverse complement strand
TGTGTGTGTGTGTGTGTGTGTGTGTGTGTGTGTGTGTGTGTGTGTGTGTGTGTGTGTGTGTGTGGGGGTGTGTGTGTGTGTGTGTGTGTGTGTGTGCGTTTGTGTGGCAGTCAGTCAATTACATGCCTACAGTATGTTAACTAATGACATTTGGACAGTTTCATTGAGATTCATTGTACGTTGTAATTGTAATGGGAACATTGGAAATCTTTTAATTAGACTGAATAGAAGCCATCCATTTCTATGATTTACATCACTGAACATCAGTTACAGAAAGAAACATGTTTTATTTCTCTGTGTCCCATATCTCACCCTGGTACTTTCTATAATGTGATATTCTTATCTCCGACAGCCAAAGCCGGGGCGAGAGATTATATTGGTGTGTGTGTGTGTGTGTGTGTGTGTGTGTGTGTGTGTGTGTGTGTGTGTGTGTGTGTGTGTGTGTGTGTGTGTGTGTGTGTGTGTGTGTGTGTGTGTGTGTGTGTGTGTGAGATTCTGGAGCTAATCTCGCAAACTGCTGAGCCAATCAGCGGCAATACTTTTGCGCAGTCTGCCAGTATAGGACAAATATGTTTCCAATCTGTCAACTATGTCATTTCAAATGATTGTAAACGCAGACCTACCGTCCCTCTGGAGTACAATATGAAGGAGTGGCCCGTTCATACGTAATTCCTTCATACGTAAGAGTGTGCTATGTGTGACTTCACCGACTATTATCTTTAGTTTAGAGCTACAAGCTCTGCGCTTTTTTTCACACAGTTTTACAATTCCTCAGACAGACATATCGATCACATATTGATTGTAATATCTAACCTTATTAGGTGCTGTGATAAAGGGTACTGCACTCTAACAACAGGTACACAGCAGCCTTTTTATACTGCTACTCAGCCTAGTTAATTGATACCTGGAACGCATTTGTGTCACTTTAGATGTCTTTGGCTATTCAAAAATAGCAGATCTACAAGCTCGTAGCGCGGCACCGAGTGCCGCGCTACGAGCTTGTAGATCTGCTATTTTTGAAAAATCTTGAATTTATATTTTTTAGATTTTTTTTCAAAAAAATGTTAGGATTTAGATTTTTTTAAAGAATCGCCTCAGGTCTTAATGGGTTAAAATAAGTCCCAGACTGCAGCTTTAAAGTGGAAATCTAATCCCTGTGTCTGCTGGCATCCTCCAGTGTCTCTGCAGCGGTTGGGAAATGACCAGCTGAGAGCCTCATCATCACACAGTGGTGAAATCCTTCCCCAGAGAGCGCTACACAACACATGTTCCACTGCGCTGTTGGACTCCATTTGTCTTGGCTGAGAGGAAAAAAAACATTCCATGATGGAAGAAGAGCTGTTTTAATATTATCAGTTTTGTTGGAGTAAAAAAAAAAATTGCCTCACATTCACCGTCTGAAGTTTCCAAAATACATCCACTATGTATGAGCAACATAATTTCTGAGATAACGAACGGAAGTTAACTTTACAGGCTATCTTAACCACTTATTTCAAATGTAATTTATTCAGCGAATGCAAAGACCTTGATCCAAGCTGTTGCCTCCTGGTCATTTCGGCTTGGGGACTTGTGACTAGGATTCTAGGAGTCTCTTAGAATTTAGTCTGCTGGAAGGATCATTTGCTTCCCCAGGAAGCAACCTTCCCGAACCTGGGTACTGACGCAGGACGTGACGTGAGCGCTGATCCGTTGTCCACCCCTGTTTTAAAAAAATGTTCAAAATGGTTCAAAATAGACACATTTTCAGTTTGTAGATGAGGGTCTATTTTCACTATTTTTAGAAATGTTATGGAGATTTATTTGACTATTTTTCACCTATAATGACTATCCCAAAAGAGGGACGTCAGGTAGCAAAGTCTGTCTGTCTATCTGTCTGTCCGTGTGTTAGGCAGGGTGGGCATCCGGCTTCACTGATTGGTGGAGCTTTGTGTCATGTTTTGAGCCACTTTGTCAATATAAGTGCTACAATGGAACAAATAGTACGAGATCTGTGCTCGTGTGCGAAGGAAGCCGCAACAAACGAATCGGGTGACAGGTAGGCTACATCAGATATGTACCTGCAAGTAGGGGGCGTGAGAGTTGACGGGACAGGTCCATTTGGTTCCATTTGAGTTACAGACAAATACGGGTCCATTTGGAACCCCCTCAAGGAACCCTGACGGTCCCTGGACCCCACTTTGAGAACCTCTGCAGTACAGTGTGTGCCCTTTGGCCTGCTTTAATAGAGCGGGCTGTCATTGTCACGCTGGGAATGGTGCACCCAGAGACAGCTTGTTGATTATTGATGATTTCCATATCTAGCCTGAGAGCAGAGTGAGAAATATACGACTCTCACTGCTTAATGAATATTCAACAGGCTTCCAAACATGAAAAGTGCATATCCCGGATCGTGAATCATGATTGGCTACTCAAGGACTCCAATATGTCCACACACTCTGTGTGAATTGATGTAAAAAAAATAAAAAATAAACATGGTGTGTAGGAATATGTGAAAACTAAGCTACAGTTTAATCTCCCATTTCAGCGCTCTCTGTCTGTTGCTGTTTCTGTGTATCTGTCTGTTTATCTCTTCCACTGCTGGTTCGCCCCTGTTTCTGCTTAGCTCCCAGTATAATGGGTGGATAAGCCAGGCTTGAGTTAGAAGGGAAATAATTGTTGTGGTTGACAATGCAGTACATTAGGGCAGGCAGACAGGGTCCTCTCCCCGTCTCTCTGCCATGTCCGGGAAATGGCTTTAAATGGGCTTACATGGGTTTAAATGGGTTACAACCAGAAATGTGCAAAGTGCACGGTATGTGCAAAGTGCACGGTAAAAGCGAAAGTGCGGAAAGAGCAGTTGATTCAAGAGAAAAACTGAATGAAGTCAATGAATGTAGTGAATTTGTGTGTGTGTGTGCTTGTGTGTGCATGTCACATGTACACTAATCTGTGCATGTGTGTGTACATGTGGGAAACTTGGAGTGAATGACGTTGCCGTGAAGCTCAGGCGTGACACTTAGTTGTGCACAGTGGTGTAAAGTAACTAAGTACATGTACTTTAGTACTATTGTACTTTTACTCCACTACAATTATATGAAAACTTTAGTTACTAGTTACTTTGTAGATTTAGATTATTAACAACTTTTTTACTAACCACTTCAGCCCTACCGGTGTATATATTTTGGCCATTTGAAAATAGCCGATTTACAAGCTCACAATGCTTCTGGATGCGACGCATTGTGAGCTTGCAGATCGGCTGTTTTCAAAAGATTTTGAACTTGTGAAATGGGACATTCTGAATACGGGACTTCTACTTGTAACAGAGTATATCTACATTGCAGCATTGATACTTTTACTTAAGTAAAACAGGTGAGTACTTCTTCCATCACTGGTTTGTGCGTCATGTCTCATACCGGAAAATGGCCAATCTCGTGCTGAAATGCTGATCGACAAGCTCACAGCGCACTGTGGGCTTGTCATTGTCAGCATTTCAGTGCGAGACACCGGTCGCGCAACTACGTATTAATCCAAGCGTAATTTCCCCTGGCCCTGATAAACCTCCTGCTGTAGTGAACAACCTATACCGGGGTCTTTATCGCCGGTGTGGCTCTCAGCATCATTGCAGTCACGTATTTGTGTGAGTTTGCAGACTTGCTAACATCCTAATTGGGATTCAGTGTGTGCTCCGGGCTGACTGGACGGTTCCCCTGCATGGGTCCCCAGGGTTGGTCCAGCCAGGCTCTGAATAACACCATTAATACTCGTACCGACAGGGGTTGGAGGTGTACTATAGCAGAACAGTACAAGGGTAAAAGGGATATATTTTATATGGTTTATATGGTTTTCGGATTTTGTATGGCTCGTTATACTGCCATATACCACAAGGTTCTGTGTCCGTAGAATCAAATGGCTCCATTTGGGACTGTGTTTTATAGGCATGTTTTAAAAGATCTGCAGAACCCCTTTCAGTTCCAAGTAGAACCCTTTTCAGTCCAAAAACTTTTTTTCCACTTCCCGTTAGAGCCTTTTTAAGTTCAAGGAGAACCCTTTTCAGTTCCTTATAGAACCATTGTCAGTGCCTTATAGAATATTTTTCGTGTGTCCTATGAGTAAGGCACTGAAGTCCTAACTGCTCCCCATGAGCAGATTGGTGCCTTTCGTGGTGTCTTCCGCCGCGCGCGCGCGTGTGTGTGTGTGTGTGTGTGTGTGTGTGTGTGTGTGTGTGTGTGTGTGTGTGTGTGTGTGTGTGTGTGTGTGTGTGTGTGTGTGTGTGTGTGTGTGTGTGTGTGTGTGTGTGTGTGTGTGTGTGTGTGTGTGTGTGTGAGAGAGAGACTGAATGGGTGAATGTTATGCACACTGTTAAGCGCTTTTGAGAAAGGTGTTATGAAATGCAACCTTGACATTAATATCATTTATGGATAATACCAGTATAGAAACCTGAAAAGGTGTCTATTTTACTGAATAAAATGGTGGCCTTGCAATGGTGTTATACAGCAGTCAGCTCAATGTGATTCATCCGTACTTCAGAAGTAGTTCAGATGGTTCATGAGGGTGTTGAGCAGTATTAATTGTCTAAGATGTTTCACATTAAAAAGGGAGGCTTTAGTAATGGGTGCACATTTTAGCTCTGTGCTGAGGGACCGGGCCTATTTTACCTCTCATACTGTAAATCATGGTGATTTCACTTCTGTTCCATTATCCACAGTCGAAAGAGGGCAAAAAGAACAGGCACCGTGTGTGTGTGTGTGTGTGTGTGTGTGTGTGTGTGTGTGTGTGTGTGTGTGTGTGTGTGTGTGTGTGTGTGTGTGTGTGTGTGTGTGTGTGTGTGTGTGTGTGTGTGTGTGTGTGTGTGTGTGTGTGTGTGTGTGTGTGTGTGTGTGTTAAAAAAGTAAGGCCACGGGTGGCAAAAAATAGATACAATTGCAGAACTATAAGCTCACGTGTTGCGACATGACGCGTTTGTAGATGCTGCTATTTTTCAAAGTAAAAAAATGTAACCTTTTCAAAATGTGAATGAAAGAACAGAATTTTAGGTTAAATGTTGAATGTCTCCCCGGGACCCCAAATGACGTGCCTGATGTGAAGGTGTGTGGGTGCGTTTATGTGTGTATGTCAAAACGTTGCTGTCGAGTAGAAACCTCTTATCTCCATATTCTAACTTTCTGTATTTTCTCGTAAATTAACGCCCTACCTGATCATAGTACAGCGTCACACAAAAGCATCAAAAGTAGCAGATCACATGTCACACTCACGCGCACACACACACACACACACACACACACACACACACACACACACACACACACACACACACACACACACACACACACACACACACACACACACACACACACACACACACACACACACACAGAGGTCAGGGACAGGTTAGAGTTGAGGATGAAGGTGTCAGGGACATTAAAGTGAAAGTGACATTAAGTGAAATGTCACTTGTAATGTGAAAAAGTAACTTCTTAAAGGGCAAGACCACTTTGGTAGAGGTTTGGGTTGTGTAGTTACCTTGCCATGATATAAGCTCACGTGTTCCGACGTTACACGTTGTGAGTTTGCAGATGCTGCTATTTTAGCTATTTTTGAAAGTTAATAAATTTAACCTTTTCTAAATGTTTTCCTATAATGACCTATAATAACTTCCTATAATGTAGGGTTGCAGACAAGAAAATGTATTCATGTGCACTCAGTGCCAAACTAAAATCTGAGATCAGAACCTATTATCTCCTATTATCTAACCTTTTGTGTTTTTTCGTAATTGAACGCCCTACTTGTTCATACTACAGCGTCACACAAAAGCATCAAAAGTAGCAGATCCACAAGCTCAAAATGCGGCGAGCTTTGCGCTTGTAGATCTGCGACTTTTGCTGATTTTTGAATTGAAAGTAACAGTTTTGGACATACTGTATGAGGTTTCCACCCGACAGAGACGATAAGTAAAGTGAGATGCAAACCAAGTTGCCCGAAGTCACATGTCACACGCACGCACACACGGAAGCGCACACACACACACACACACACACACACACACCCACCCACCCCCACACACACACACACACACACACACACACACACACACACACACACACACACACACACACACACACACACACACACACACACACACACACACACACACACACACACACACACACACACACACACAGGTCAGGGACAGGTTAGAGTTGAGGGTGAAGGTGTCAGGGACATTGAAGTGGAAGTGACATTAAGTGAAATGTGCAGCTGTTCCACCCACAGTTAGCTGCAATAATTTAACATGTCAAAGACGGCAGAATCACATCTGACTAAAACTACATTCCATCTCTTACACGAGGTTGGCCTTCGGCTAATTGCCAAGAAAACCCAGGCTATCACCTATAACATCCTATCGGAACATCCGCCTATATCAACAACAGGAGGCACTGCTCTGAAGGAAGTGAAGGACTTCAAATACTTTGGGCTCATGGGTCAACTCAACCTTCGATCTGAAAGTGAGGAAGGCACTTCATGGAGGGCTCTGAATGGCATGGCCAGTGTATGGAACTCCAACCTCCCCAGACAAATCAAACTCAATTATTCTATGCCAGTGGTTCTCCAACCTTTTCATGTCAAGGACCCCCCAAATGATATGAATTTGGCCGCGGACCCTCACCCCCCCCCCCATTCAAAATATTTTGTTCCAGGGACCACCCCAGAAGCAAAGATTTTAGTTACAAATGTTCACTTTAACAAATATATGTATTCAAAGATTTGCACAAATTGTCACGATTTTTCAAAAATAGCAGATCTACAAGCTCATAGCGCCGTACTCTATGAGCTTGTAGCTTGTATATCTGCTATTTTTGAATAGCCAAAGACGTATAAAAGGTTAAAGCGGTTAAAGTATTGTGATGCTCTATTAACACATTTTGATGGGGACCCCCTGGAACCCCCCCCACGGACGGTCCCCGGATCCCACTTTGAGAACCAATGTTCTATGCAACGGTAGAGTCTGTTCTCCTATATGGCAGCGAATGCTGGACCCTGAAACCAACCCTGCAGAAGTCTCTAGACGGGTGCTACACCAGAATGTTGCGTGCAGTACTTAACATCAGCAAGAGTGAACCTGTCAACCAACAAGAATCTGTATGAGGGAATACCAAGGGTGAGCAAGAAAATAGCAGCCAGGAGAATGAGACTAGCATGACACATGCCAACGACATCAAGAACTGCCAGTCAGCAAATTGGTAGATAGAAATTGTAGAATATTCAGCAAGATAACAAATCTAACAAGATAGGACATTTTTGCGAAGAGATTAGGTGTAGAGGGGAAAAAAGGAGAGTGCCAAGTATAGACCCCTGGGGTCACTGCTGGTCATTGTGGTCAATTAAGTATTTATAGTGTTAAAGTGGCTAACATACAGTGAGAAATGAGAGAGAGAGAGATAGCTTCCAAGAGAGACAGATTTACAGAGAGAGAGAGAGAGAGATACAGGGAGAGAGAGAGAGAGAGATACAGAGAGAGGGAGAGAGCAGAGAGATCCAGAGATAGAGAGAGGGAGAGTTTTAGAGTGTGTGTTGACAAGTTGTAATTGCTGACTTTGACAGTGAGAGAACAGAAGTGACACTGTGGCACATTCTCTGGGCTCAGACTGTCTGTCTACCAATTTGTGTGCTGTCTGTTCTCTCTCTCTGTGTGTGGGTGTGCGTGTGCGCAAGCGTGTGTGTGTGTGCGACATTTTGAAAGTGGCTAAATGTGTCTGTGGGTTTTATAAATATTGAACCAATGAAAAGTATTACCAAGAGTTTGTGACTGAATAATAACTACATTGGATCCATTGGAATACAGGTTATTTTTTTCCCATTTCTTGAAAAGTAACAGGTTTGGACATTCAGTACAAGGTTTCAACCTGACAACGACGGTAATCAATAGATAACAAGTAAAACACTCTTCTCTTCTCTTCTCTTCTCTTCTCTTCTCTTCTCTTCTCTTCTCTTCTCTTCTCTTCTCTTCTCTTCTCTTCTCTTCTCTTCTCTTCTCCTCCAGGATATGGAAGACCACCTGGCATTTGTGATCACGGTCCCCACCACCCTCTTCCTCTTCCTGTCCATCTTCATCCTGGTCTGCATCGAATCCATCTTCAAGAGGATGCTCCGCCTCTTCTCTCTCCTTATATGGGCCTGCCTGGTCGCCATGGGATACCTGTTCATGTTCTCCGGAGGAATACTATGTCCCTGGGACCAGGTGTGTACACACGTGTGTGTGTGTGTGTGTGTGTTGTGTGTGTGTGTGTGTGTGTGTGTGTGTGTGTGTGTGTGTGTGTGTGTGTGTGTGTGTGTGTGTGTGTGTGTGTGTGTGTGTGTGTGTGTGTGTGTGTGTGTGTGTGTGTGTGTGTGTGTGTGTGTGTGTGTGTGTGTGTGTGTGTGTGTAATATTGTTAATCAGGCTTGAAGAGGGCTGCAGGTGACGTCATCAACAGACAGACATAATACTTTACTGTTCTCTGACTCATTCACACTCCGTCTACACACACACACACACACACACACACACACACACACACACACACACACACACACACACACACACACACACACACACACACACACACACACACACACAGGGCTCATCAGTGCCTCAGTCCTATACTTTCCCCTGTTAGCGGCTTGTCTCTCTCTATTAATCACACCACATTTTTCTCCGTCATCCCGCTGTTCTCTCATCCCTCTTGTCTTCTCTCCCCCTCTCCCCCCCGTTACATCCCCACGTTTCCCCCGCTCTCTCCTCCCCCTCCTCCCTTCCTTCCGTCTCTCATTGGCCGCCTCGGTCCCGTGTGGAGCAGGGATATTTTTATCTGGGGCCACCTGTGAGAGTGTTATCAGTCTGCATTATTAATCGCCCATTCTGCTCCCGGGCTTAATAGCCCCCATCTCCCCCCTGACATGATCTATCTGGATCCGTCCGTCCGTCCGTCCGTCCGTCCGTCCGTCCGTCCGTCCATCCATATTGGACTTGGACCGTTTTTGATTGATTGAATACTTTATTTTCTACTAAACGTCTTCTAATTCCTAACAGTTTTTTGAAAAAACCTATGTTGCTGCATCAGTGGTGCTCAAACATTTTCATGTCAAGGACCCCCAAAATTATATGTATTTAGCCGCGGACCCCCATCTCAAAATATTTTGTTCCAGGGACCCCCCAGGCGCAAAGATTTGAGTTACAAATGTTCGCTTTAAAAATATATATATTATTCAAAGATTTGCACACATTTTCACGATTAAAAAAAAATAGCAGATCTACAAGCACTACAAGCTTGTATATTTGCTATTTTTGAATAGCCAAAGAAATCTAAAATGACAGATGCGTTCCCGGTCTTAATGGGTTAACACGTTTGTTAACAGCACAGGTACAGTCAAAGGTTATGCTAAAAGGATAACACAAAAAAAGCCCCAGGAGCTTGTTTCCATTATGGTCCATTGTACTCAATTCATCAGTAATGCATATCATACAAATGCACTACAATGCAATACATATCAGTAAAAATCTCGGTAGCATCAACAGGTATATTTACAGAGAACTATATTTACTTCCATACATCCATCCATCCAGCCATCTTTCTTACAGAAGTGGTTCTCAAAGTGGGGAATAGCCAATCTACAAGATCATAGCTACAAGCTTGTGTGCTTGTATCTGTGGTGTCTGTCTGTCCTCATTTCACATTCATTCAGTAGTATGTAATGACAGAAAGTCATCCTCTTCACTCTGCAGGTAGTTAGTAAAGGCAGAGAGGGATTTTGGAAAGCACAGAAATAAACAGGGGGGGAGAGAGTAGGAAATCAGCAGAGCGGAGCGGTACACAGCAGTACAACTAGCTCTCCCGCAGCAGGCTGCATTGATTGTGATTACTGAGAGCCATGTGTTACCAGATTTTGCGAGAGAAATCAGCAACTGGGTCTATGAAAACAAGGCCAAAATAAGCGACAGTAGGCCACATGAGCATTTTAAACCTATATGCATCAACTATTTGAAAATAGCCGATCTACAATCTACAGTTTGATATACAACTTGGGTGGTTAGAGCAGGTTACTGCGTTCAGACTGAGATGCATCTTTAGAATTTTCAGAATCTCGAATGTCAATTTCAGTAAATATGGTAGCTGGCAACCACAAACTGAACAGTGTAGCAATCATACATGTATAATACCACTGTATAATTGTGTGATTAATCTAATAACGGTGTGGCAGCTAGTGTCCCTCTCCAATCTGTAGCTATGAATAGTAAGTTACTATATGTGCCTTTTGTGAATGAAACCACACAAATCACAATGTGGTGTGCAGTTGCACTATATACTATTCAAACACTAGAGAATAAAAGTGAGTTTTGAGCCTGGACTTAAACGGTTCATAGAGGGAGCAGCTTTGGTAGGGAGGGGAATGCTGTTCCACAGTCTACAGGAGGGGTTCCCAAGCTTTTTTCAGCTGAGACCCAAAAGATATATTTGTTGTTTCACCGTGACCCAAAACTAAAAAAAGAAAGAATAAAGAATTAATAACTTAAGCCCTGTTTCAAAAATAGTGAAAATAGCCGATCTACAAGCATTGTACCAGGAATTCTTTTGAATAATGTTTTATTTTATTTTTCTTTCTGAAAAGAATAAAAGATCTAAATGGGTCCCGATCCATTGTTGGGAAACACTTAGTCTAACAAAGTGTAGAGGCTGCGACAGCAAAGTCACGGTCACCCCTGAGAGATTAAGTTTACAATGCGGAACAAACAGAAGCCTCAAGTCAGCTGACCTGAGGGACCTCTTGCAGAATGCAGACAGAATGAGGATAGTTAGAATATCTGTCATATAGGATGGACAGCATTTATGGCTCTATAAACAAACAGGAGAACCTTAAAAACATTTCTAAACCATACTGGCAGCCAGTGGGGAGAGGCCAGGATAGGGTCTAATATGGTCCCTCTTCCGAGTAGCTGTCAAGAGCCTGGCTGCGGGGACAGGGACATTAAGATTCACCGCTGCAGAGTGGCCGGCTAGCGGACCAGACCAGGTGACACACCTGAAATTGGAACTGCCACTCTCAATTCCCTTAATCTACAAAACAATGTGAGGCCCATATAACACTAATTGACTCTATCCTCCATATTTGGAAAGCGGGTGGTAGGGGGGTAGGGAGTCATAGCATGAGCAGAAAAGCGTGTTGGAAAAGCAAATTTAGGAACTTTACAGCCGAGGCAGAATATTAGGTGTGCAACAGTTAATCTAACTAATAGATTTAATTGATTATAAAGAATAATTGATTTGAAATAAAATACTAGATTTTCAAATGTAACGAAAATAGCACATAGCAATGCATTGTCAATCAATCAATCAAGCTTTATTTATATAGCATAATTTAGACTACATAAAGTAGAGATGCATATAAATACATAAAAATGCATTTAAATAATAATAATAATTTAAAAGAACAAGTAAAGCAGGAAGAGAAATGCAGCAATGCTAAAAAGATGTGTCTTAAGATTTCTTTTAAAATGTGTCCACAGATTCAGAGACCCACAGAACCCCCGGCAGGCTGTTCCAAAGCGTAATAGCTAAAAGCTGCTTCTCCATACTTTCGTGTATTAGTCTAGGAGACCAGCGCTAGAGGATCTAAGGGCCTGCCGGGCACATACTTAGGAAGCATTGCTGACAAGTAGGCAGGTGCATTCCCAATTTCCCATTTAATGATTGTGCAGGGACTATAAACTAGGCGTAATGTGTGCTCTCGGTTTGGTCTTGGTCAACACATGTGCTGCTGCATTGTGGACAAGTTGTTACCGACCTATTGTTTTTTTTTGTAGACCAGACAGGAGAGCATTACAGTAGTGAAGCCTGCTAGTGATAAAACAATGTATTCGTTTCTCAGTGTCAGCCTGGGAGAGAAACGGTCGGACTTGGCAATGTTTCTTATTTGGTAAAATGATAATTTTGTGACATTTCTGATGCCTCCATGTTCAAGTCGGAGTCAAAAATGACACCCAGGTTTTTTACTTGATCCTTGGTGTGAAGTGCCCTGGATTGTAGGTGAGCTGACAATTTATTTTCTTTGCCCCAAAAAGAAGAATTTAGTTTTTTCCTTCATTTAAGGAATGTTTCTGACATGCATGCTTTTATGTCGGTGATATAGTTGACTAGGGTGTCAATTTGGCTAAGATCATCTGGGGATATGGATATATATAATTGGATGTCAGCATAACTATCTAAGTGTATATTGTGTTTTCTGGTAACTGAGCCAAGTGGTAGCATGTATAAGTTGAAGAGAATGCGGCCCAAGATGGAGCCCTGAGGGACACCACATGTCAGCTCAACTCTGTCAGAGGAGCAGTCTCCAAATGTCATTAGGAATTCACGACCAGTTAGGTACGACCTGAGCCACTCGAGAACTGTGCCGGAAAGACCAACACAGTTCTCAAATCTGTCCAAAAGATATCGTAATCCACTGTGTCAAACGCTATTCTTGTGAGTGGCTATTTTAGCTATTCTTGGATGACACTGTGGTAAGTCAAAGTATAAAATATGGCTTATTGGGAGTCTACAAGTCCTAGGGATTCTAGGACTTTTTTCTTTTTTTTATGCGCTTGATTTTTCAATTAATTGAAAAAATTATCAATAGAATAATTGCTAAAATAATCGATAGTTGCAGCCCTACAGAATTATTTGGACGTTTTGGAATATTCCAGCCATCATGTTAGCGTCCTCCCCTGTATTATGCTGTTCCCCCTCGCAACTGAAGCCTGGAAGGTCTAGCCCTGGCAGCATCATCTCTTTCCCTTTTTGTCAACACTAGCAATTGTCTATTTTAGGATCATGGACTGTCATGTTTTTCAGCATCAGGCAGCATCATCACCTCGGCAAACTAAAGCGCTATATCCCTGCAGTATTTTGAGCCAGCATTTATTTTTTATCCCAAAGCTTGCTTCTTTTGTGGATACAGTTTTAAGCCAGCCGTTAAATCAGTCACACAAAAAAAAACAGTTTGTAAAAGGCTTCACCCTGGCATTCCTATTTTGGGCTTGTTGTTATGGGTAAAAATCTTCTAACAAGGTGTTGTGATACGTCAATGTGCATTAAGTGGTTATGCTTCACTAGATTTAAATAGAGAAGAACACTGCACACTCAATTTAGCTCCATTTAGAACCTACAGTATGAACCTATGAACCTATTGCAATTAGGGCAGCCGAAATGGCCGTTCTTTCAGAGTCTGATGAACTGTCCAGAATAGCAGAGAACATCCTAATCGAATGACGGAGTATGTGAAAACTCTAATTTCTTCTTCTTCTTCTTCTATTTCTTCTTTTTCTATCTTCTTCTGTTTCTGTCTTCATTGATTTTTATTGGCGGGTTATGCCAGTGAAACACATGCCACCACCTAGTGGAGTAAGTAGATAGATAGATAAATAAATAAAAACTACTTATGGTCCTACTAAATTATATTCTAGAAGCCTTTTATCCTTCAGAAAAGATAGCAATTTCTAAACACTCCCTTCATATCCCAACACTGTAGCTAGGTCAAAGCCAGAGCCACCCTCCCTTCTGCTCCCTTCACTTGTCTCTGTGTACTATATCGGGGCCATTCAAACAGGACATGCTGAACTGTTTCTTCAGCTGAACATCACATGCTATCAGGCATAAAGGCCAGTAAGTAGGCAGATGGTGCTACATTGAGGGTACTGTATTATTCTATATTTTAATCTTGCGGCCAGTACCAGCATCTCACAAAGACTTGTGCGTTTTGTGAGATGTGCGTTTACCTTTTCTTTTCTCTCTCTCTCAATTTTTAGGATAATTCTTTTCTCCTTTTTCTTTTTTCTACCTCATCTCTGTTCCCACTTGGAAGATGGTCTATACAGGGGACAGGTGTTGATTATGTGGTCGGCAGTCTGCTCAAGCTGCTAAAACCCTATCGATGTTTTGATTTACATCCACTCCAAATGGATGACCTAGCACACCTGTGGAGGAAAAACACATTGACAATTAAGCATGTTGGATGTAGCTTATTCCCCTTGGCTCCGAGGCCCAGGACAGTCCATTGATATGCATAGCCACAGATTAAGGAGCTGGAGGTTGACACAGTGGAACGAAGTGAATGGTAAAAGCAATGTGCAAGTGTGTGTTTAGATCAGGGTTTATGATTGATTGATTGATTGATTGAGTACTCTAATAAGTTTGAAAACAGTACGCCAGTACAGTTTAAAAAAAAGGCTATGCTAAAAGGATAACACAAAAAACCCTGGGGGCTTTGTTTCCATTGTGGTCCATTGTACTTAATTCATTATCAAGGCGTGAGGTAATGGTGTCAGTGGATAGATAAATGGATGGATAAGAAGATTGACTGGACATGTGTCACATATTTCAATGCCTTACTGAATGTGTGTGTGTGTGTGTGTGCGTGTGCGTGTGCGTGTGCGTGTGTGTGTGTGTGTGTGTGTGTGTGTGTGTGTGTGTGTGTGTGTGTGTGTGTGTGTGTGTGTGTGTGTGTGTGTGTGTGTGTAGGGTCCACAATCAAGACACAATCCCACTAACCCGTCTGTACTGGAACAGGTGACACCTGAAACTGTACCGCTCTTAACCCTCAAACCAGTAATTGCCTGTTTTGGCAATTAGTGTGCTAATTGCCTCTTTGCTCCATATTTTGGGGCAGTGGGGTCATAGCATGATCTATCTGTGCTGCCAGCCACCATGTCAGCAGCATCCCTCCTTGTATTACAGTACTGTATGTTGTTTCCCTAGCAACCGAAACCAGAAAGTTCTACGACTGCCAGTGTAACATGGTTAATATTGTTTCCACATGCCATTGTACCGGAGGTGTACAGTATACAGTATATATATGAATTTCTTTCTATTAGTGATAGACCGGTCAGGAGTTTTTAATACTCGACCCACCCGACGCATTATGAGAGACCGACCCGCCAAGCCTGACCTGATAAACCTGCGGTGTTGCTAGGCAGATTTATTGAGCTATTAGAGGAAGATTACAGAGTGGGCATTGTCTGGCGTTCAGAAGACAGTATAAAACACTTTAGTCCTCTCCGAACTTTGTTCGGCATCGGATAGCCCTTCCAAAAAAATACAAAAAAGTTCTTGTTTGGTTGGAGTATGTTGCAGCCATTATCATTTTCTTTGTGACTGAATCAGAAACCACACTCTCTAACCTCCCTGCACTGGAAGTTAAAACATTCTCTCTGGCAGGAATCATTTCTCCATAGTTGTCCAACCCATGCCAGTGTTTTCCTGATGTCCCATCCTCACAGACATTGATCCTGCACATCTTAACTTTGAACCAGAAAATAAAAAATAATAGGCCAGGTTCTCAAACTTCTTCAGGTCAAGTTAAGTACCCCAAAATGTATATGTACGTATTTGGTGGCGGACCGGCTGAAAGATTTTGTGTACGAAAAGTTCTAAATTATTAAAAAATAGCAGATGTACAAGCTCACAGTGCTCAGCACCTAGGACATCACACAAGATGCATCGGTTGGTCAATGGTTCAGCACCACCACTAATGGACAGCGACAAGCAATGCGTGTTGGGACCCAGCAGCACACTTCTCGATTATTCAATTAATCGAAAAAGTTATTGATTGAATAATCGCTAGTTAGAAGCTACGAAAATAATCATTAGTTGTAGCCCTAATCAGAATCAACCAACTCAACAGGGAATCCTGGTTTACAAATAATTACAATTAACGATTGTTGTTGTTGTTGTTGTTTTGGCATTGAACATTGGAACGTATAATACATTACATTTCTGTTTTGTAAACAAAGGTTTGAAAACAAAATATCTCATCAAAATCTAATCAAAATGAATAATTTACCACCATATGGCTAAAACAGGCCATATTTAATGCATTTATACTTCAAATTTTGTTAATTATAAAAAAGATGCTTGAAAATGTATGAACATTTTTCAACAGATACATATTACATGGATGGTGAAGATCTCTCCTCAATCCGGCAAGTGATATGAGAGAACAAATTAGAATACATTTGTACCTAAATTAGAATGTACACAGTAAAATCTTCTGTTAATTTATCCATTTGTAACTCTGAGAGTGCACAAATTTAACCAAATGGACCCATACGGGTCCATTTGTACACGCTCAGAGTTAAGTTAACACTCAAGGATTTGTGAGTGTTTGAACGCGACAGAGACAGGAAACAAACAGACAGACAAAGTGACGGCCAGGAAGGTCAGGGCTCATCTGAGGAATGCCAGTTTGGCACCATGTGACCCTGTCATTGGCCACCATAACAGGAAGGGGAGGGCTGACAGCAAGAGGAAACAGGAAGTAGACAGGGGACAGCGGCACTGACATGGCGCACGCGATGAAGGTATCTACATACGCAGCAAAGGTCAGATGTCAAGGTTTTCCTTTTTTTTCAGATTATCAGGAAAAAAAGAGGGGAGACCGAATGACCAGTAAAGAAAACATGTAAATAAGACATCCTGTAAGATTGTACAGTTTGAGTCTAGTCCAGGTCGTGTCAGGGCGCGAGGAAACTGGGTGGCTTGCATGGTTTGAGTTTAGTCAGGTTTGAGTTTAGTCCAGGCCGCGTGAGGGTGCGAGGAAACTGGGGGGGCTTCGCATTTCTTAAGTATACAGTGCAACTTTACGCATTTGTGGCACCCCCTATGGGTAGAAGTGAAATCGCTTTTGTAGGTGCGCTCTAAGATTACCGAAGTCCTGACGTCACTCCTACTACCCCTGGGTCACAGAGTTATGTTCCCTCAACATGCAATTCCATTTTGGGGTTAATTGGATGCTAATGTATGGCGTTTTTTATTATTATTTAGTTCTAAGAATTTGGCCCCACCCACACATTAAAGCATATTACAGGCTAACAGTATGGAGTATCAAAACCTTGTTTGACGGAAATTGTCACATGACTCACAATACCCTTTGTATACCAATAATTTTTTTTAACGGTGCCAAATTGCAACAAGTTATATCAAGACACTTTACATACAGTATAGAGCATTGACCTGACATTGTCCCATGATCCCGAGCAAGCATTTTGGCAACGAAAACCCCCCCTTAACTGGATGAAACGTCGGGCAGACCCAGGCTCTAGGGTGGGCGGCCATCTGCCTATATAGCCTCCTCTCTGTTCCTGAGCTCTCCTGCTGTGGCTGGAGTGAGACCTTTTAACCACAATAATCGTCATTTTCCTGTGTGTTGCAGGTGTCCTTCTTCCTGTTCATCGTGTTCGTGGTGTACACCATGCTGCCCTTCTCCATGAGAGGAGCGGTCGTGGCCAGCGTCATCACCTGCCTGTCCCACACCGTCACTCTGACCGTCTGTCTGGCCTCCACTGCCCTGGAGCTGGAACCCCTGGTCTGGCAGGTAAGGCAAAAAAAAAATATTACTGTTCAGGATTCAAATTCAAAATAGCTAAAAATAGCAGATCTACCAACTCAAAACGCTTTGCATTGCAACATGTTTTGAGCTTATAGATCTGCTATTTTTTACACTTTTGTGTGGCAATGTTGTATGATCAAGTAGGGCATTCATTTATTTTAAAAAAATAAGTAAAATATGGAGATAAGAGGTTTCTGCCCGACAGCAACGTTATACATCACTTAATGACAAAAACTGCTTTTCAAGCTAACAATGTGCCACATAACAAAATATCCTAAATTCATCTGTAAAGAGCGACAACACAGACAGTGCTCCTCCAATAAAAACAGCAGTTATAAGACATGGTCTTATGTGCCTAGACATGGTCTTATAAACTGCATTACTTCCCTGTGGATCTCTGATGTGATGTTGACCAAGTCTAGCCCAAATATGGAGGGACGGGAAGACGGTGGATCTGAGATTATGAATTCACAAAATGTGAAAAATACTTACACTGTGTGAAAAATATTCAGGGATTTACCTCCTTGGCACAGAAATGTGTCTCTGTTTGGTCCAACAGCTTGCGAGATTATCCGCAGACAGTCAGATACCATACCCTTATTGAGATGAGATTTATGCATCAAAAGGTCTTTAAAACATAGAGCAGTTTACCGGAACATCAGCTTCAAAATGCTTCCGTTTTGTGCCAGTGAATTGTATCTACAAAGGGAGTTTGCCTTCCAAAATATATATTTATTTATGAGCACCAAATGTCTTGGAACGAAATGTCTTGGCTGGCCCATTTTCTTGAGTCAGCCTTTTATGTTCAAAAACATGTTTGTCTTGTGGACACATTTTGAACCAAGCCTTTTAATGTAGCTGAGTCACCCAAACAGCTTTTGATTTAACAGCCAATACTGAAAGGTTAAGCTCCACTAGAAGCCACTACAACCTTACACCCACAGAAAGTAAACTGTACTGCTTACAAGGCCATGGGCAGTAGACTGCCCATGGCCCCCCCCAAGACAATCTCACACAACGAGCTAGGAAAAGATTCAGGTTGGGGTTAGGATTAGGCATGTAGAGATTTAGGGGTTAGCGTTAGAGTTACTCATACTTAGTTTCGTGCTGGTGTTGCACACTAGGGATGGGACGATATGAAAATTACATGTCACGATTATTGTGCCCAAAAATAATTGCGATTAACGATATCGCAATTAAAAATGTCAACATTTTCTTTAAACAATTTCTACAAGCTCACACCACGTTGCAATGCCTTGTAGATCTGCTGTTTTTGGCGAATCGATTTGTGTTGAGTGAGATAAGAGCGTACCAAATGCCCTCTTTACATATCTGTTTTATCAAGTATAGAGGGTTTACAGTAAGTGGTACTGAATTTGCAGCTCAACAAAAGCAAATTCATCCTAGCGTATGACGGAGGACAATTTCACGATGAATTAAAATCTCTGCTATACCATTATTGTGAGCAGCTTTTTATCACGATAAACGATAATAACGATTATCGTCCCATCCCTATTGCACACACTATTGCACATGTCCTCATAAGTACAGTAATGTACAAAGTCATTGTAATCTTTGTAGTAATACAAAGATTACAATTCAAAACGTTCAGTCAAAGTGACGTCCGTCTTAAGTTACATGTTATCGGTTTGTGTATTTTGGCTGGATTCATAGTCTTTGTGTTGCATTGATGCAAGACGTGTCGACCTCCATCTGCATCACACCATTAAAGCATCAAGTGGCTATTCATTACATGAATAGCCACTTGATACACCCACCCACTACACATTTTGTAATGGCTGTTAACTGAAACGTCAATAGGTGTTTATTCCAAGTCTGGACAGAATTTATAAATGCACTCCCAGCTCCACAAGTTGTAGGACTAAGAACTTCACGCACATTTAAGCATCGTAAGTGCTAAGTCAAAACTGCTCTCTTTGTAATACTTTTTTTATTAATGTTACAGATGCTGCTACATTGTTTAAGGAATTGTTAATGTACCTGTAGACAAGATGTCACAATAAAGACCACCTTGAACATTACAGTACATTCACTGTATACAGTATGATGACTTATTTGTGTGACGAACGTGCATTCATGAATTCTGCCCAGTGTTGAATAAACAGCTATTGACGTTTCAATTAACACCCATTACAAAATGTGTTGTGGGTGTATCAAGTGGCTATTCATTGAATGCATTTGTTCCCAACCTATTCTGGATCAGGGCCCACTTGAAAATCTTGCTTAAATTGTAAATTGTAAAGAGTCAATTTGTCTTTATCACTTCTCTTCACTCACTGCCTCTTTCCTTTAAAAAGAAATATATATACATGTTTGGCTTTTTATGCCTTTATTTAGAGAGGGATAGGGAAAGTAGGCTGACAGGAAATGGGGAGAAAGATGGGGGGGGGGGGTGACACGCAGTAAAGGTCGTCGATAACGGGAGTCGAACCCGCGACACGCTGTCAGGCTGGCATTGCAGCCTAGGATGCCTGGACCGCCACGCTACGGCCCAGGCCACTGCCTTTTTCCATGATTGTCCATCTGAAAAACAAGACAGTCTAATCTACTCTCTATTAGCTGCAGCCACATACACACATGCATGCACACAGAAAAATGCACACACACACACAACGTGGAAAAACACATTGACAATTAGGCATGTTAGATAGATTAAGCTCATTCGCCTTGGCTCCGAGGCCCAGGGGCCAGGGCAGTCCATTGATATGCATGGCCACAGTTTAAGGAGCTTGAGGTTGACACAGTGGACCAAGTGAATGGAACAGCAGGTTCAAGTGCGTGTTTAGATCAGGGTGTTTGAGGTAATGGTGTCAGTGGGCAGATACATGGATAAGAAGATTGACTGGACATGTCATCACTTCCTGATATCAATGACACACACACACACACACACACACACACACGCACACACACACACACACACACACACACACACACACACACACACACACACACACACACACACACACACACACACATGTGAATGTGAAGTGATATTTCTACCAGTGATTGATAGAATATGACCTTCTCACATGGTTTGAAAAGAAAAAGTGAACTGACTACGCAGAAATTTGTTTGGTCAAAGTTCCGAGAAATGTATATTTGTTGAGTTGTGTATCTTTATGTGTATGTGACAGATCTTAGCAAACGTGATCATCTTTACCTGTGGTAACCTGGCCGGGGCCTACCACAAACACCTGATGGATCTGGCACTGAGACAGACCTACCAGGACACCTGCAACTGCATCAAATCCCCCATCAAACTAGAGTTTGAGAAGCACCAACAGGTACTGTATATATACGCACGCACGCACGCACGCACGCACGCACGCACGCACGCACGCACGCACGCACGCACGCACGCACAGATACACATATACTGTATATACTGTTCATTTAAAAACACATGCAGGATTGGACAGGGTTTTCACCCCATTTGGTTTGTCTGTGTGGTTGCGATTTATTTTATTGAATGTTTTTATTTAACCTTGATTTCACCAGGACAGGCATCATGGAGATTACAATTCTTTTTTTTTTTTGGGAGAACTTCATAATTAAAATCAGTTACAAACAGAAAACGCATACCAGATACAAATAATAAGAAATAAATCACATTTCAAAACTTAAATTAAAAATACTGACGTATTAAAACTTGCTTACACCAATATACTTTGTTGTACAACAAATAGTGAAAATAGCCATCTATAATCTCACAAGGTGTGAGAATATGACTATTCGTGCTATTTTTGATGCTTTGCCTAAAATGGCATGCCCAAATTCAGGCTGCCAGGTTGAAATTAATTTAAGGAGTCTACTGTAAGTCCTACATTTTTAGAATTAGCTAAATTAATTCATTTAGTTTCAAGTAATTTTGCAATATGTATTCCATGCCAAGGGTACAGAATACACTAAAACGCCTTTCCCAATTTCCCTACAGGCATTTGGGACAGAAATCATAAACACGTCCTGAAAACTCAAACAATATTGTCCAGCAGTTTAAAAAGAGAAAAAAAATCATCAGTCAGTGATAGATAGGTGCTCTTTGGTGATATAGGTAGGAACATATGAACAAAAAAGGGTTTTCAAAGAAGTACTGCATGCTTAACTCCCAAATGGTGTGGACTGCAGACTTGCAAAGAAAATAATTCCAAGGCACTCCGTCTTTGATGAAAACATATACTGTATATGATTTATTTTGAGCAAGGCAACAAATTGACCACCGCGTATCGACCGATCTTCATCAGGGTCTGTATAGGCATATGGGAGTTAAGCAGTACCCTTTTTTGTTAATATTGTCCAGCAATTCCCCCTTTCATAAAAACACATACATAATATAAGAGCAGTTTGTTTTTTACTTTTGGTTTCAAACTAAGCTCAAGCTCAGGCTCACGATAAAGGTCAAGATGTGTCTGCTAGCAGAATAACTCAAGAGCAGATTGACATGTTTTCATGAAACTTTGTGAGAAATGATCAAGTATGAAGAAGAGATTATTCACTTTTGGGTCTAAAAGGTCAAAAGTCAAGGTCACAAAGAAGTTCAAGGTACAAATCGAGAATGGGTGATTTTATTGAAACGTGGTGGTAAATATCAGTAGGCTGCCCTGAAGAGATTATATGTTTTGGGTTGGGATTTATTTGGTTTCACATCGATAGAATAATCACTAAGAAAATAGTACATAGCTCAAGCCCTACAATTTATAGCAATTTCCTTGTTTGTGGGCAGATGGAGATTACTTTCTTGTAGAATTTATTCTTGCAGTGAAATTGTTATTAAGGCCGTTTTAATTGTCTATGATTTTCATGTTGCCATTGTAATGCAAGGCCATGCTTTACTGTTATTTTAGAACAGCCACAAACAATAGCAAAAACACAAAAACCCCTAATTAGCAGAAAAACCCTAGGGCATTAGCCCTTTGGGCTTGAACCCCTAATTAACTTCCCTTGCACGCGCGCGCGTGTGCGTGTGTGTGTGTGTGTGTGTGTGTGTGTGTGTGTGTGTGTGTGTGTGTGTGTGTGTGTGTGTGTGTGTGTGTGTGTGTGTGTGTGTGTGTGTGTGTGTGTGTGTGTGTGTGTGTGTGCGCGCGCGCGTGTGTGTGAATAATTTGTGGAAGCACCAATAGTCATCCTATTGTCACAATAATAGATATTTAGGTATTTAATTAAAGGTAACGTGATATTTGATTTTGTCCAATAACGCGTATATGATGTATGATGTATTGATCGAACACGTTCAGTGGTTTCCAAAGTAGGGTCCAGGGATCCTCAGGGTTCCGGGGGTTCCAAATGAAACCTTTAAATTCGTCCTTGAAATTAAAAAAGTTTCAGAACCGCAAGTTCATCACATTCATAAAGAGAGCTGTTTCCTTGTGGTCTATTATACCCTGGATTGTTTATAGTAGAGTTTTTGTAGTGATTTTGTAGTCATTACTGAGTAAGTATGGCTGAAGTTTGAAGTGGAGAATTCTATTCTTAGAATTCCTCTCCCCTTCTGGCTAATTTGCGGCTGTGTTTTAGGAAATGAGCCTGCAGTGTGTGAACAATATAATGACCCCTCTCTGCTGTGAACTGCATTTATGACTCACACACACCCCTTCAGGCCACCGTTCAGTCACACTGCATACACACATGTCGCATGCACAAAGACACACGCACACACTTATGTACGCTCACACACACACACACACACACACACACACACACACACACACACACACACACACACACACACACACACACACACACACACACACACACACACACACACACACACACACACACACACACACACACACACACACACACACGCACGCACACAGCTGGAATACAGGCAGGGGGCTGGCTTAATGGAACAGAGGCAGCGTGTGCCCATTTACAAAACCGATGACAAAAACAGAAATATCCACACACCAAACAGCTGCCATAATTTGCAACTGTGGTAATGTTTCTCTTCCTCAGACTTATACAGTAGACCAAAACACCATATGGTCCCAAACTCCACGTGATTAATCTGCTGCATGCAGTCATCAGTCAAATTGTAGCAAACAATGAATTCCACATTTCACATACGTATATGGATTTTATACTTGTAATTTTTCGTTTTGTTTTTTAAACACCGTTTATACAGCTCATAAATCCACAATAGTTTGTACTCCAAAATTATGCAAGATGAATAGCTGTCATAAATACTACAGTATCTATCAGAGGATCATCTATTTATCTAATATTTTTGACATATGAAAATGTAACACCATATGCAAAAACACAACATTTACAACATGGAATATAGTATAAATTGCAAAACCAGTAACCTTGTTAGATGGTATGATATGTTAACCATATTCTACATGTTAGAGACATAGGTATTCATTCACAAGAATGTAATTCTTAAGAATGGTGTAATTCACAGGAATGGTCTGAAATCCTCAATAACCATACTTAAGCCCTGTATATTTTGTCGTGACAAATAGAGCAAATAATAAAAGCAATTTACAGCTTTGGCATTAAGCAGACACTCTTATCCAGAGCGACTTACAAATGTCAAATCTGAGTAAGCAGAGTGCCTCAGAGAAACTAGGACACCAAGTAAACAATGAACCTAGCATCTGTCTAAACCAGGGGCGTAGCCACGGGTGGGCATAGGTAGGCCTGGGCCCACCCATTTGGTTTTTCTGCCCACCCAAAAAAATGTAATAAAATAAAAAATAATAATGTGTGTTTTGGTGGGGGGGTTTTTCTTCCGTGGGTTGACCCGCTTCGCTCGCCCCTCAATAATTGCGTCGTAATCTATAACCCGTCCGCCCGCCCCGCGGTTCAACCCGCGGGACCTGCAGGTTACGGGCCGGCCCACGCATCACTAACGTGGACAATTGGGAGTGAGTCTGCAGTTCTGACTACAATGTGAAGTTTATTCCACAGTTTGGGAGCCAGGAGGGAGAAGAGTCTAGCCGCTCTATTCTGTGGCAGTTTTCTCCCCCTCTAAACCACGTTAAATCCGGATAATTTAGCTGCGCCGCCCCAATAGGTTATTCTAGCACCTGCTCTACCCGTCACCATTATGCCGACACCGTTATTTGCGTATGGAGGTGTGCCCGTGGGCGTGTTGTTGCTATATCCCCCACATTGCAATTCTACAGACACACATGGGTACGGGTTTCGGGGGGGGGATAGTGGAATCTAATACCACCCGCTGGTTTATAAAATCACCCGTCAAGTGCACACAGACACTACAATGGCTTTGTGCGTTGGACCATGAGCCGTGTTGCCAGCCTTGGCGAGAAATCAGCAACCGCAGTCCGCAGGTCTATGAAAACAAAAAGAAGGAACTATAAGGCCACATGAGCACTTCAAACTACTAACTAGAGCTTTCATATCCCCTAAATATTTCAGCCCGGCTCGACTAATAATTGACAAATTAGACCCAGCCCAGCCCGTCAGTCATTTTTCTAAAGAAGCCTTATTTCTCATTAAATCTTGGTAATTCGTTAATTCTTCCAACAGTCTATATTTTATTTAAAAAACAGCTTGGAGCAAATAGGGCTATATAAATATATACACTGCCCCATAACCATTTTAAAAATGATTATGGTTATTCTATGAAATATATGTTT
>NC_137613.1:25631731-25646731 GCF_963280865.1 Gymnoscopelus braueri | reverse complement strand
CTAGCTCTGCTACTGCCGTTACATAAGCTGTGGCCGTACGTCCAGGACTCACGCATCCCACCAAACCAAAGCTGTTAGCGTGCATGCTACGTGTGGGTGTACACTGGGTCATGGGTTTGAGGGGATAACCTTTGCTTGAGAGCCCGACCGATATCTCGTTGATGGCCGATACTGTCTATCGGCCATTATTTAAATTTTCACACCGGTATCAGCACTTATGCAAGATGTGTCCCATTTTCTGACCACTTAAAGGGATTTCGCTTCCATGTTCAACAAACATAAAAAGGAATGGAAAAATCACGGCCCCCTCATGCATTAGAAGGACATTCTAATGCGTGAGGGGGCCGTGATTTTTCCATTACTTTTTGCATTTCTTTCTTATATATATGTTTTTATGTTTATTTTATTTGAAAGTGAAATATCCCTTTAAATCCCATATGGTTGACAGGAGTCCCTCAGGGCTCTATACTAGTGTATTTTCAGTTTTCTGTTATTGTGGGGAGCTTTAGCTGAAAATAGCCCTGCTTTTTTCTGCGAAAGTTCCCCACAATACGGATTCTGGGGTTTAAGTGGTTAAGCCCTCCTGACAGTAAACTTGACCGTTGGCACTGTACTTGGTCTGCTCTTTTTTCCCTCTACACCAAACCTCTTCGCCCGAAAATAGCTGATCTACAAACTGACCTTGCTTGTAGATTGCAGAATGTTCCCCCCAGAAAAGGGATTCTATAGAGACACACGGGCGCCTAAATATTGTGTCTCTATAGGGTTCCAGTTATTAACCACTGTCCACCTGTCCTCCCCATTTTGGCATCTTTGGCATTACATGAGAAGGTTTATAATAGTATTAAAACAAAATATATATATAGCAGATCTATGATATTTGTATATCTTATATCGTTGCTGTTGGGCAGAAACCTCTTATATGCATGTTTGAACTTTTTTATGTTTTTCCTTTAATTAATGCCCCTCATCATACAAGTGTCACACAAAAGTAGTGAAAATATCAGATCTACAAGCCCACAACGTATCTTGCAGATTATTTCAAAATGTTTTTTTTTTTTTATTATAAAAAAGGAACGGTTTTGGACATACTATACAAAGTTTCCACTCGACAGCAACAATATCTCTCTCTCTCTCTCTCTCTCTCTCTCTCTCTCTCTCTCTCTCTCTCTCTCTCTCTCTCTCTCTCTCTCTCTCTCTTTAGGAGAACGAGTGCATGCGTATCAAAATCCTGGGTGATTGCTACTACTGTGTGTCTGGGCTGCCAGAGTCTCTTCCTCAGCATGCCAAGAACTGTGTGAAGATGGGTCTGGACATGTGTGAGGCAATCAAGTAAAACACACACACACACACACACACACACACACACACACACACACACACACACACACACACACACACACACACACACACACACTAGCTAACCTACAACATATTACAATTAGCACATTTGTCAGATGCTCTTATCCAGAGCGGCTTACAAAGTAGAAGGTCAGAGTGTGCCATGAGCGTTTGTCAAACAATATATATTTACACACGCACACACGCACGCACATACACAGGCACGCACGCACGCACACACACACACACACACACACACACACACACACACACATGCACACGCAATCACATGCTAATGTCTGTCAAACAGATTAAATGGAAGCAGCGCCAGACAGTGTCAGCTGTGTTTGTACTTCAGATCAAATGTGAAAGTCAGACGACAAGCTCATTGCCTAAATAAATAACAAACAAAAAAACTTTGACGAAAACCATTCCACATGTGACTGTCTGCATTTCCAGTACATTTCTGGAATTGTACCGGAATTCAAGTTAAGAGTTAAGAGTTTCAGACAACGCTGTTTTTGCTTTCCAAAATATCCTCGGTGCCAGGACCCTGCAGCATTTGCTTTGGAGCGGTACTTCTGTGTCTTTGTTTCAAATGGAATTCTGGGAATTGCTGTTCTAATAAACCACAGATAGAGCAGAGGTGTCGCCAAAAAAACTGTATGACTGTAAACCCTATATACGTTAAATGGAGTCTCACAGGGATCTACAGTATACTAGGCCCCCTCCTTTTCCCCACTTCACAAAAAATAGCCGATCTACAATATCACAACACGTCACATTGCAACGCATTGTGAGTGTGTAGTTCGGCTATTTTCGCCAAACTATAGGTTCGGGCCGCTACGCGACCCTCATACCTGCATCGCACCACGATCCGACTTGATATGCCCATATATGGAGATCTCTGTATCTGTCAGTCCTGGTCCCTTTAATGCACATATATGGAGATCTCTGTATCTGTCAGTTCTTGTCCCTTTTATGATATATGGGCATGGTGATATGCCCATATATGGAGATCCCTGATGTCATCAGTATATGCCCATATATGGGTATACCCTAGCCTGGTAAACCCTCCCTCCGGAAATCTCTATTCTATTTGATTCCAGGAGTGAGTCTGGGCTGATCGCCCATTCTGCAATATTGGCTGCAGGCTGAGTTGGGCGGAAGTAATACCGTTGACTGACAACCCCTTCAGCCAATGATATTTTTTCCCCTTCAGCCAATCAGCAGTTCACCAGTCTAATGTGACGTCAACGGGACTTTTGAGACAGCCAAGCCCAAAATGGGTTGCCTTATTCGGGTACATGGGTGTCACTGCCCACCCCTACCGGTTCTCTAAATTTTTATTTTTAAATAGGCTTTGTCATGATTAATTGACCACATATATGAAGTTAAACAACTAAATTCTATCCAAACGATATCTTATAAGTAAATTCCGTGCCTCAAAATAGAAGTTAGAGAGCTTTTTGAAGTAAAAAAATCGCGGAGATTATAGCGGACAGAAAAAGATGGCTGCCGTTCGTGTTTTGGGCTCACTCGAACTCGCCACCTGATTGGCCAACTGTCGCTGTCAATCACAGAACGATGTGCGACGACGCTGATAGGCTCGGTTAGCTGGTAATTCCACTAGAAACCCCCACAATGGGCTATCAGGCCAGACTCACTCCTGGAATCAAATAGAATAGAGATTTCCGGAGGGAGGGTTTACCAGGCTAGGTATACCCCCTTTTGTGCCCATATGTGGAGCTGACTGATTTGTTGAGGTTAGACAACATACTCCATATTTGGGCGTAGATGCATTGCATAGCATGCATCAATCTCTCTCTCTCTCACTCACACACACATGCACAATTACACACAAAAATATCTATACACAATGGTTTTGTTTTGTTTTGTCATGTTCACAGGAAGGTCCGTGATGCTACTGGCGTTGACATCAACATGCGTGTTGGCGTTCACTCTGGTAACGTCTTATGTGGCGTGATCGGCCTCCAGAAGTGGCAGTACGACGTCTGGTCACACGATGTCACCCTGGCCAATCACATGGAGGCAGGGGGCGTCCCTGGGTAAGACCCCACCAATAGGATGTTTGTTTCCATGTTAAGGTCTATAATTTTCAGTGATGGTCTGAGAAAAGACAATAAAGTGTAATAAAAAAAGGAGGAAAAAAATAAAAATATTTAGTCAATGCCAGGATATCATGTTGGAACGTCTCTCTCACTCACTCTCTCACTCTCTCACTCTCTCACTCACGCACACACACACACTGCTTGCTTGCAATGACATGGATAGATTGTGCAGCAATGCATCCAGATGGTTACTGTAATGATGACTCTAATAATCGCCCGGCCAGGGACCGGTGTAATAGTAATTAAAATTAATGTTTCCTTGAAAAAGTGTTTGGACCACTGGCCCCCCCCCCCCTCCCCCCATTCGGGGCTTATTGGCATATATATATATACACATTCCCTACATATTGTGCCTACGTCCCCCAAATTGAGCGCTATGTGCAATCGCACAAGTTCAACTTGAAACTTAAACTCAAACGGCATTTCGCTGAAGCAAACAGACCGACGACGTGCAAAGCAGAACCCAGTAGTTTTTAGAAATGTTTTTTTGCTGTGTGGATTTCCTGAGCATTATGATAAAATTCTTCTGAATGAACTAGTAGAGACGGAGAGAATTGTCTTTCTCTGGTATGCACACAGTGTGCTCACTTGCTTTACCAGGCTTAACAAACACACTGGTTTTCACAAAATGTCACTAGATTCTAGAATAGAGTGACACGGTTCCACTAGAGATCACGCTGCTCTATACACCCCAGCCAGTAGTGTTGTTTGGGAGTAAAGAGTTGGACAGACAAGTTTCATGGCAATTGACTTCTTAATTTTGAGATATCTTGTGTGCAAGAGGAAGGCATGGCTTAAAGAGTGGAGTCGAAAGGAAAGTGGGTCATCACCAAAATCAGTAGGGTACATCCATCAGGGAGCATGAAGGTGCACAGATAATTTTATGGCTATCATTCAGCCCATATAGTTATTGAAACATCTTTGACTAAGTTGTTGGCTGGACGGACGGATCAACATTTTTTTTTTTTTAAATATATATTTTTTGATAGTGTACAGTGGAGATGGACAGGAAAAGGGAGAGAGAGACAGAGAGAGACACGCAGCAAAGATCGTCGGGATCATGGTTCGAACCCGCGATGCATTAGAGCCTATATGTGAGCCTGGACCGCTATAGGCCAGCAGGCGCCCACAGATCAACTTTTTAAAAGCGTTTTTTTTGTAAGCACCACCGCTATTGGGCTAAAAACACAAAACACAAAATATATTAGAAATTGGAACAGACAACAAACAAGCCTGGAAAACACTAGCCTGGCTCCAGCCCCTGAATCGCTAGCCACGCCCATTAAAAAAATATGTTCAGGCGATTATGGAGTGAAACGAAATGAAAATTCAGGCTGAGTGTCAGGCTAGGAAAACACTACAATAGGGCAACATAACACCATGAGTCAGACAAGAGGCGAATGCCTGTTGCACAAGAAATAAATAGGAGAGAGATTACAGCTGGAGAAGAGAGTATTGATCACACATTGATGACTTGCACCGGCAGCAACAACTGAGGGCAAGGCTAAAGAAAAAAAGAAAGCAAACAAAATATATCAGCACAGTGTACAGAGGTTATTGTACAATAGTTATGGATTTGGAAACACTGTGAGGAAATAACTGCGACATAGAGTTATGGAAGAGATAACATAGAGCACCGGTTCTCAATGTGGGGTCCAGGGACCCCCAGGGGTCCGTGAGAGGGTTCTGGGGAGTCCCCAGCTAAATTATTTTTTGTTAGGAACCACATGGACCCTCAACACTGCACGGCTGCAGACTGTGCAACCTGGGGGTCCACAGCCATTTTATTTTTTAATACAGCATCACAATCAATTTAACCACTTTTAACCATATTTTATACGTAGGCTATTCAAAATTGACATGAAAATGTTTGAGAACCAACCCCTTAGAGAGTGAGAGAACCTCCTAACCTCTGCACTTCTCACTGCTAGGGATGGGACTATATTAAAAGTAGGCCTACATGTCACAATTATTGTATAATAATAATTGCGATTAAAGATTATTCTAAAATGGCACTCTTGTTAACCACTTGAACCCCCAGCATCCCTATTAGAAAAATAGCCGATCTACAAGCTCACAACACGTTGTGAGCTTGTAGATCTGCTATTTTTGGTGAATCGATTTGTGTGTAGAGTGTACCAAATGTGCTCTTTACAGGTCCATTTTATCAAGGGTTTAAGTGGTACTGAATTTGCAGCTCAGTAAAAGCTAATTCATCCTAGTGTATGACGGAGAACAATTTCACGATAAATGAATTATTGTGAGCGTTTTTTTATCGCGATAAATAAACGATAATAACGATTATCATCCCTATACTCACTGCCCTCCTGTCTCCTCCTGTCCACTGTCCCGTGCCCTGCTGTCATCACTCAGGAGGGTCCACATCTCTTCAGTCACCTTAGAGCATCTGAAAGGTTCCTACAAGGTGGAGCCGGGAGACGGACAAAGCAGAGATTCCTACCTGAAGGAACACGGGGTGGTCACCTACCTCGTCATCAACCCCAAGGTTAGACCTCTCATCTCTTACTGTACATCATTGGCTCTCAAAGTGGGATCCGGGGATCCCCAGGGGTCCTTGGGGGGTACCAGGGGGTCTCCAGCTAAACTAGTTACAATAGTTACTCAATTAGCGTCACAATCATTTTAACCACTTTAACCATAATGTTATACTTTGGCCATTCAAAAATAGCAGATATACAAGCTCATAGCGCGGCACGGAGTGCCGTGCTATGAGCTTGTATATCTGCTCTTTTTTTTAAATCTTAAAAATGTGTGCAAATCTTTGAATATATATATATTTTTAAAGCGAACATGTGTAGCTCAAATCTTTGCTTCTGGCGGTCACTGTCACAAAATATGAGATGGGGGTCCGCAGCCAAATACACATCATTTTGGGGGTCCTTCACATGAAAAAGTTTGACAACCACTTACACAGTCTGCAACCACGCAGTGTTGACTGGGACTGTCACCATGTTGACATTTTACTCGACGATTAATTGACGCAGAAATAATTCAATAACAATAATTAAATTTTGAAAAATTAAATTTCTGTTTGCCTTTTAGGCTTTGTAAACACATATTGCACAGGGCACAAATGATAAATAACTTAAATATGACTGACATATTTAATCATTTCATTCTTTCCCAATATTGTGATGCCTCAATTTGTAAAATTAAGACACAACTAATGACAATAACATAAAATGATGGCTGTTGATACCAAATGGGTATCCTCAATGTGCTCCCCTAATACATCATTTGACTGTAACGTCTAAAGCAGTGGTTCTCAAAAGTGGGGTCCAAGGACCCTCAGGGTAACTTGAGAGTGTTCCATATGGACCCTTACAGTTCCGTAACTCTTAAGAGTGTACAAAATAGAACCAAGTGGGCCCGTAAGTGTCCATTTTGTTCCATTTGTACAATCTCTGAGTAACAGGGGTCCTTGAAATTAAAAGGTTTAGAGAGCCACTGGTCTAAAGAAATGTCCACCATACAAAGTCTCTCCCTCTCTCTCTCTCCTGGTGACTGGGTTTCTCTGGTGCATTCAGGCTGAGAGGCACACCCCTCTGCTGGTGGTGCGCTCTCGTCCCTCCCTGGACGCGGGGAAGATGAGGGCCTCCGTCAGAATGACCCGCTACCTGGAGTCCTGGGGAGCCGCCAAGCCCTTCGCCAACCTCCACCACCGAGACAGCATGACCACGGACAACGGCATGATCAACACCACTGTGAGTATACGTGTATACCAGTGGTGGGAAAAGTACAAAAAAAAAAGTTTTTACTTATCAATACTACAATGTAGTAGGCTATACACTCTGTTACAAGTAAAAGTCCGGAATTAAAAAATATACTTGAGTGGTATCAAAATGTACTTAAAGTATTCCAAAAGTACTCATTATGCAGAATGTCCCATTTCACAAGTTTTCAAATGTATAAAATGTATTAAGATCTTTTGAAAATAGCAGATCAACAAGCTCACTGTGAGCTATTTTAAAAAGGCCAAAATGTATATAGGACTGAAGTGGTTACTGTATGTATGTATGTAAGTAACTAGTAAGTAAGATTTTAAATAATTGTAGTGGAGTAAAAAGTACAATATTTGCCTCTGAGATGTAGTGGAGTAGAAGTAAAAGTAGAAGTATTGGAAATACTCAAGTAAAGTAAAGAATACCTCAAAATTGTACTTAAAGGAGAATTTTGGACTAAAGTTTTCTTACCTTTTCTATGACGTTATGATATCTTAGGATGAATGGTACAGTAGAAAAATTTCATAACTCCACCCCTGAGCCGCCACAGCTTAAAAGGTGCGCGGATAGGCCTTAGGTTAGATCACATATTTTAATAGCTTTTTTTTTTTTTTTTTTTGTGAGATCTGACGTTCATAGTGACAGAACACTGTCCCAAAAAAAAAACAGAAGTCTCGCTAGAAGAGATTGAAATCTCGAGATTTCAATCTCGTCTAGCGAGACTTCTGTTTTTTTTATTTATATATTTTTTTGGTTGCATAGTGTTCTGTCACTACGAACGTCAGATCTCACCAAAAAAAAGGGGGGAAAAAGCAATTAAAATATGTGATCTAACCTAAGGCCTATCCGCGCACCTTTTAACCCATTAAGACCTGAGAAGATTCTAGAAATGTCTTCTAAATCCTAAAAAAAAATTGATTTTTCAAAAATAGCAGATCTACAAGCTCGTAGCGCGGCACTCAGTGCCGCGCTACGAGCTTGTATATCTGCTATTTTTGAATAGCCAAAGGCATCTAAAGTGACACAGAAGCGTTCCAGGTATCAATGGGTTAAGCTGTGGCGGCTCAGGGGTGGAGTTATGAAATTTTTCTACTGTACCATTCATCCTAAGATATCATAACGTCATAGAAAAGGTAAGAAAACTTTAGTCCAAAATTCTCCTTTAAGTAGGGTGGAAACCTTGTATGTCCAAAACCATTACTTTTCAGTAAATGGAAAAAAAAGAACCTTTGTTCCAATGGATCCAATGTAGTAATTATTTTAGTCACAAGCTCTTGACTTGTTAATACTTTTCATTGGTTCCATATACATAAAACCCAGACACCGCCTAGCCTTTCGCATTGCAACGTTGTGAGCTTGTAGATCTGCTATTTTTGCTACTTTTGCGCAACACTGTTGTACGAAGAAGTAGGGCATTAGTTTATGAAAAAAACATAAAAAGCTGAAATATGGAGATACAAGGTTTCTGTCTGACAGCAACGATATGCATATGCACAAATCCACGGGGAGGGGAGGGGAGGGGAGGGGAGAGGAGGGGAGGAGAGGAGAGGAGAGGAGAGGAGAGGAGAGGAGAGAGTTTCAAAGGCCCTTGGCTGGTGGAGGCCAAAATAGCTATGGTTGTTTCCATGGAAACAGAACAGTGGCCATTGGCCATAGGTACAAAGTATGTCTTCTTATGCAAGGTAATATATAATTTGCTACCTCAACAACATTCATAGCTTACTTACGCCTACTAACTACATAGCTGCATCATATCAAGTATGTGTATCCATAAGATATGAAAATAAAATAAATAATATAGATATAAATAAATAAACTGTTATTTTATATAGCTGCTGCTCTTTACATGGTGGATGTTTTTCCACTTAACGCATAAGAAGCATGTCTGCCTTCCGTAGTGCCACCTATCCGTTGCTAATTTCTAATCATGCTGCTTATGTATACTAGACTTGTATGCTATATCTTTTCTATTCTCTCTTCCCTATTCTAACTCTTACTGTAACTGCAATGTTGATATTTTGCACACACACACACACAAATAATTTCACCCACTCTTTTACACCTGTAATCACTTGTGCGATGTGATCGTAAAGTTTGGATTGTGATTGTGTATTCCATGCTCCAGGATGTGCCCATGGGTCAGTACCACTACCATAGACGAGAAAGGTGAGAGTGAGACAGGACCTGTGTTTCTCTACCGTTTCCTGTGCATAAAAAGGTGTGTCAGTGTGGATGTTCTGCAGCACAGAAACATGGATGTCACACACACACATTTTTCACCCGTTCAAACCCAGGTCCAAATCTCAGAGGAAGAGGTTTGAGGAGGAGCTCAACGAACGCATGATCCGCACCATCGATGGGATCAACTCCCAGAAGTCAGTGCTGTGTCTGAGATTTTCTAAATCTTTCAAAAAAATTCCTAACATTTTCTAAACATTTTCAAAAATAGCTAAAATAGCCGATCTACAAGCTCACAACATTGTTCACGTTGTGATCTTGTAGAGCTGCTGCTTTCGTTGTTCATCATTCGACGAATAGGGCTTACATCGTTAAATATAATTCTTACTTTACGATTTTGAACTTTGGTCTGATATAATATGTACTGTATTTCATTCCTTAACATAACTGCAGCTTTAATTTGCTCCACTGCCCACTCATGTGTAGCACAAGGGAGACCATGATGACCTAGCCTGGCTGAACATGAGATCTTAAAGTGATTTTGAACTTTGGTTGTATCTTGTATCTTGTACCCTGGGAACTGTTGTCCATGATGCCATGTAGCTTGTATGTGTTCTTTGCTCAGTTGCTGCCTCAAGGGAGTTCAAGCGAACTCCTATAACAGAGCCAGCCTTCTTTACAACCCCAGAAATATATGATGTTCAGCCAGGCTAGGTCATCATGCTCTGTATTGTGCTACGCAAGAGTGGATACAGTGGGGCCTTAAGCAAAACCCACAACCGTACACATTAGCAGTGACTGCTCCTCTGTGTTACTCATCTCTAGGCAGTGGATCAAGTCTGAAGACATCCAGAGGATTTCGTTGTTCTTTCACAACAAGGCCCTGGAGAAAGAGGTGGGCTAACAAGTAGTTGTGATTCTACGTCCTCTCCTGTATTAAAGGTGGTCATCGGTCATTCAGTTAAAGTACCCATCTGTAAGCATGGGCTCTGCAAGTGGCAAGTAGTCTAGATCCCATATGCCAGACAGACAGCTTGCGCCTGATTAGATGGAGTAATTCTACTCCATAGCCTCGTGGACATGCATCCCATAACTTGGAGGGGCGCTGGGTCTGAGATTATGAATTCACAAAATATATCATAGTTCTCGTTGACCGATTTGAGAAATATTTGGGAATTGAGTTCCATGGCCTGCTGGAAGCGTGTACAGGAAAGATGATGCTGATCAGTCTTGCAGTTTGTGAGATTAGCTGTGGAAAGACACACATGGATACACACTTGAGTGACAAATACTTTTTGCTTTCTTTAGCCTTTCAATTTGAAAAACATCGCTGTTGTCAGCAATCAAACTATAAATCTTCAATTAAATATAATAGATAAATGATACATAATGAATACATGACTACATACTAAATGAAATAAATTGCTAGTACAGATGTATTCTTTTCAATGCACAATTTTGAGTTTCTCAGTTGAGTTCAATGAATATTCACATTTCAATATTCTGTTCAATTGATTGATTGATTTTTTGTTTTCATTGACCAAAAAGCATTCACATGAGTCAACCATACATTTGTACATATCTACTTTTGACAGATAGATAGCCAACCTTTAATGACACACTGTGACTGTACTTTTGAAATCTAGTTGATAGATAGTGATTGCGAATCTTGAGATGTGAGTCAGTTATATACTTCTATTCTTGGATTTTATTATTTTAATTTGTGAAAAGACCATTTCACATAAGAAAGTAGTAGGCATGCACAAAACGCGATCAGTGGATACTTCTCTCTACTCACGAGTGACCAAAGGTCCTCCTCTTTAGCTCTGGCCTTCAATTCAATGTCACATTAAATTCCACCAATCTCCATGTCAACACCTGTAGGTAATGTACCTCCTGTATTTTAACTGACAGCTGTTCTATGTCAATATTGAGGAAAGGGTTTGATACAAAGCCAACTGCTTGACACATTCTGATTGGGGATGAAAAGCGGTTTTGTCTGTGAGGTTTTGTGACACCTTTTTTTTTATTTGTGAAGTTGAAAAAATAGCAGACCTAAACTGACAACGTGTTGCGGATGTGGGCATGTACGTTTGCTATTTTCGGTGCACGACACCGTCGTGCGACGGAACATAAAGTATGCTTTGTAATGCCCCGGTCTTAGATCGTTGAGTGTTTTGCTGTCAGAGAAAACCCAAGTCCAATAACCAAGCATAGTTTGGGGCCGGTCCAGGCTGAACAAACAAAACAATGTGGCATGGACTAGCCAGCAGCCTGTCGCTCACAGACTGCAGAGTACAGCACAGCCACAGACGGAGTGCTTCACAGCGAGAGCGTAATGCTCCTCTCAGGCTGGGTCAATCCACTTTCAAATTATTTTTCTGTGTTTACCCAGCAGATGGTTGCTCCGATGGCAGAGATGAGCACATGGTGGGAGCTTTTAGGGGTTAACCCTAGCATCCCTCTTCTGGGCACGTCATGACAGGCGAAAGTTTAGTGATAACAGGCAAGCATAGCCTATCTCCAAGCCGGTTGTGAGCGTGTAGGACGGCTATAGTTTCTGCAAAGAGATTTGGTTTAGACCAGGGGAAAAGGGAGGAGGCCAAGTATAGACCCCTGGGGGTCAGCGAAGTTAGACTGGGCGAGCCGAGGGTTGAACTTGCGACCTTACGATTCCCAGACGGCCTCTCTGCCCACTTGGCTGTGACCAGCCCTCAAACACAAACTTTTCAACCCCTGTGAGTGTGAGACCTTAATGGCTCATTTATGTTTTTTTGCCCTTTCTTTCCCTCAACAGTACAGATCTACAACGTTGCCCGCCTTCAAGTACTATGTGACCTGTGCCTGCCTCATATTCTGCTGTATTTTCATAGTACAGATCCTCGTCTTGCCCAAGTAAGTGTGCACCTTCAGTCAGGTCAATTATAGCACTGGTTCTCAACATGAGGTTTGGGGGCCCCCGGAAGTCCTTGAAGGGGGTTCCACGGGGTCCCCATGTTGATTGTTAAGAACCAAACGGACCCTTACGGATCGGTAACTCTGAGAGTGGACAAATGGACCCATATGCTGTGGCCAATGCTGTTTGGCCACTCAAAATAGCAAAACAGCATTGGCCACGCCTCCAGGTCTTAAGTTAAGTCATAAGACCTGGTACTGTACTTAAGACACCAAAAATAGGGCCCTCAGAGTTAAATTAAGATGATTTTTCAGTGTAGAATGGGAGCTCAGAGATAAACTAGGAAATGATTTGGATCTTGGGATCCACATAGAAACATTGTGGCTCCAATGGGGATCTTGTTATGGCAGTATTGGACTGTAAAATATTTATCTATCATTTCATGATTGTATGTATATTGAGATTCCATTTACTCTACACCCAATGTTGTTGGTAGCCAGAAGTGTATCTTTGATAAGGAGATAGGGGACGACACCCCACCTGATACCCTCTGGCCCTGGCCACAAAGGAGGTAAGACACCTCCTTTGTGTTTATTCCTCCGCCTTGAATCAACCATTTTGAAACAAAACAAGCCATGAGGACAGGGCAGAGAGGTACATTTTACTATTTGAAGATCCGGATCCGTGGATCCAGTTTTCTTCCTAATCAATATAGCGAAATCAACAGGAAGTTAACACTTTTATTTAAAAAAAAAAACAGTACTGGTTGACAGGGTCACGTTGGCACCGAATGCCTCATGGGTGGCACCACACTGAAAGGCAGGCAGAAGGGGAGCTCCACAAGGAATGTTAAGAGGTGGATTGTGATGAAATGGCGCCGTGTCTGCCAGCGATTATGGATCACGTTAATCAAAGAGTGGCGTCTCTGTAATGGCGATGGTAAAAATCCACGGTCATGCTAATTTACTGCCACTAAGAGCCAAGGGGACAATTCCCACACACACACACACACACACACACACTACTCATAGCGGTGACTCTCCTCGCCTTTTTAGATGTGACATCACCTCTTTTATGGGATGTTCTGCAGTATTATTTTACTGTAGCTACAGTGACATCACACCCTAGTACGTGCAAATATGGGTTGGGAACCGACTCACCACGTGAGTGTGTTGGAGGTCTAAACAAAGGTGCTTCTTACGTGGACAACAGTCCATTGCTGGAGTGACGAGGATCTTTGATAATCCTCAGGGACTTCACCCTGTTGTAGAGGTACTGTATGGCTGGCAGCTTAGTCATGTGTGTGTGCATGTGCGCGTGCGTGTGTGCGTGTGTGTGTCTCTTGCAGAACGGCTGTGTTGGGAATCTCCTTTGGGATGGCGTTCTTGCTGTTGGCACTGATCCTGCTCATCTGCTTTGCTGGTCACATTCTGGTAAGTGTTGACATGAACCCATATACATGGTACATAAAACACTCACAAACATACATACTAATCCAAGTAATTCTGCTTATTCTGCGATATATATATATATATATATATATATATATATATATATATATATATACTATACACATGTATGTATAAATATATGCATATACTGTGAAAGGCTGTGATGTAGTTTGGCAGATTGGTAATTGTTGTTTTAGTAAATGGTAATATAGAAAGTAATATAGTAATTTAATGAGTAACATAATGACTTTTGATACCAAGTAATAAGTAATAAAACTACTTTTTAAAGGAGTAATAAGTAAAGAGTAATTTATTACATTCCTGGGTAACCTCCCAACACTGCTGTACACATACATACACATGCACAGAAAGAGTGGGAGATAGTGAGAGAGAGAGAAAGAAAGAGGAGAGAATAAAAGAAAAGAATAAGCCAGTCTGCAAACACGAGTAATCAGTAATAAAAACGCATTGCTTGTTTTCGTCATGGAGAATTCAAAAGCTGTCCAACTGCCTTGAGACTTTAATTGAAGCTGCCTGAGGTCCGTGGGAGAAATACAAAGTGCTCTTGCTGAGAAATGAAGCCTGCCGTCACTCCACTTCTCTTCCCCGCTAAACGTCTGTGTTGACGACGTTATACGCCTCCATTGATTTATCCAGTCTACTTCTTGGCACACTAGTTATCCGTCCAGCTTGAACCTGTCATCTCTTGTTCCAAAGACAAGTGGCTGAGGTCTTTCAGAGCTTGTCACTGTCTTGGGACTAATTTGTACTAAGTAGTGCGATGGTGCTTTGTTTTGTATTGATTGGGTGGTACTATCTAGCTTCTCCTGCATGCGTGTCAAAGTGACCTTGAGCAAGACAATGAACCCCTAACTGCTCCCAATGAGTGGGTTGGCCTTGCATGGTTTCCTCCACCGGTGATGAGTGAATGTGTGTGTGTGAACTGTAATGCATTTTGTAAAGTGCTTTGGAGAAAGGGCGCTATATAAATGCACCATTTACCATTTACTGAGTGTAGTAGTACTGTGCGTGCGTGCATGTGTGTGTGTGTGTATGTATGTGTGCATGCGTGAGTGCGTACGTGCATGGGTAAGGGGGGTGGGTGTGAGTGGTGGCAGTTTTGTGTAATGATCCGTGTTATGGTGTTTAGAATGTGCTCTGTTCATCTGTGAAGGAGTGTTATTTCAATGGAAGGGCTTCTTGTGGAAATGTTTCCAGTTAAGTGAGGTGGGATGTTGCTAAATACAAACAGCACTGAA
>NC_137613.1:25319231-25626731 GCF_963280865.1 Gymnoscopelus braueri | reverse complement strand
AACTATGCACAGCACCAGATGCTAAGACGCCTTTCAGTACAACACTGGACCACAGGAGGTTTTTGAAGTGATAGAATACACAGGGGGGGAAATAGAGAACAAAGAAACAAAACATCAACAACTACAAAACGATTTCAAAGTGAGAGAGGGACTGAAGGGAAGAAAGGGAGAATACATGCAGTGAGAGGAAAACTGGGGGTCCATAAGGTACTTTAGATATGAAAACTATGTTGATTCTCTTTTAACCATAATTTAACTCCTTGACCAAAACAAATTAAATCATGTTGCATTTTCAGCTCTGTGATAATCACTGTTGGTTAATGCCTTTGTGCCGACTCAACCAGAGCTCTGGCGTCTTGTTGTGATGCACTCTGCAAGATGTGAGAATATCATTGCATGCATATAAGAGCTGGGCTGCATTGACCTGATAAAACTGAGGCGCAATAGCTTATTCAAAGAATGATGAAACTGTAAATGTATGAGCAGTCACAGGCCTGCTTTAGCCTACTGCTTTTCACATAGTTATGCCATTCTACAGCATTTGTTTAGACTTCTGTACAACTAGAGTAACCTTAGTGACTGGTTTGGCACTGGATATTCAGCTATTGGAATGGGCAAGGTGTATCAGGATTTGTGACTTGCCGTGGACGTGCACTGAAAGACTTGAGACTTCTCTCTCTTGGACTTGAAAGACTTAAAACATCTCTTTCTCTCTCTCTCTCTCTCTCTCTCTCTCTCTCTCTCTCTCTCTCTCTCTCTCTCTCTCTCTCTCTCTCTCTCTCTCTCTCTCTCTCTTGCATCTAATATACGGGCAGATAAATTCAGCAGGCACAGAGGACAGACATTTTGTGTGTGTGTGTGTGTGTGTGTGTGTGTGTGTGTGTGTGTGTGTGTGTGTGTGTGTGTGTGTGTGTGTGTGTGTGTGTGTGTGTGTGTGTGTGTGTGTGTGTGTGTGTGTGTGTGTGTGTGTGTGTGTGTGTGTGTGTGTGTGTGTGTGTGTGTGTGTGTGTGTGTCATCTCATTTGCAGTATCATCCATCAATGTTGACCACAAGCATACACTATGTGCTGGACAGCGAGTGTCACCTCTGGGACTTCCTCCCCAAAACTGGGACTCCCCAGTGAAATGCAATTAGATCCAAAGAGTTCCCTGGCTTGTTCTCATTCTGGGTGGAAAAGCACTTTATCATATAAACACGCTAGTCTTCATCATGTCCTGCAAGTGGATATTTCTCTCATCAAGGTCTTTGGAGGGTAATTGGGTTCATCTTTCAGCGAGCTGTTTTGAAGGCCTCGCGGAGTGCTTTGACCTCGTTGTGTTTACTGCATCAAAACACTTAGGACCCGAGAAGACACTGAAAATTAATCCGAAAAGTATGAAAGTTTATATCCTTTCAGAAAGGTATGAAAGTGTATGCCCTTTCAGAAAAGTCTGAAATTGTATGCCATTTCAGAAAAGTCTGAAAGTTTACACCCTTTTGTGTTTTGACGAGAAGTGCCAGACCTCTGTTCAGGATACACATGCAAACCAGAGCATGCTTTTGACCTGCTCTTTTTGCTGCTAATGGATCAACATCACAACATCTGAAAAAGCGGGTCAGGGGAACACCGGCTGCAGTAATGCATCGCTCACACACAGATGCAGGATGGTACGGCTGGGCACATTGACCTTCTTCTTCTAACTGGTGTCCCTATTTTGGGCATGTCGTTATGGGCAAAACATTTCCAAAATGAAGAAAGTCGCGTTGTGAGCTTGTAGACTGGTTATTTTCGGAGTATAGTAGTATATAAAAAGTAAATTATATAATAGAGCTTAAGGGGTTAGAATCCTTCTTAGTCGGTTTCTAAGCTGTGTTGGGAATTCTCCCTTGCCTGGCCTTGTTAATATAGCTTCTCCCCCTGTGTTCTGAAAGGAAGCAAATGTCCACATATAGCACATACAGTACTGCTTATCCTAAGTGACCTGGTAGGTGGTTTGTACTGTATCTTGTTCTCGAGTCATCCCCAAGCTAGAGGACCAACTGTTCGCATTGCGTCTCACTGGAGCAACTGATGCAGCCTCGATGTAATATATAAGCTATACTGTATACTCTCAAGGGTGAAATCAGTAAGGCAAACCCATGCATCAACTAGACTGCTAATCGCACACATCATGATATATACTGTATCTGGCAAGAGATGCGAGACACTGTGATGTATGTACCCACATACACCATGCCTGGAGCATGGAGCTCTCAAACACACAGGGGTATAATGGGTCATTCACAGACCCCAATATCTGACATGCATACACACATAGTGCTCTCTCTCTCTCTCTCTCTCTCTCTCTCTCTCTCTCTCTCTCTCTCTCTCTCTCTCTCTCTCTCTCTCTCTCTCTCTCTCTCTCTCTCTCTCTCTCTCTCTCTCTCTCTCTCTCTCTCACACACACACACATGCGCTCCCCAGATAGATGATTCTCTCAACATATTTAGGCATGGTTAAAGTCCCCAAGCATGAATAACCAATGAACAGGCAGTGGCTATCTCTTATGCAAAACAGTCCCGTCCACATACCAATTCCTTGAGAAACGAGAGCAGAGACCCTCGCCTTGTTTCACTGTCGTTTTATTGGGACATTAATTTTCTATGAATATCAAACATGCACTTTAGATTCAGATTGTTTGGTTTATCCACAGATCTCATAAAGCTTCCATTTGCCCGGAAAGATTAGAAATATATAAGCAGCCCATCTCGGAGAAAACGGTCTTATGTCCGTGAGGAATGGAAATTGTTTTCAAGGACAATATAGTGACTAGCTTTGTGTAACGGCTCGTTGAAACATAGTTGTGGGTGTTTTTAATCGTCCAAGGCTTTTTGCTTTGTTCATATTACATGGATTTAACAAGCAAAACATTGTCTGTGCAATAATGCCTCCGACACATGTCAAGGCCACTTTTCACCTGACAGTGAGGATTTTCAACAGGAGCACATAACACTTATGGACAGTGGTGGAAAGTAACATTGTGGAAAAGTGGAAAAGTACATTTACTCAAGTACTGTACTTAAGTAAAATGTTTTGGTATTTTTACTTTACTGGAGTATTTCCAATTTTCAATCATTTTACTTCTACTCAACGCCGTTTTCATATGCCCGGTATGCAAAATGGCCAGTCCGCCCCTGAAGTCATCAGTAAAATCTTAAAATCAACACTGAAACTTACCGGCAGCCAGTGAAGGGCAGCTAGGATCGGTTGTAATATGGTCATATCTTCTAGACTTTGTCAGTACTCTAGCAGCATTTTGCACCAGTTGAAGAGATAACCTTTTTGCTGATCCCAGAATATAATGAATTGCAATAGTCTAGGCGCGATGAGATAAAAGCATGAATAACTTTTCAAGGTCTGCAAATGATAAAAAATACTTAATTTTAGCAATATTTCGTAGTTGAAAAAAAAACAGGATTGTACAACTTTGGTTACTTGCATATTAAAAGATAAATCAGAGTCAAACATCACACCTAAGGTGCAGACTGAGGTCTTGACATTATTTGACAGATTGTAACAGTGTGTTGGAGCATAATACAGGTGTGTGGACTCTCTCCTACTAACTTTCTCTTGAAGTCTTTATTTTCCCCATGCATTCTGTTCATGGCCAGAGCAGAATGGAGGGTGTGAATGACACAGGTGTCTCTTTACTCTGTGTCCTCCTGTAACAGAATGAATATTACTGTAGGTTAGACTTCCTCTGGAGGGACAAGTTCAAGAGGGAGTGCGAGGAGATCGAAACCATGGAGAACCTCAACCGCGTTCTGCTGGAGAACGTTCTACCTGCACATGTTGCAGAACACTTCCTGGGGCGCAACTGGAAGAATGAGGTGAGCTTATATTTATATACGGTACTATATATATACTGTTTACTGTATATATATATATATATATATATATACGTGTGTGTGTGTGTGGGGGGGGGGGGGTATATACATGGTGGTCCGGTGGGTGGACCGCGTGCATTTTCAGTGCAGGTTTATTTTAACTCATTAAGACCTGAGGCCGATTCTTGAAAGGCCTTCTAAATCAGTATTTAGAAGATACTTTCAAGATTTTTCAAAAATGTGAAACAATTGTAGATGTTCAAGCTCGCAGCTGTGAGCTTGTACAGTATATCTGCTATTTTTGAATAGCCAACACTAAAATCTAAAATGACATAGATGCTTTCCTGGTTTTAATGGGTTAATGATCAGATCAATCTATCGAATGTGTTCCGGCTTGGATCAATGGAACTAACATAGTATACTTTAAGTATCTATCGGTATCACAATGAAAACGAATTTCTCAAGGTTTTAAAGAAAAAATGCCATGACATTTCTTTTTTCTATTAATGTTATATTATTAATAAGATCATAGTGTTTTCCCCAATTATTTGGGGGCCCACTTGCAGTATCCTCACGGCCCACTAGTGGACCTCGGCCCACGGATTGATGATGTATGGTCACCGTAAAAGGACAGAGTGTCCCCTGACCGTAATCATTTCATGATTACATTGTACCATCCAATCCCTCTCTAATCCAGTGACGCTGTCCAAAGTAATGGCCATCTTTTCTTCATAAGATAGATGAGCGAAGAGAGGCTCAAAGCGAACTCAAAATGTGATCATGAACAGCAGAACTGTAGGCTGCTCTTGGATTTTGTCCAGAGGTCAGAATAAACAAGTGGAAATTGGAAGTGATGTGGGGGGGGGGGGGGGGGGCGGATGAAATTGGAACGGGAACATTATAAAATTGAAGCTGATCAATGGGTTCTCTCTCCTGATTGGATGAAAGCACTCGATCGAGTTGAAGTTCAAGATCATAGCGATGATTTCTATCAGAATATAGAGCTTTAAAGGGACTACACCATGAATTAAAAAAATTCTAATAATATTTAATATCACATTGTTCCCTCAAACGTTTTTCAAAAGGTTTGAGCCTAAATCAAGCCTCAGATATACTCATTCCAACTAACTTCTCTCTGGCTTATAAAGCACTTTCACCTGCAATACCACATTGTCCTGTTTGGCACGGGGCGCTATTGAGCCAGTTTGTATGCATGTTATCTCCTGGTTCTAAGTGGAAATTATTATTTTTTTAATAATGAAAACAATAAGGAAAAAAACTTTTTTTTTTTTTTTTGTTGGTTGGAACTGAAAAATGGGAGGTATTGTACCCTGACGTGACGTCACGTCAGGGACCAAATCAGTTTGGCCTGTTTTGAGACCAATTTACAGAAAACCCCAGATTTGCTGTGAAAGCCTGAGTGTTCAAACTGGGGTATTTTTGGAGATAGAAGAGAGGTAGGGGAGACCAAAAACACACAAAAAATAAGAAAAAGTAAAAATTCATGGTGTAGTCCCTTTAACTTATAAACAATACACTTTGTGTTTTACCCCAATTTAATTGAAAGTAGAATTACTAGTATTAGAATGTATTCAAAAACGAACACGAAAAAGCTACAAAATTACAGTAGCCAGTACTTGTAATTATTTACTCTCTGTATGTGTCCATCAGGATCTGTATCACCAGTCATATGACTCAGTGTGTGTGATGTTCGCCTCCATCCCAGACTTCAAAGAGTTCTACACAGAGTCTGACGTGAACAAGGAGGGGCTGGAGTGTCTACGCCTCCTGAACGAGATCATTGCCGACTTTGATGAGGTATACTCATATACTCAGATACTCCATTTTTTCAGGGGCGTCCGGGTGGTCGCAGGAGTAAAGTTCCGCCCACCACTGTCGTGGACACTGGGTGTCCAAATCCTACACTTGGGGTACTACAGCAAAATAAAAACTAAAAACCATGTTCGCAGGACTCTGTCACTTTTCTTTATTTCTATACCTTGTGTCTGGGTGCGTAAGAGTAAAATTATTTTGTTGTGGTTCCTCAGACATTGTACTATAGCAGCATTGATAATAATAATTCATCTATCGTTGCTGTCGGGCAGAAACCTTGTATCTCCATATTTCATTTATGTTTTTTTCATAAATTAAGTATGAAAAAACATTTACTTAAGTACAGGTTTGAGGTACTTTTAAGTAGGTTCGAAAATAGTTTGTTGATATTTTTTTTAATGTTTCTAAAATAATAATAAAAAAGGAACGGTTTTGGACAATTTCATTTCCACCCGACAGCGATGATATACAACAACAAAGAAAATATATATTTTTCAAGGAGTGTGGTTGGTGGTTTGAGGGAGCCGGGGATCAGCAGTGACTACATGGGGGAATTGGCATAATGACAAAATTGTCAGAAAATGAAAAATGGAAAAAATATGAAGAGGGGAAAATATTGTTTTCAAGGCCTTTTTTTGATTTATTAGACAGTACAGCGTCTAGACTCTAGAGACAGGGTAGGGGAGTAGAGAGCTTATTAAAGTTGAACAATAAAATATAGTACCTTTTTGTGTATTTTTGAAACACAGAGAATGTTCAAAATAAGAGTTTACCGTATATCAGACATTGGTTTGTGTGTTGTTGTACTGTTACTGTTTGTTTATGCGTATTTTCCAGCTGCTGTCTAAGCCCAAGTTCAGTGGAGTGGAGAAGATAAAGACCATTGGCAGCACCTACATGGCTGCTACTGGACTCAATGCAACACCTGGACCAGAGTACACACAGGCATGAAGTTAGACCAAGGGCTGTTTCATAGGGCCAAAGAACTACATTTCCAAGATTCGACTACATTTTTGGGCCAAATTAGGAATATTGTCGGGCAGAAACCTTGTACCTCCATATTTTTTTTTTTTTTTTTTTTTGTAAATTAATGCCCTACTTCGTCATACGACAGAGAATATTCTATTCTATTCTATTGTAGTATAGTATCATTAGTAACACCTGTGTTTACCCTACTATTTGATGCCAGTATGGCTGCTGTTAAAAAGGTCTACGGTTAATCTGGCTTCTTTTACTTCTCTGCAGGAACATGACAGACAGTACATGCACATTGGCACCATGGTGGAATTTGCCTTTGCACTGGTTGGGAAACTTGACAACATCAACAAACATTCCTTCAATGACTTCAGACTCAGAGTTGGTGAGTGTGTTTTAAATCAATGTATGACAAATTATGTGCATTTGTAGAGAGGCACGGTCAGTGTTGTTGTTTGTGGTTTCCCTGGGTCAGGCATCAACCATGGGCCGGTGATCGCAGGTGTTATCGGGGCCCAGAAACCTCAGTACGACATCTGGGGGAACAGCGTGAATGTAGCCAGTAGGATGGAAACCACTGGGGTTCTGGGGAAGATACAGGTGAGATTTCATGCCTTGCTATATAACACATGAAAACAAATAATAGAATGAAAATTATACATCCACAGAGCTTATGAAAAACTGAATAGGATTATGAAATAATAATTGACACACTGCAATTGTTGTGTACGGTATTTTCCCCCCCAAAGTTCTTGGAAAATGTGTGTTTGGTAACTTATTTCTCTGTTGTAACAATGCTTGTTGGCAATTAGATGGCCACCCACCCTAGAGCCTGGGTCTGCCTGGCGTTAATGATACGTAGCCTGCGAGGTTAGTTCAGGCAGTATACTCTCGAGAGGTTACATGCTCATTACTATGTGGCTGTATACAGTGTCATGCGAGACCCATACGTCACTCTCCGTTCCTTCCGCTGTGTGTGTTCTGGTTTGTTATCTTGCGGCTGCTTGCTCCCACCGCCACCCTAGCCTGGTAAACCCTCCCTCCAGAAATCTCATTTGTATTTTATTTCAGGAGTGAGTCTGGCCTGCAGACCTATATGGGCAATTTGGCTGTGGGCTGGAGCTGGGCGGGAGTAATGTAGCTTTGATGTCCAAGTGGCCCTTCGATGTCCAATTAAGCCACTTTAGGCTGCAGTGATTATCACCAGGAGTAATTGGTTTGTCTTCGATGTTAATGAGCAGCTTGTATGAAAGGTGTATTGATTAATGACGTGTGAACCACTGGGGTTCCACCTGATTGGCCTACCCCCGCTGTCAATCACAAAACAATGAGCGAGGACGCTGATTGGCTCGGTTATTTGGTAATGCACTAGAAACGCCCATACAAGCCTTCATGCCAGACTCACTCCTGGAATCAAATGGAAATGAGATTTCCGGAGGGAGGGTTTACCAGGCTACCGCCACCCCAGCACCACCAGTTCTGTTCCCCATGGGGGGTTGTTATTGTATCTCCTTGCTCTTAATGGTTAATGATGGTTGTCTAATTGTGAGCAGAGCCTGAACGCCAAGATAAAACATTACATCCACACTTGTATTCTCATTCTATAATATTGGTTCAATCTAGTCGTTTTATTATATTGGTTCAATCTATTCGTGAGTTATCTGACTGAACGTCCAGTTAAGGGTTGCCACTGTCGCAAAAATTGCTTGCTCAGGGTGGGACAATGTCTGGTCTCTGCTCTACACGTCAAGTGTCTTGAGATATGTTGTTGTGATTTGACACTTGAATAGAATTGAATTGAATTGAATGACTTTTACACCGTTGGAAAGAATGTTTATTTTCATTTTAAATGGTGCCCCATTTGAAAGCAACGTGCATATGTGGGCTGTGGCCATGAAAACTCTTTACCAATGAAAACTCCCTACCAAACAGCTTATTCCGCTGTTGCTATTGAATCTTGTTTTGAGCTTACCCATATCTGAGGTACTGATTTATAATTTCATATGCGACACCGGCGTATAATGGAGTATAAGATAAGCATTTAACCTTTGAAGTGGCCCAGTCTAACTCTGTCATATGCTGTTATTAGATTATTTTTCTTCCAGACAAGACTACATTCCTATCTAATGTCAGTTTGTGTTCTCCATGCAGGTAACAGAGGAGACGAGTCGCATCCTGACAGCGCTGGGATACATGTGTTCATGTCGGGGCATCATCAACGTGAAGGGTAAGGGAGAGCTCAAGACCTACTTTGTTCACACCGAGATGACCAGATCTCTGTCACAAGGGACCGTGATGCCTTGAACACAAACGCATGTGTGAACGGTGGACTTGACCGAACGCACACAGCAAAAATAAAGTGATCTGCCAAGGCTCTGCCAACTCCAACATTACCCGAAACCACCAGCGTGACATACTGTACAGACACGCAACTTTCCAGAACATTGTCATTCCTTAGGAAACTATACGGTAGATCGGTGTTGGTCCACGGGTGCACAGTCGCAGTCCATTCAGTGCTGTGCTGCATCTGGTTTTCATCCCAGCCCAAATGCAGTCCTGCCGCACGCCAAGAGGGGAGAGCCTGGTTAAAGGAAGATGTGTTCCGGTCAGAAGGCAGTAGACCACTTGTACAGGACGAGTGATGTGGAGCTCATTTAAAGCTGCAATCCATAACTTCCGTCTCTTACCCCGGGATTCGAACCTGGGTCTTCCGCACGAGAGATCACATTTCTACCAATCTGGCAATAAGCTTGGTCAGGGGAGGTATTGTGCTTTGAGCTTCAGGCAGTACTAGTTGACCGACCCCAGGGTCTACAGTTGTCAATGGAAGAGTAGGGAGACCACCTCCAGCCACTGCAGATGTACTGCGGATGTTATAATGAACATACTGTATCAAACAGATTGATTAAAGGTAGGGTAAATTATATATATTTTTGGTTTAAATAAGTAATAAGTAAGTTGTATAGCTCTATAGTGTGATAGTAGGCTTTGCTATAGAGTGTTTGTTCAGTAACAGGAGTCTCCCTGTCTCTTAAGTTACAGCTCTTTAGTAAACAGAAAATGCATTTTCAGGTTGGGATACCAATTGTATTCAATCAGGAGAGAGAACTCACATAGGATACAGATTGAACAAGTGAAACTGGAAGTGATGACACAAGGTATTCAGCAGCCAAAATCTACTCTAGATTTACATACACTCTACTACTCCGTAGCAATGATTACTATCAGAATATAGTGCGTTAACCTGTTAACATAATCAAAAAATATCACTTAACCTACCTTTAGAATTATGTTTTATTCATTAACATAAGTTCCGGATTGCAGCTTCAACCCTGACTGTGGTGCTGTGCTTCAGAGCCTTAGATCCAGTCAAGCAGAGCTGCCTGTGGAGCTTTGCCTTATGTTGTTTTTATTTGGCGCCCAATTTGAGAACAACAGTGTTGCATTTTTAGTTCAAATACTCACTCTACGTGACAATTGTTTATTTTCATGTAGAGCATCTGATGCCAACAAATTGCCAGCTTGGTGGCTAGTTTGCAAGAATCTGTGAAATGTAAATATAGCTTTGAAAGCTGTCCACAAATGTGTAGGCGGACTCGGGCACAAGATTCAACAGCAAACTTTTTTTTTGTTTGTATGCATCTGAAACACGTAGATTTTCACTGCCATCATTTTGTTATTCATTAAACATTTGTATATAAGCTGAGGATCTCTACCTCGACTGTCTGTTTGTCTTGATATTGTACTTTGTCCTTGAAAATGTAGACTAAATTGAATGTGCTGACAGTGAAAACAGTGGAGGAAAAAAAGGAGATTACTTTAGGTCCTAAGGTAATCCTATAAGGTTTAGGATGATTAGTTACCAAACAATACAGGTTTTTATCAGACAGTTTTTATTGTATTATTGTATCCAACAAACACTCTACAATATGTTTCTAAAAATGTGGTCTGCATCATGTTCAGTTCTATATAGCTTTAAATTACAGTATCCATCTACCCTATACTAACTATTAACATCTATTTCTATACTTTTTCTGTGAGATCTCATTGCCTCATTTTCAGCAGCTGCACTTGCCGAAACCACTTAAAGTAATGTACCATTATCATAAATTCAGAAGAGGCAATTATAGGAGAACTCCTGTACCTAAGTCTGTCAGATATTCAGAAACCTAGAAAAAGCCTTCCTGCATAATGTCTTACATGATATTTTTTCCATATTACCCATGTTCTTTTGAGGCTTCTGGAAATTGCAAACTTTCACATATAAGCATAATTTTGTTTCATCTGATAAGATTATGTAATAATATATCATCTCTGTCTGGTGGAAACCTCATATGTCCAAAACTGTTACTTTTCAGGGTTCAAATTCAAAAATAGCAAAAGTAGCAGATCTACAAACTCAAAACGTGTTGCTTTGCCTTTGCGCCGTGTTTCGAGCTTGTGGATCTGCTACTTTTGATACTTTTGTGTCAAACTGGAACGACTGATCCGTATCCCTCTGCTACGTTTCGTGAAATGCCGTTTTTCCGAAAGAATTCCACTTGTATACGCGCAACACGGACATACTGCCGCCCCGGTTGGTAAAGGACGGGAGGTGTGCGTCTGCCATACTCTGAAGAGGATCGAACTGGCATAGCTCTGGACATCTCCTGTGAGAGAGACAGAGAGAGAGAAAGAGAGAGGTCAATCTGACTGGTCAATAGTTGTGGTATAATAACCATGGCTTTGAAGTCTGCCTTTGTACCGTTCTCTATGGGGGGAAAGCTAAAACGAGAACATTACAACATTTTAGGTGAACTTCAATCTCCATGGAGGCTTATCCATTGAGGAATGAATAGACTAGAGCAATGTCCAGAAAAATAAGTGATCCTAAACATCCTTTCTGTTTAGGAGGAGTGGCTAGTCCACCAGAAACATCTCTACATGCACAGTAGGAGCATTTATTCACTGACAAATAGACTAAACTGTACACACAGTATACTGCTGCTTTCACAGCAATAACTTACTCTGCTTGCCAGCCTCACCACCACACACGCTCTCTCTCTCTCTCTCTCTCTCTCTCTCTCTCTCTCTCTCTCTCTCTCTCTCTCTCTCAACCATGCACAATACCCACTCAGACTGGCCATCGGAGGTCCACTACTGCTGCTCTTCTTTTCTCTCTAACTCTTGTCCTAAATTCATCCCAAAATGTATTTACATTCTCCTCCTTTCATCAGTCCCAGGAGGATGGAAGGTCCTTAAGCTTAAGCTCTGGTTCCAGAACCTCTTCAACCTCTCCTTTAGGCTGAAGAAGGTGCTCCATGGAAAGCCTCCTGCATTGTCCTGGTGCCCAAGGAGGGACACCCCAGCTCTCTCAATGACTACAGGCCAAATGCTCTGATGTTGCACATTACAAATGCCTTTGAGAGACTGGTCCTGCATGCAGCACCTGCAGCATACATGCTGCTACAGATGTTAGTGTCCTCTTCTTTGTCGTGGTCGGTTGCCAACAAACGAATCAAGCTGTTGAGGAACGCTAGGTCTGTAGTTGGAGTCAAACTAGACCATCTAGAGGTGGTTGCACAGGGGAGGATGAGGACAAAGCTGAATCCCTCCCATCCACTCTATGATGTGCTAGCGGGGATGAGGAGCACATTCAGCCACAGACTCACCCCCCACCTGGCACACCACAAAGCCACTTGTGATTACAAGATCTCTTTTTCGAGGGATCCTTGGCCAAGATAGCAGCAACGACTTAAGAAAATAAAATTAAAAGCAACAAATTTCAGTGTAGAAAACAACATAAAATGAACCCAATTGCAATGTCCAATAGAATCTGCTACCAAACCCTCCTCTACATTTGTATAAGTCATACCGTAAACAAGATAAGCTCCTCTAGCTGCAGATCTGTCTATACAAGTGGCTCCAAGCTGCAGGGGCGGTGAACATAAAGGCTTGTTTGTTGAGTTCGAACCTTGGGTATAAATGGTATGGGGGTGTTGTTTGGATGGAAACAATACTTGTTTAGTACAGTACAGTAAGAGGGAAGGAGATCAAGGATTGACTTGAGATCAATAAATATGCGCCAATGACTGAGTCTGCACAGGGCCAACACCTGAATTTCCCCACAAGGATCAATAAAGGTTCATTTTGTCTTTTATTTGAAATGTTCTAATTCACACCACTAGCCATCGCTCACCTGATGGAACAGTCTGTGTGTGTGTGTGTGTGTGTGTGTGTGTGTGTGTGTGTGTGTGTGTGTGTGTGTGTGTGTGGGAGCCCCATAGTATGTGTGTGTGTGTGTGTACGCGCGCGCGCGTGTGTGTGTGTGCGCGTGTGCGCACGCGCTCTCAGCGACCTAGAAAGTAACTTTGAGCCAGTTTCCTTGACAAGACAAGTACAGTATAATTACTCTGACATACTTGTAGGTTGCCAGGCTAAATGCAGCACACCCAAATTAGTGTTGGTGACTATCACTGGTCTGGCCCGTAGACAAGGCCCACGCTCACCACCATACCTGCTACAGTAGCCAGTGCCAATTTAAATGCAAATGACCATACAGCATAATTGGACCTCACAAAAGCTCTCCCTTGACAGATGTATCTTGGGGAATTCTAATTGATTACAACTTTAAAATGTCCTCTTTTATTAAAGTGACCCGATGTGGTGCCTGGCTTCTAAATGTTCATTTAACCCTGGGAGTTTAAAAACTGACCCTTACTGAGCAGCTTTAATAACTTGGATGGCTTGAATGTGTGCTGTGCACTGATGTAAACAGATTAACCTCTCAACAACTCTCAGTTCCCCAAACACGCCTTAGCCACATGAACCCTGCAGTAGTGTCCCTATTTTGGGAATGGCATGATAGGTGCACATTCTGTGAAAATAGGCGGGCAAACATTCTGCTCAAATGGCAGATCTAAAAGCTCACAGCGTGTTGTGAGCCTGTAGATCGACACATTTTATTGTGATTTATGTTTTATACTTTAGTCTTGCTTTTATGAATTATGAATTGTTGTTTTTTCATCTGCCATAATTGGAATGCACTTTGAACGCGCTTTGGGTCAGCTCCTGTTGTTTTCAATGTGCTATATAAATAAAGGTGACTTGACTTGACCTCATTTTAAAATATATGTTATACAATAGTATAATATATTTTTTAGGTGAGTTGATACAAATTAACTCATTGAAAACAAGAAAGCATCTGTGTCATTTAGATTGTTGTGTTGGCTATTCAAAAATAGCAGATGTACAAGCTCACAGTGCTGCGAGCTTGTACATCTGCTATTTTTGAACATTTTCAACAAATCGTGAAAGTGTGAGAACTACTGATTTAGAAGGCATTTGTAGAATCGGCCTCAGGTCTGAAATTGGTTAAAAAGCTGTTCCGCTGTGATCATATTACCTCTGTAAACAGGTCTAGGCCTCTGCCTTTACTGTGTTCTCTGTCATCCCGGTGTAGTTTGTTATCATAACCCTCAGGCCGATGGAACAGTCGATCATAGGTGAAGACCTCAGGGGCCTAAAGGTTCAAACAGACAGATGTTAGACAACCACAGCAGGTCAGATTCAGGTAGGCTACTTGGCCACTTGGGTTGGGATCCGGAACCGGAGGAACCGAAGGAACCGAATCCAACACTGAGGAAGTGGAATCGGTTCCATCACATTTGGAACCATTTCCGGAAACCCGTTTTTATCACACTGTCAGTGGTTCTCAAACTTTTTAATTTCAGGGACCACCATAATTCTGATAGAGTACAAATGGAACCAAATGGACCCAAATGGATACAGTATGTATGATTGAATTTGTGTTTATCAACAAATTAATAAATGATGGCCAAAATTATATTGATTTTTGGGCGGTGAAACCGCCCCTATAAGTGAGATTTGGAAAAATGTACATTTTCCTGCGCTGTGATCTGGGCCCAGGAAATTTGTACAATTATCCTGCACTGTGATTGGCCAATCACAGTCTATTCAGGACTGTGATTGGCCAGTGTCACATGACACATGTGCATAGCCCTATATAAGAAACCATAACTTGAAAAAAACCAAAGATTTGTTTTTTTCAAGTTATGGTTTCGTCCATCATAAAGAGTGTTTCAATAAATGTATTTATCTTTTGTACATGATTGGTTGACTCAGTATTGTGATTAGCTAGCAAGACACCGCCCACTTCACACAGGGTGTGATTTTTTTTTTAAATATAGGAATCGTTAAAGGGAACAGGGACCGTTTAGAGGGAATAGTTAAGGAACCAGAATCATAAAAAATGTTAAGGATCCCAACCCTATTGGCCACATAGGAGCCAATGCTGGTGGAACTTGTCAGTAAAATGATATTTAGCTCCTTTCCAGACACAATGGGACAAGCCATCATGTTGGACACATACAGCACACAGCTCATCCATCAATGTTTAACATGTTGTAGTGCGAAAAATGTATTTTCTTGGCAACTATAACTTCATATTTCTAAATTTCAAGGGGAAATGGGATTGGAACAATGTGTTGCAGAGTTTTCCTGGCCTGTAAGTAACTGCAGCGTGGGGTGCACTCAATCCAACTCATTATGGATCTCTAGCCGCTGTCCAAGGTGCTGAAACCCGTTTTTAGTTTTTTTTTTGTCCAACAATATTTTGACTGGCCAAACTATCTTCAACAAAGCATAACGTTCAACGTTTGGTAACTGCAGTGACACGTTTACGGACTAGACCATCGTCAAATTAAAGATCAATTATACATTCTTCCTTGCTTAATTAATTAATGTACCCAGTTAGCTTACTTTATGCAACATATTATGCAACATAGTGTTACCTTGGATTCATTGCTAAAATAAGACATCTCTTTCGTGTCCTTTCGTCGTGGTGGGATGTGACTGAACACAGACAGGGTAGAGATGGGTTTTGTATAGGATTCCAAATCCAATGATATATCCATTGTGTCAGTTAGATTCAACAACAAATGTATTTGCTTCTGGCCGAGAGAGCGACTGAAGGAATTCCGACTCTGGCGTCTGTGGTTGCTAGGATACCCCCCTCCACTGTCAAGTCAGTAACTCTATCTGTCTATCTATCTGTCTATCTGCTCTTCTTTCTTTCTTTCTTTCTTTCATTATCCATACTCAGTGGTGAAGAAGTAGGCTACTCACATTCTTTACTTAAGTAAAAGTATCAATACCACAATTTAGAAATACTCGGATAGAAGTAAAAGTCCGTTATTAAAAATTTACTTGAGTAAAAGTACAAAAGTATTGGCATCAAAATATACTTAAAGTACCAAAAGTAAAAGTACTAATTATGCAGAATGTCCCATTTTCACAATATGTATACAAATCTTTTGAAAATAGCGACGCATTGTGAGCTTGTAGATCAAGTATTTTCAAATACGGTAGCTGAAGTATACATAAGGCTAAACTGGTTAATGTATGTTTTGTAATAATAATCAAAATCTACAAAGTAACTAGTATCTAAAGTTTTCAAATAATTGTAGTGGAGTAAAAGTACAATATTTGCCTCTGAGATGTAGTGGAGTAGAAGTAAAAGTATTGAAATTTGGAAATACTCCACTAAAGTAAAGATACCTCAAATTTGTACTTAAGTACAATACTTGAGTACATGTACTTAGCTACTTCTCCTAACCTAGACATGTAGGCCAAGCTCATACTGCAGCTAAATACAGTTTTCACTCATCACTGGAAGGCTAAATACGGTGACGTTGACAGGCCTCAAAAGCAGGGACATCAACTTAACCACTTTAACCCTGATGTCCCTAATATATTTTTGGGCAAAATGTTTTTAAAGAAGAATAAAAAATGGTGAAAATAGCAGATACACAAGCTACTATTTGGCGTATGACTAAATAGGGCTTAAATGGTTGAGATTTCAGAAAATTGGGGGTTTGACCATTTTGTTTGTATACAAAGCTGGGATTTGACAAATTGTCCTCAAGAAACAAGGGGTTGGGGGTTTAAGAGTTTTCCCTGTAAGAAAGCTAAATTAATTTGGCTCTAACCAAGTATGAAATATGTGGCTCATTTACTTCAAGTAAATTATAAATAAGCACCCCTCCTTAGCTATATGTAAAGAAATAGATGCACTTTAAATCATCCCTTGACTTAAACTGGGAATGGTGACAGAAAAAGAAAAACATTAAATTACCCAAAGTGACCCATCTGAAACTGAATGCTATGTCAGATCTCCATCGTTCACAGTCACAAAACACAATTAAAAATGACTGGCAAAGAAACAGGAGAAGGGCACACACTATTGCTGAGGTGCTGCTGACCTTGGTACAGAAGTCTAAAGGTGAAGAAAATAAGGTTGCACACTCATAGCCATAATTAATTGAAAACCAACGTTTCGACCTGGAAAGGTCTTCTTCCTTTACAGACAGTGGAAGAAGACCTTCAAAGGTCGACACATTGGTTTTCAATCAATTATCCTGCATAGTGGCTATGAGTGTGCACTGTGCAGCCTTTTCTTCACCTTAGAGTTATAGAGTAGATTTGAGATGTGTTTTCTTCTAGGAGAAACATCCATTCTCTTTTCAAAATACTACAGTACGTCTTGGGTAAATGTCGGCCAAGCTTACACCATTCTTTGACTTTATCTTTGAATGTAAACAAATGCCTTACACCCAAACAGCACAAGACAATGGCTGTGACGTGAATGGCCATGGGATGATAACAACAGCTATAGAATACTAGTTCAACAGTAATGCTATAAATTCCAAAGCAGATATGTGGACAATTGATCCTGGGAACAATCACAATGTCCACACATTGTTCTCTCATTCATTATCACTGGAGCATGTCCTGCTATTGATCATTTGATGACGTCACAGATTCATGTTCACTGCTCTGTACAGCATGGGATTCCAAAACCTTTTCAGCTCCACTCCAGAGCCATAAGAGACATTTGGTGTCTCCCCAGGAACCAAACGTACTAATATACAGTAGGAATTAACCACTTAGGCCCTGTTCAATAATCGTGAAAATAGCCGATCAACAAGCTCACAATGTGTCATGATGTGAGCTTCTTCATTCTTTTTTTTACATTTTCTGGAAATGTGTAGGAAAGGTTAAAAAACGTGGATATTAACTCTTCCTGTAACTGCAATGTTGAGAGCGCACACAAAAACAAGAATTCACCCGCTCTTTAACACCTGTAATCATGTGATGTGACAACTTTGATTCTGATTCTGACCCATAAAACAGGGAAACTCAGCAGTAGAGCAGTGGTGGAAGAAGTAGGCTACCCAAAATTTACCACAGTGGCTCGAAATATACTTCAAAGCACCAAAAGTACTCATTATACAGGCAAAAAAAGGGGAAAGACCAAGGCACATTAGTGGACATTTTTAATAGCCTTTATTAAAAAAGCCTTTTAATATATAATGCATGGCAAGAAAAAAATATGCACCTACAACTAACAGGCTTCATCAGAGTGACTAAACATTAATCCAGAAAAAACATGGCTTTTACAGGAAAACACATCCCAGGCTCATTAACATACAGAATTGATTTGACAAGGAGGCAGTCAGAGAACCCTCACACACCAGGACACAATGCATTAGCCATATACCATTAAAGGGTTTTGTAATTGTTATATAAAGTAGACCAGCGATTCCCAACCTGTGGGCCAGGGCCCAATGGTGGGCCCCCAAATAATTGGCAAAAACAATAAAAGATAAGTATAAGACTAAAATTGATAAAAGTTAAGTATGGGTTGAGAAACATCTTAACTCAACCTCAGCTGGGAAAAGCTATTTTAATATATAGGAGCAGTGCTGAGTTGCTTATTAGTGTGCTCTCAACATCTGTCTGTGTAGGTTAGAACTATAGGTTGTTCACTGGGATTAGTCTGCCCTCTAATGGAAAATCTTAGTAATACAAGTGTGTCCACTTACTAAACTGGTTCAAGGTTCACTTGTTTATTGCCACATACATACAATACAGTTGTAGCAGCATTACAGGCAGTGACAATAGTGTAACAATAAAATAGAATACAATAAAACGTAAAATAGCACAACTAAAAATGTTAATCACAAATAACTAAATTGCCAAAATAGCCATAAATATCAAGACAGTATTCAAATAAAGACAATTACATTAAATCTTATTAGACAGAAAGCTGCTGCCAAAGCGTCTCCATACACAGTACAATCTAGAGTGTTAATGTAACCCTTAAATTAACAGATTTGTTTGTGTACCAAGTGAAGAAGATTTAGACAGATCGACAGACAGACAGACAGACAGACAGACAGACAGACAGACAGACAGACAGATAGACCCTCCCTTTATTGATCCCATAAGTGAAATTCAGTCATGCCTGTAGCACTGCAGTAGGCATGAAACACAGGACAGATACAGATAAGAGTAGAAAGATACAACTAGGATCTCTGTCTGAGCTAGCCATCTACACTGGGACCGACCAGGTTAGCATAGAGTAGCCTACAGACAGTGTACTATTAATAAGTATAATTATAAATATAGGTAAGTATAATGTACAGTATATCACTAGTAATATGAACACACATCTATCATGATTCATCCATGAACAGTACAGTGTATATGTACAGACTATCTACAGTGGATGAGGCTTTGTATGTCAGCCAGCACAGAATATGGATATTATATGTACAGTCAAACAACAGTGAATATAATGAACAATATATGATCGATCAACAGTGAAATGTTTATAGCTAACCTAAGCAGGCAACTGTTACTGTATTTAGTACTGTGTTTTAGTGTAGGCTAAATCCCATGTGCAAATATGCTCAGGAGTGCGTATTCCAAGAACAGAACAGAATGTACAGTTACAGCATGGGCCGGGGGCTTGGCAGCCTGATGGCTGTCGGCACAAATGACTGACCAAGTTGCTCAGTCTTGTGCTGGGGGATGATGAGTCTATGGCTGAATGTGCTCCTCATCTCCACTGGCTAGAGGGGATGGGAGGGATTCTCCAGCAGAGCATCCAGCTTCCTCCTCATCCTCCCCTCCACAACCACCTCCAGATTGTCCAGTTCAACTCCAAATACAGAGCCAGCCTTCCTCACCAGCTTGTTCAGTTTGTTGGCATCCTTTGTATAGATGTTATCCTCCCAACATACCACAGCAATGAAAAGGTCACTGGCCACTACAGACTGGTTGAACATCTGCAGCAGCATGTTGCACACATTGAAGGACCTATGACTCCTCAACATTACTAACAAACAGATCATCAAACATCTGTTCCTTCCTGTAGAAGGCTTCTGAGTTTTTATTTTTCATGTGTACTCCCAGGTGTCCACGATATCTACCTCTTCCCCTCGGATGGTGATGGGAGTTGGGGGTCTCTTCGTAGTCCACCACAGCAGTGTTGAGCTGGAGGTGTTTGCTTTCACACTACCCTAAGAGGGGGGGGGCTCTTCCTCTTTTTCATTCATAAACACAAGCGAGATGGAGAAAAAAGCATGTCTAATGAGCGTTTATGTTTTGTGTGTGTGTGTGTGTGTGTGTGTGTGTGTGTGTGTGTGTGTGTGTGTGTGTGTGTGTGTGTGTGTGTGTGTGTGTGTGTGTGTGTGTGTGTGTGTGTGTGTGTGTGTGTGTGTGTGTGTGTGTGTGTGTGTGTGTGTGTGTGCGGAACGTGTATGCATGCTTGCATTTGGGGTTGTGCAAAGTAAAACAGGGGCAGCTCTTTGTGAAGAATCCTCAGGCAGAACATGCATTAAGTGAATAATTAGACAAATAGCATGAAGGGAGCAGCTAATTCCGCTGACAGGAGTTTGAATGAAGGGAAGGTCACTGAACAGGTCACTTTGAACCAGTCTGGGTTCAAAGTGGGTCACTCGACAGAGACTGCCCTCCTGGCAGTGACGGAGTCGCTCCATGCCGCTAGAGCGAACTCTCTCTCCTCCGTTCTGATACTCCTGGACCTGTCTGCAGCGTTCGACACGGTGAACCATCAGATCCTCCTCTCCACCCTCGAGGGGATGGGTGTCTCAGGCTCTGCACTCTCCCTGTTTGCATCCTACCTGACGGGTCGCTCCTACCAGGTGATGCTGAGAGGGTCTGTGTCAGAACCACACAGGCTCACAACTGGGGTTCCCCAAGGCTCGGTTCTGGGTCCTCTTCTTTTCTCTCTCTACACTACATCTCTGGGTGCTGTCATCCACTCCCATGGCTTTTCCTACCACTGCTATGCCGATGACACCCAGCTAATCCTCTCATTCCCCCCCTCTGATACCCAGGTGGAGACACGCATTGCTGCTTGTCTGGCTGACATCTCGGAGTGGATGTCGACAAACCACCTGAAGCTCAACCTGGACAAGACCGAGCTGATGTTCCTCCCGGGGAAGGGCTGTCCGCACCGAGACATGGCCATCACCATTGATAATGCTGTGGTGACCTCAACTCGGACTGCGAAGAATCTGGGTGTGACCCTGGACGATCAACTGACGTTCTCGGCAAACATCGCATCAGTGACGAGGTCCTGCAGATTCCTGCTCTACAACATCAGGAGGATTCGCCCCTTCCTCACGGAGAAGGCAGCCCAGGTGCTCATCCAGGCTCTCGTCATCTCCCGCCTGGACTACTGCAACTCCCTCCTTGCTGGTGCTCCGGCATCTGCCATCAAACCCCTGGAGCTTGTTCAGAAAGCTGCGGCTCGTCTGGTGTTCAACCGCCCCAAGTTCTCCCACACAACCATCCTTCTCCGCTCTCTACACTGGCTCCCCGTAGCGGCTCGCATCCAGTTCAAAACCCTGGTGCTAGCCTATAGGGCAGTGAAAGGAACAGCTCCTTCCTACCTCCGGGCTATGGTCGATGCCTACACCCCTGCCCGACCACTTCGGTCTGCCACCTCGGGGCGACTGATTGCCTCGTCACTCAAGGGTCCTTCTGGCCGATCCACACGGTCACGACTCTTTTCTGTTCTGGCCCCACAGTGGTGGAATGATCTTCCCACTGATGTTAGGACAGCAGAGTCACTGCCCATATTTCGCCGCAGGCTGAAAACTCACCTCTTCAGGAAACACTACCCTTCCTCTCTGCCTGACCTACTTGTTGTTAACTAGTTGTACGAACGCTTGTTTTCTATTGCTGTATTGTTTATTGGATTATTGGATTGTTTATTGGATCTTGTTTAGTCGATTCACTTATTTGTTTTAGCTCATGCTCATTTGATTTAGCTATTTTGTCTCATCTGTTTAAGGAAATAGGTAGCTGATATATTGCACTTTTACCTTAGCGCTAGGTATACTCTTGGTTGCTTGTTTTTGCAGATAATGCACTAAGGACTTCTGGTGATTAGTAGTTTTCGTTCCCTACCTATGTTGAATGCACTTATTGTAAGTCGCTTTGGATAAAAGCGTCTGCTAAATGACTGTAATGTAATGTAATGTGAGCATGGCATTAGAATGCCATGCTCAATGTCAATTACTCAAAGAAATATATTCATTAAATGTTCATTACAGGCAAAACGGATGATAGCATTGTCTGGAAAGATGATCTGAACAGTTAAAAGAGCTGTCTATATGATTATCCTCAGAAAATATCACTTATTCTTTTAAAGACTAAAATATGAGTCCCTTTATTAACTATTTCGAAACCATAGATTTGGAAATTCAGAACGCTGGGTCAGTGGAGTGACTCTGGAGAGGATTGACAAGCTTGTCTATTATGTGCAGGAGCGACTAACATGCCATATGTGGACTGCATATTATGTGATACGTTTGGAAGCAATAACAGCTAGAGAATTGTTTTTCTTTTGATTTGATCACTAGTCACTTGTCTTTGAGGTGTGTGTGTGTGTGTGTGTGTGTGTGTGTGTGTGTGTGTGTGTGTGTGTGTGTGTGTGTGTGTGTGTGTGTGTGTGTGTGTGTGTGTGTGTGTGTGTGTGTGTTAGTCAGTGCTCTTGGGCCATGCAGTCATGTTACAATTATAATAATAATAAACTTGATTTGTATAGCACTTTTTAAGAACAGAGTCACAAAGTGCTTGACAGAAGAAAAAATTAAAAGAAGGGATTTAAAACGGGGCAGAGATTCAGCAAGCCTCATCTGTTCGGGCAAGGCATAGACACGTTCACCTTTTGTTTTCAAGTGGCATTTTGGAACGTTCAGTAGTAACATTTTAAAATCTATTCTAAAAGAAATGGGCAACCAGTGCAAGGAAGCTAGAATGGGTGTTATGTGATCAAACTTTCTGGAGCCAGTTAAAAGCTGCATAGCCGCATTATGAACGAGCTGCAGGCTGTGAATAGATTTTTTTGTAGAGGCATGAATAGAGGGAATTACAGTAGTCAAGGTGTGAATAGATAAATGCATGAATGACTTTTGTTAGGTGGAGGGTGGAGAGAAAGGATTTGATTTTGACTATGTTTCTGAGGTGGTAAAAAGAAGTTTGAACAACTTTCTTTACATGGGTTTCCAGAGAGAGGTTAGAATCAAGAAATAGGCCTACACCCAGGTTTCTGGCAGTGGGTTGTAAATTAGGAAGTAGTGGACCAAGGTTATTTTCTATGGGGGTTACAGTATGTCTTGGGGCAGGTTGAACACCAGAACTTTGCATTTTGCGTCATTAAGTTGAAGGAAATTATCAGACATCCAACTTTTGATGTCAGCTAGACAGGAGTGGAATTTGTCCAGCTTGTGGTGGGGTACAGAGAGTGTGGTAGTGTATTTGTCCCATGAATAGATATATAGCTATAGATTCAGGCGCCTCAGTCCAGACACTCCAATTCCAGTCTGAACCTGCAGGTGGCGTCAGCTAGTCCGCATACAGCTGAGAACGAAAGGCTAATGGAAAGAATATCGACCAATGGTTTTTATGTGAACCCATTATTTGTGAATGTGATGCAAATCATCTTCACTCCATCGAACCCATTCTGTAGAGCACTTTATTTCAGTGACTTTAATCCAACTAACATTATTAACTAACATAATATGAAACACCTTTTTTCTGGGTGTGTCAAGTAGATTGTTATCAACAAAATAGTATGCAACCCTATTTGAATGATAATCACTTTACTAGTCTCCACCGTGGCTTATCACATAGACTATATAAAATAAGTCATCATCATGTTCCACTAGGTTCCATAAATACAGCCACAATCCCAAAACGGGATATCAGTTATAACGCAATTATGTATTATGTATCATTCCATGTGTACACTCACTGCTGATTCATGAATCATTCAATTTTGTAATCTCGGTCGCGCGCGCGCGCGCGCACACACACACACACACACACACACACACACACACACACACACACACACACACACACACACACGTCTCACACACACACACACACACACACACACCCCAGTGGTGGAAGAAGTACTCACTTATTTTACGTAAGTAAAAGTAGCCTACTAGCAATACCACAATATAAAAATACTCTGTTACAAGTAAAGGCTTAAGGGCCTGTGTTAAAACATGTTACTTGAGTAAAAGTACAAAAGTATTGGCATCAAAATATACTTCAAGTATCAAAAGTAAAAGTACTAAAATGTGAAATCGGCTATTTTCAAATAGCCTATACAATAGGACTGAAGTGGTTATGTATGTTTTATAATATAATAATGTATATACTGCAAAGTAACTAGTAACTAAAGTTTTCAAATAATTACAGTGGAGTAAAAGTAAAATATTTGCCCCTGATATAGTGGAGTAGAAATAAAAGAAACACTCCACTAAAGTAAAAAAAAAAATACCTCAAAATTGTACAACAGAGTACTTGAGTAAATGTACTAGTTACTTACTTTACAACACTGCACACACACACACGCACGCGCGCAGGGGCAGTGACTGTCATTCCCTGATCACCCACACTGTCTGCTCGTTTCCGAAAGCTCACGGAGATCCACCGAACGCACCGAGCCGTCACCCCGGCCCCTCCCCGTCTACAGTGACTCTCCCCTCGGATCCACTCGAAGGGAAGAACCCCACCACCGGCGGCCCGGCGGCTGTTCGTTCCTTAATACCCACAAGATGGAGGTTTGCTGATGGCACTACCAGCCCCACGGTCCGTGTGTCGCTACTGACGCTTTTGTCAGGACAGAAGAACTCATCTCGTCTTGATATACGGCCACAAAAAAAGGAAAGAAAAAACCCGAACTGGGGGGGATCGAGGGGATCCACTTTGGGGAATTTTAGCTGCTGATCCCGTTCAGGTCGGCAGCCATGAGCTCCGGGGAAGCATCGGAGGAGACTTCTGGTAAGATCAGCCCGAGACATGAACAGTGGGGATCGGGTGGATTGTAGACTAGATGCACCGTCAGGCGGGGCGACATTGTTCCCGTCTGGGTGTCTGTTTTTTCGGGCTCAGTTGGGGATGATGGGGAGGAGGGGGGAGGTTTTCAGTTTTCAGCAACACAGTAAGAGTAAATAATGTGAATAACAATGGATTCTTGCTCACAACACCAGATGTCATTACAAAATATATTTTTTAAAATAAGTCGTGCATGCATTTTGCAGTAGGATAAATTCTATGTTTTGTCGTTAAAATGTAATAATTGGGGTATCCTTATAGCTACAGTGCTAACTGGCTAGTTTTCCCCTAGAATAAATATACCAAGGATGGAACCGTGTCGTCACACACAAAAAAAAATCAGAGCCGTGTGTAGCCTGTGTGTTTAGTATCCCTGGCATTAATGGTCGCATAATAATAACCCTTTCCACAAGTGTCACAAAAATGAACCAAAACACACGTTTACAGTATTTTTTTGTCAATTGACACTCGTGGAAAGCACTTGTAAAATGTGGACAACTGAGTCTGAAACAGTTCCGCTAGATTAGTGGTTCCCAAACTTTTTAGCACAAGACTCAAAAGAAAAATGAGACATTCACCCAGGACACAAAATAGTGAAAAATGCCGATCTACATATTAATGAACACAGTGTAGATTGTCTATATTCGCTACTTCTTAAACGCTTTCAAATGTATGGAAATGATTTGATTTATTGTATTTTATTTAGGAAATACTTTTGAAATATGTTGTTGGAATTCATCTAATTGAGTTTATTTTTTATTTTATATCTATCTATCTATCTACATATATAAATACAAATAATTATTTTTAATGGAAGACACAAAAAAGGGGGTCTTTACTTAAAGTAAAAAATGTGTCCGCGACCCAAAACCAAACATGGGTCGACCCACTGTTTGGGAAGCGCCTCAAGCGCGTTTGGGAAACAGTGGGTTCCGCTTAATGACGCTTTGTTGTGACGCCACCGAAGCATCCTTGGTCCTTAATTCCGGGTTTTTCCCACACGCCAGGTTCCCTGTGTTAGCCACAAAGCTAACGTTTATCCCAGTGAATCCTATAGAACCACCATGCTATACTGCGTTAGCCCAGCTACTGCTAGCCAGGCTGCCAGACAGACTGTGCCAGTTAAGATAGCAAAGCTGCCTGCCCTCTGGTGTGTATGGGATTTTCACACAAAGGAGGAAAACATGCACACGTTTGTGGTTATTTCTGACAATGCTGATTATAGAATAATCCGACATGGTGTCAGAAGTGGGACAAACATAAACTGACAATGGTGTCTGCTATGTAAACAGTACATGGCGTGGCACCACGTATGTGCTGTGCAGGGCAGCGACGGTGGCTTTCTAGTCCGCATTGTGTCCGAGCTGTAACTAGTTACACCCATAGAACGCTGGTCACCTCCATAAAACAAAGTCTTAGTTTGTATTTTGGTAGGTTTAGGTGCTGTTTACGTGCATCAATCGCCAACGTTGGCTAGTAAAGTAGGCCAAATTGTCAGCAAAAGGAAAGGACCAGGGCGTACAGCCACAACACGGGGCCTTTCCATTGATTTAATGGGTCACCGTCAGCCCTTCAGTGAGAGAACAGAGCCCCTCTGGGCTGAGGGCTCTGCTCCACTGGCTGCAGGCACTCTGTGTGTGTGTGTGTGTGTGTGTGTGTGTGTGCGCGTGCGTGCGTGCGCTGCCTGCTTCTAAGGCATGATCTCATGTCTGCCTGCTGCATTCTCTTATAACTCATAACTGCTTTGTTGGCTCTTCTTGGGAATGATTGGTTACTTGTCCTATAAAATGTTCATTTCATAATTCACTGACCGGGGAGCTTTTCCATGCTGATGAATTGCCATTAAAAATTGAACATGGCTAACATAAAATGTAGCGTTGGCTAGGTCTGGACACCAAGGCAGCAGCATATATACTGTACTTGCAATGTAACAACCAGTAACAAGCAGGTTTGAGATAAAAATATATATATATATATTTCATTTTTTTGGGGGGGGGGCTGTCTTTTGTCTTGGTGCTCTCTGAGTGAGAGAGGGGGCGGGGAAGGAGTAAATAATTGCTATCAAAATAACAAGGGGATTGACCTAATTATGGCACATGACAACATATTAAATTAAAAGGACACAATAGGGAGTAGTGGAATGATTTATTAGGTTCACTGTTCACAGGCACAGCCATAATAATCACTGGGAAATCTTGCACTGCAGCCTTGGGTCTCATCCTTCCTGTTGTGGTATAGAAGAGCCATGATTTTTTAAAGGGGAAAGGGGTAAATAAGAGAAGCTAAGCGAAGCCTGAGTATTGACATGCAGCAGCCCCTGGCTCCTGTGGTTTGTGTCTTAGCTAGATAATAAAGCCACAGAGGGAAGTTCAGTGTCTGCATTGAGCTGCTGCCTCTGCCTGAACAGCTGATCTGTTGAAGGCTCCCTCTTGTCTTCTCTAAAACAGTGTTGCCAGATTTTGTGAGAGAAATAAGCAACCAGGTCCGTGAAAACAAGCCCAAAAGAAGCGACTATAGGTCACAGGATTCCTGTCTCTAACCTTATAGGCCTATTATATATGTAATATGTTGGCTATTTGAAAATAGCTAATCTGCAAGCTTACAGCGTGCCGCGATGCAATGCGTTGTGAGCTTGTAGATCTGCTATTTTCAAAGAAAAATCTCAAAAGAAAAGTGAAAATTGTGGAATATTTTCAAATCCACACAAATCTTGTATGGGGGTCTCTGGCACAACATATTTGTCAGAGAGGGGGGGGGGGTCTGCAAACAATCATGAAAATGTTTCACTGGTTTAAACAACATTAGGTAACAAGCCTAAATAAGCAACTACACTTCAGAAACAATCCCCAAAAAACCTACAACCCGCAACTTTCCGATATTTACAAGCGACTTTACAGGAAAACAAGCCCAAAGTCGCTTATAATAAGCAGGCATGGCAACGCCGTCTCCGAAGGGAGAGGCAAAGGGCGTTCTGTTCTGAGTGTGCACTTCGGCTTTACTTTCACCAGACTCACAGTTGTCCGTCTTGTGATACCCCGGGCTGGCCCTCCTGCTTCAAACTGGTAACCCAACCTGTCACTGAGCTCTTTGAACAGTCCCAGTTTTGGGAAAACAGGTTTGCACCCTATTCGTGTTTGTTGCCGTACATACCTACGTACAGCTGGTCCTGTAACTTTGTGGTCTAAATTTAGGATTTTGGACACTAATATTATATGAAATACAGACTACTTCAACGTAGTTCCTATAATTCTCTTTTTTTTGTGGTGAAGTTAGGGATGTAACAGACACAGTGTGACATTTAACAGTATTTCGCTCTGAAGAAAAAGATATTGCTTTTATTGAAATGAAACTCATGTGTGTCTCAAACTCATGCGTTAGCATTGAACATTTGCGTACAAATATTTAACACAAGGGTTAATTTATACCATGGGCACGGCATTACAGGGAAAGGCTTATATGCTTAAAAACTGTGGTCGCTTGATACTGTGGTACACCTTAACCACTTAAACCCCTGTATTGTTGACCGGGGTCCCCCCGAGGCTCTATAATTGGTCCGTTCCTTTCCCTCTACACCACATCTCGTTGCCGGAAATAGCCGATCTACAAGCTCACAACGGATGTGAGCCTGTAGATCTGCTATTTTCGCTGAATGTTCGGCCCCCAGAACAGGGATATACTTGGGTTCATGTGGGTTAGGTATACTGTTACATCCTTAGTGTGAACGATAGGACAGATAACACATAATCACTCCTTCCATTACTAAGTCAATGGGGACAGTTGCCCAGCAGTGTGATTTGAACTCTAATGCTATTTTAAACATTTTTTCATACCAGCCCTTTGTATACTACCTCTTTCTGTTACCTTGGACACAGAAAGATTCTTGACAGACATAAATTGGTTATTTGACGTCTGTGTTCTTCTAAACAAAGCAGTGCTGTACCATCAATAAGCCGAATGCATAGCAAATTAGCAATTATGTGAGGCAAAACAGTTAATTGTATTGTTGTTGCACTCCCATTTAGACTAAAGTGAGACTTTAATGTAAAGCGTGACCTCAATGTCTCAGGTGTTACTGTAGAGTGCAGTGACTACTGACTATTGTGGGACGGCTTGTGTGATGCATCTTCCTCAGTGCCTGGCAGCCAGCAGTGTGGTGTTTCGTTATCACTGCAAGAACTGTGATTGACAAGGTTGCTTTTGTGTATGCAATGCATGAGTACAGACACACACACACACACACACACAGTCACACACACATACCCACCCACACACACCTACCCAGTACCCACACACACACACGTGGGTGTGGGTGCTATTTGTAGGGTGCCAGTGATGCTTCCGTCAATTGGACAAGGACTGACGTCAGCATTTTACTCTTAACGGATGACTAATGAGACCATCACTTCCTTCCTTGTTTGATTTGCGTCCAAAAACCCGGAATTAAGGACCAAGGATGCTTCGGTGGCGTCACAACAAAGCGTCATTAAGCGGAACCCACTGTTTCCCAAACGCGCTTGAGGCGCTTCCCAAACAGTGGGTCGACCCATGTTTGGTTTTGGGTCGCGGACACATTTTTTACTGTGTCAGACCATTTTCCTATTTATTTTTCATGGTGTGGCTCTGCAGGAGGCTAGCCATCTATAAGAGGGTCAGTCTGTGTGTGCGTGTGTGTCCAAAGCTAATCTCGCAAACCACAGGACTGATCCACAGTACAAAATGTTGTTCCACATATGTTTTATACTTTTTGAAATCTCTTAACTTTAAATTTATAATGGGAGGCAATGGGGCATGGATTGGGCTGAAACTTAACTTTGTCCAAATTTGGATTCACACGTCATAGATATGTCATAGACGACTGGATGCCATAGATGACTGACATCAGAGGCTGGCCACATGAAGTCTGATATCCACATTGATGCCATTCCTATGTGGATTCGGAGATCCACGTGATTCAATTTGTTTTAGAAATGTGTTTTCCCTTGAGCTTGTAGATCTGCTATTTTCGGTGCCCAGCTCTGTTTTTCAACAAAGTATAATAAATCAGGCTTTAACGGAGGTCTTGTTTTGAAACAGTCCAGAGGTAAGCAGTCAGTCCAGCAGCAGTGAAACCACTCCGAGGCATGAATATGGAAAGCCTACCTATGGCTTTGTACACAAGGCTGGCTAGAAGCTTGAGTGTCACTCTGAGGGGGCCCTCCCCTTTGTTTTCCTATCGACTTCCTTCTCGCAGAGCTCGGAGCCGTGTTCTGACATGCACAGGTCTGGTGTCTAGCCACGGGCCATGCTTTTTCTCTCTCCCCTCTTCTTCACCTCCCTCTCCCTTCTCTTTGTTTCTCTCTGCATCAGCCTTTTTGTCTTTACAATCCCCATACACACTCAGGGACTTTATTTACTCCCTGTGTGCCGCATTCTGTCCAAATCTCTCTCTCTCGCTGTCCATGTTTATGGTTTTCCTGCCTCCTTCAGTATTGTTGCTTCATCTTGCTGTGATACAAAATGACAACCAATAAAACAGCGCTCCCCTCTCTTTCTCTCCTGTCTGCTAGTGGAATTAATAATGGGGCCTTGGAGCACAGGAATGGGGAGTTCTGTTGTGGCATGTTGTCAATCATTAAGTTATCATACCACACAAACACATCCCAGGCTACTAACAGGCCAATTGGCTGTTGTTTTCCTTTGTGCTGTTATTACATGACAGAAGGATAGGTATTACACCCGACAATGGGGAAAACAAACCCACAATCCTCAGTCACAGTCCTCATGAATGAAAGTTTAGAAGCTGCCTGCAACATGCTCAGTCGGTTTGGTCAGTATACATTTGAATGCATCTTGCTCTCGCTCTCTGTGTGTGTGTGTGTAAGGGAGAGACCGAGAGAGAAATCTGATCTAGAGCTGCACTTATGACTCAGGTCCATTCACCAAGGCTGAGGGCTACACACACACAGAGCAAAGACTAATGGGTATTGATCCAGGAAGATGGAGACAGATTGAAGTCCCTCACTAAAGGTTTCCTCCGGGCCAAAAGCTGCCAAGTCAGGAGCTGAACAACGGCTAAAGCCCTAATGCCAACCAAAGCACACTGCCTTCAGTCGTTCATGTTTATGGGATAGTAGCGGACGCTTGGTGCATTGCTGCTCAATACAAACGAATGAATAATGGCCTTCAATACGTCTTTTGTACGTAACATTGAAAGACTGATGTTCCAATGCCAATGTTTAGGTTATGTTGTTGTGTAGTCAGTTCCAGGACTTTGCGTTAGATGGAAATGCAGGTGTTTACCCTCAAACATAATGATTTTTTACACCGATTTAGGGCACGAAAGACCATGAATTTGGCCATAGTAAGAGTGCAGACATCAGTGCACAAGACACACGCACACACATGAAGCTCAGAGTAAAGTCTGATTTCACGTCAGTGTCTTGCGCTGACAATAGCAGAACTAAAAGCTGTGAGCTTGTAGATCGGTGTGAGACATGATGCACAACCAACAATTAATTTATAAATCAGGCTTAAATTAGGCTAAATGTGTTGGACACTCAGACATCATGTGGTTAGTAGCGTGAGGGAAGGTCTTTGTGACGGACACAGTTCTGTCTCTCTCTCTCTTTGTCTTTCTGTCTTTATAGCTCTCTTCTTTGTCTCAAAACGACGTCAAACACGTTTCACGGTACAGAGTAAATATTGTGTGCTCTTAACAGGCTTTTGATGTCATTCGTGGAGAAATATGTACTCGAAGACATAGGGTATTTCTTGCCCCACTAAATTGTATTTACCGGTACTAATTTTCAGCCTGTAAGAAGTTGTACATAGTTACATTTAGTTTAGTGTTTTACATTTTAAATTCAATCTTATTCTCAGAGGCATTTAGTTTGAAATCCACCAGTTCACACATACATGCATTCTCTCTACCATTTTCCATTTTATTCCACTGGTGAAATTGGTCTTATATGTAATTCTAAACAGCATTAATGCCATGAATGAGTAAACTCGTCAGTTGGCACTTGGTCCACAGTGCCAAACACAAGTTTGACGAGTTTGGGGTTTCCAGTGGTTTTCCACCAGATGCCGCTGTTCGCTAGCTATGGATGATGCTTTCACTGCCAGATGACGACAGACCCGGAATTGGCGTAATTAAAAAAAATAAAAGCTTGTTTACTTTCTGTTTATTTCCTGTGGGTAAATGGCTATATCTCCGTTCCTCTTGCTTTACGGCAAAAACAAGTCACATTCAACTGGCCACAGCTACAGTATGTTAAAGGGATATTTCACTTTCAAAAAAATGTTGGGTCATTTTATCATCTACTCAGGCTTTTGTGAGCCCCCCAGACCGTTTTTAAGTTGCTTGATTCAGTATTTAGATATTTGATATTCATTTTATCAGACACGCCCCCTTCCTATACAAACCCATTGTAACTTCAAACTCTATTTTTAACATGTTAGATTCATCAAAAACACCCGTCCTTGGTTTTGGTGACTCACCCCGCCCTCCTAATATGCAAGGGGCCGTGTTTTTTTTATAACTTTTTTCATTAAGTAAAATAAATGAAAAAAGTTATCGTATTAGGAGGGCGGGGTGAGTCACCAGAACCAAGGACGGGTGTTTTTGATAAATCTAACATGGTTAAAATGGAGTTTGAAGTTATAATGGGTTTGTATAGGAAGGGGGCGTGTCTGATAAAATGAATATCATATATCTAAATACTGAATCAAGCAACTTAAAAACTGTCTGGGGGGGCTCACAAAAGCCTGAGTAGATGATGATTTTGTGAAAGTGAAATATCCCTTTAATTACAGTAAAATCGCTTGTTTTCGCTGGCAGTAGCGTTGCACTATTACACTATTACTCTGGCAGTTAAAGAGTTAAAATGTGTTTATTCAACTCATTGAAACAGGCATTCTCCGAGAGTTGAGAGTCCAGGTGCAGACAGACTAATGTTGTAAGATAACACAACTGTACTGTCGTACAGATGGACCTAATAGAATGAAAGGAAAGTTAATCTGACCACGATGGATGCATGTGCAATTACATAGGCTTGTTCAATTAACAACGAACTGAACAAAAAAGGCCTTTTAACCACGTAAACCCTCTATTTTGGACCTGAGTAGCAACTGTACTTGGTCTTCTCTTGTTTCCTTCTACACCAAATCTCTCTGCCAGAAAAAGCAGATCTGCAAGCTCAACGCTTGTAGAGCTTGTAGCTCGGCTTTGTCTGGCAAATGTACCCCTCAGATTAGAGGGAGTTGGGGTTCAAGTCGTTAAGAAGGCAAGGGTCTGAGTATTACAATAAAGCACAGAGATCGACAGCACAGTGAGTCCATTATGGTTATTTTTGTTGTGGCTTCAGAATAGTGTTTTGAATGTTTGTCCATGAACCACTTCCAACTCGTTTTGGAAATTTTCAAAAATAGCAAAAAGAACAGATCTACAACAAGATGTGCAACACCATCGTACGGCAATAGTATAAAATACGGCTCAGAGATTTAAATTAATGCAAGTATTTGTTGTGTAGAACTTGGAAATGACATCTGGACAGAGTGAAATGGGCAACTTTTGCATTCCACATCCATTACGAAATGAATGTTAAATATTTAAAAAAAAAAATAATGTGAAAAAATGTATGGAGGTTACTTCCTTGGTGTCCTGGCTCGTGTGGACAAGACATTTGGCAGTGATCCAGCAGTTTTTGAGATTAGCACCTGACAGACACAGCCTCGCTGTAAACATCCACACACAAGTATCCAGTTATTTGTAAAAGCAGATTAAACAATCTTCAACATTCACAACATTATAAGCACTTAACTCATTGAGTGCCAATGTTTCACGTTTTTTTTCCGCCAATGACGTGTGTTTTTTTTTTTTTGGAAAAACATGTTCAGAACCCAAGATATCATCATCTGAAGATTTGCAGCTCCATCCACTCCTTGTTTAACTTAGAACTGAAAAAGGCTGTATCTCGCTTCCTAAGCACTTTTTTTTACTTGGCAAAAAACTCACAACATTCTGAAATAATTCGGGAATTCTGGCACTCAATGAGTTGTTAACACATTGGGTGCCAGAGGTTTATTAAAATATTATACGTTGAGTGCCAGCATTTCTTCCATCCACTTGCGTTATACATTTCGTGCTGTGAGAAGCCCTGACGAGGAAGTGCATGTAAACAAAGCGTGCGTGCGAGACGGCGGAGGGTCCCGACTAACGCCTGGAACAATAATATTTCCAACGCGACCCTCCATTGCAGCGTGATCGCCGATCGAAAACGGCTCGTTTCCACCAGATTAAAAAGAAATGGAGATATTAAGCTTTTAATCAAGGAGATAACATTGAAAACGCCGACCGGAAGGATTTTTGACATGGAGCCACATCCAGCCTCTTCTTCTCAGAAACTGCTTGGGTGATGTCAAAGTTTCGTTTTAGCGCCCCACGTGGCCCACATGTATAAAAATAGAATTGGGTCAAAAACGGTCCGGACCGTTTTCGGCACTTCTCGTTTGGACCCTCAAAAACGGTCCGGACCGTTTTTGGCATTCAATGTGTTAAAAATGCAAGTGCTTTTTAAAATGATATTCATGGATTTGTTTCGCATTCATATAAAAATGACATTGTAAAAAAGCGATTTGTTTATAAGTCATGACACTCATTATATTTGTGAATCTTGTTTTGTGCATTTGTGATTATTGAGCCTAATCTGATTGCATAGGCCACACTGTCATTAGCCTCTGTCTTGTTTTTTCACCGGCAGTGTTTACACTCATACTGGCATTGAAAGGATAATTTGGAAAACATGACTCAACACCTCAGAATTATGCAAAAATGTGTGACATGACCTTGTACCATTTACGAAAAGGCGAGATTCGTAGGTGGGGAATTATGGAGAAATGCTCATATTTGGTTGGCTGATGTGTTGACAACTTTAGTAACCACCTATAGTGTTTTAATTGCTAACTTCTTTTAGTCATTTCCCTCATTACTCATCTTGTAAACATGTAATCATTCCTATCCATGCATAATTGCAGGTACTATTACACATTAGTGGCAGGTCATGGCTAACCAGGAAAGTGAGGCACTTTTTATTGGGCTGATAATAGCCCATCTAGAAGCTAAAAACGCCTTGGATTGCGACACGTTGTGACTTGTGAGCTTATAGATCAGCTATTTTTGGCACGTGACCATTGTACGCTGAAATATAATGGGGCTTTAGTCTTGTGAGAAAGTTGTGTATTCTCTGTTTGTGCAAATCATATTCTATTCAAGATTGCTTGTGCAGTAAGACAAAATGGTTGGTAAATAATTTGTATTCAAATAGAGGGAGTTTAATTTGCTCTTTCACCATCCCCGCCCGGCTTCCAAACATGGCCAATTGTGTTAGTACAGATGCTCTGCCAAACCGGATCCATCGCGGTGGATATTTGTGCATTTCTTTGGTCATTGACTACACTACACTATACCCTGACCTCCTGCGTTGGGTAATACAGAATAAACAGCCCATGGTGGTTGTTCAGAGTGATGAACAGTAAGATAAATGGCTGATCATCAGTAGCAGCTGTGATGTGATTGAGAAGGGTTGGTAAACCTGTGCAGTAATCCGACCTGTAAAACAACAAAGGGGAACAATGCATTACTTCCCCAATGATAATCATTCATTCGTCTGTAAACAATTGTCTTTGTGTCTTTGAATAGGCTGCACAAGGGAATAAGAAATTGACCTTGTAAGAGCTTCAATAATGAACCTGTAGTGAAAGCAGAACCATGAATGTACAGATTACACAATACAAATCTCAGTGACTAATAACTGCTCCCGACGAGCAGGTTGGTGCCTTGCATGGTTTCCTCTGCCGTCGGTGGGTGAACATGATGCACGTTGTGATTTGCTTTGGAGAAAGGTGTTATATAAATGCACAGTAGGTAAATGGTAAATAAATGCTTTACAATGTGCATTACATTCACACACCGATGGCGGAGGAAGCCTTGCAAGGCACCAACCTGCTCATCGGGACGGGAGCATTTTGGGGTTCAGCGTCTTGCTCAAGGACACTTGAGCCCGGGATCAAACTAGCGGCCGCTCTACCTCCTGAGCCACCCCCTCTGCCTGGTAGTAGCAATAGCTAATTTAAAGGAGTAGTAGTAAAAATCTTATTTTCGAACAATAATTTGATGATTGCTGGAGTCTCCGGTAGGAGACACAATTGCAGGTCAATTGAGTCTCTTACCGGAGACTCTGCCATTCATCAAATTATTGGCTTAGGAATGCGACAAAAATAAAAAAAATCTCCATGAATTCAAGGCTTCATGGGGTGTGTAATCCTTAATATAAGGAGTAAAGGTTGTGCAGGTCTCTGATCTCTAAACACCCTTATGGAAGTTTAAAAGAGAAATGCTCTAATCAAAGCTTTCAGTGGTAGGCTAAGACTGATGTAACAACAAATCATACAGCAATGATAAAATCATGTAAATGAAGGTAGATGTTTTATCTGCTCATATCTGCAAGGCTGGTTTTGGTGTGTGTGTTACCATGGTAACATCTGTGCATGTCCATCCCAGCTATGGTAACTTAGTCCCTATTTATAGGCCTATATAAACCGGTGCCATAAACAAAACGACTGTGATAACCCCCCCCCCCCCCGCCCCAACGCACGTGCGCGAGCACACACACACACACACAGTTACCACCCTATGGTCTCTAGATAAAGCCAACTGGTCAGCTGATAAGAGCTAGGAGGAGCGAGTCAGTTTCTATGGTGGTGATACTGGTCACTGGGTTCAGGGACAGACCGCAGCAGGACCGTTACAGTCTGTGCCGGTTGCCAACACTAACGGAAACATCGCTGTGAAATCAATGGCGTCTTTTCAACAGGAAGGCCAAGTATGGCTTTTTTTCAGCAGCGAGGAAATAGAGGGAGCAAACTTGAGACTTGTTTATAAAGGCATGATCAGAATCTCTGGATGTGAATTCATCACCACAGCCCGGTGAACAAGTTGGAGGGAGAAACACAGGAGTGTTGTTTTCAGTGAGAGCTATGTGAATGAATTAGGCCTAAATATACCTGTTTTGCCCTCATGCCCTTTCTTTTTTATTTTTTCGTTGTTGCTTTTTCTCCCCAATTTTGTAGTTTTGCCAATTAATTCCTCCCCTCACACATTTGTGTGTTGTCACTGCTGTTGTCTCACCTGCAGTGGTGGAAAAAGTACTCAAGTGTTTTACTTAAGTTAAAGTATCAATACTGCAATTTAGAAGTACTCCGTTACAAGTAAAATTCCGGAATAAAACATTTACTTGAGTAAAAGTGCAAAAGTATTGGCATCAAAATGTACTTAAAGGGGAAATCCACCCATTTTCAATATTTAACTATGTCATTAATATAGCATAAAGGAGTTGTGTGGAAATAAGAAAAAATTAAAAAAAAAATTAACATTGCAAAAAAATTTAACATTGCAAAAAAATTAACATTGCAAATTACACCATGATGAGTCATCACAGTGTAATTTGCAATGTTAATTTTTTTGCAATGTTAAATTTTTTTGCAATGTTAATTTTTTTTTTATTTTTTTCTTATTTCCACACAACTCCTTTATGCTATATTAATGACATAGTTAAATATTGAAAATGGGTGGATTTCCCCTTTAAAGTATCAAAAGTAAAAGTTCATTTATTTTTGAAAATAGCAGATGTACAAGCTCACAACGCGTCGTGAGCTTGTAGATCTGCTATTTTCAAATAGCCTAGGTATAAAATAGGGCTAAAGTGGTTAATGTATGTTTTATTATATCATAATTTATATCTGAAAAGTAACTAGTAACTAGAAGTTTTCAAATAATTGTAGTAAATTAAAAGTACAATATTTGCCTCTGAGATGTAGTGGAGTAGAAGTAAAAGTATTGGAAATTGGAAATACTCAAGTAAAGTACAAATACCTCAAAATGTTACTTAAGTACAGTACTTAAGTAAATGTACTTAGTTACTTTCCACCACTGCTCACCTGCCAGTGAGGAGCCCCCACCAGGAGGACTTAGAGCCTCCTGCCTACTCCTTCCGCCCAGCACTCCCTGCTGACAGGCGCCGCCCCAGCCTGTAGGAGTACGTACGTGCAGTGACAAATATCACCCTCTCCGCCCGGCTTCCCTCCCCCGAACACAGGCCAATTGTGTTCGTATAGAATTGGAATCGAACCCCCCTGGTGGGCAGGCACTTTTACTGCTATGCCACCCGAGCCCCTCTTGCCTCATGTCTTAAAGCTGCAATCTGTAAGTTCTGGGATTCGAACTCGGGTCTCCCACGTGGGAGACCAAATTTCCACCGCTCTACCAAGATGGAATTCCCACTTGGCTATAGGGAGATATTGTGCTTATGAGCTTCAGGCAGTACCACTTTTGAACCAGTAGGTGTTCTCTTCTGCCCGACACCAGGATGTAAAGTTCCTAGGTAGACCGCCTGCAACCAGTGCAGATGTGCTAGTTGCCTACTACTCGTCCATACAGATTGGTTAAAATAAATAAAAAATCTTTCAAATATGTTCCGGAGTGCAGCTTTAATAGCTATTGTAAAGTAGAGACCTAGACGAGTGTTATTAGTGTAATTTAAGAATAGTCCATTCGCCTGTTGGGATCCGTCTGCGGTCTGAATGCGATAAACTAGCTTTTTTATCAGAGACGATCTCTCAGCCACGGAGACTCGCTGAGTGTATTTTTTCAGCCAAGGTAATGTAACTATTAATAAATGTTGTCAGAGACGTAACAAGGGAGTTTTTCTGTGTTGTACTATCAACCTCGGGAACAGCTGAAATAGATGCACAAACACGCACGTCTACGCGCACACACACGCACACACCTCACTCCTCTCCATGCGTTAAAAAAAAGGAGGTTGTCCCACTTTCCTTCTCCTCTCCTGTGCTCTCGTTCGGTAATTTCTCTGGCGTGATAGCTAATTGGTGTGGGCTCGGGGAAAATTTGTAGCCCCGCCGTCATCTCTTACAAGCTGGAACGCAAGAGGGAAAAGTGTCGAGGGGGAGAGCGCAAGAGCGGGGGCATTGACAGACATGGAGAGAAGATGGAGAGAAGGGAGAAGGCAGGCGGTAGGTTGTGTTTTTGTTTTGAAAGAGAGAGAGAAAGAGAGAGAGAGAGAGAGAGAGAGAGAGCGGGGGATGGGAATAGAGGGTGCAGGTGGGCACGAGTTCACGTGCACTGATAAGTGATTTCTTCACGCATTCTTGTGAAAGGAGCATAAACAAAAGTGTTGGGAAAGGACTGTTTGTTTTGTTTTATTGTCCTCTACTAATAAGAAGGAAGTTCATTCATTGCAGGTGAGACGTGATAAGGAAACAAAAGGAGGCGGAGTGAGTCTTCACTGTCTGTGTCCGTGTTGTGGTGTGAAGTGACCATGAATTGAACCAGCTCGAAATTGATTAGCATTGGTTTGGAAGATCTGTCGCCATGGACTTTGCTCCTATTTTAAGCCATGCCAGAGAGAGAGAAAGAGAGAGAGAGAGAGAGAGAGAGAGAGAGCGCACCAAACTAGGACAAGTCCTGAAAGACCATTGTACTGTTTTCTCATTGGGTCTCCAGTGCATTCAAAACTGCTGTCTCACTGTCGCCCCCCATCCCTCTCTCGGTCATGCTCCCTTTTCTCTCTCTCTTTGCCTCATTTCCTATTTGTTTCTTGTCCTCTTTTGCTCTCTCCCTCTCCCCCTATCTCCGTCTGTGTCTCCTCTTAGCTGGTTCACTATAACCCATTAATGATAATAATAATTTGAGTATTAATCAGCACACGGTGAAACGGAAAGACATTGATCCATTGTAAACGTCCTGTTCACTGGTCTCTCTCTGTGTCCCCTCATGTGACTCTTCTACACAGTCACCACCAGGAGGTTATTGACATTTGGCTAAAAGGGTATTAGTCATTGTTTTTCAGCCCATGTTTTTGGGCATGTTTAAATGAGAGGGCCTTGCTTTTATGCAAGTGTTTTATGACTCAAAAAAGGATGACTGTGTGCCTGCCGAGAACTAGCATGTGGGAGCAGGGGCCCACAGAAAGGGTGCTCTGGTGTTAATGTGACCCCGGAGAGGGAGGGAGAGAGCAGTATATCAGGAGAAGAGAGATCTGTTTGTAAAAAAAAAACTCTGTGAAGGGTACAGTATGAGCGCTGTTCAGCTGAGGTGAGGGTGAGTGAACTGCATGTGAGGGGGTATAGTAGGTTAGGTGTGTGTGTGTGTGTGTGTGTTTGCAAGAGGGGAGTGCGGAGGAGATTTTTGGGGAATTTGATCAGTTGAATTCTTGCTTTGTCATTTCCTCCATGGCCGTTATCCGTGTGTCTCAGTTGTTTAACTTTACTCCTAACGGCTGGCTGACATGAGACTTAACGTACTAGGGTCTGTAAGAACTTTGTGTGTGTGTGTGTGTGTGTGTGTGGTTAGACTACTGATCCCCACTTCCACCATGTGCAGAGCCAGATATACCAGGATCTGACTGAGGGAATATCCAAATTACAGTTTTTCTAGGAGTAGGTGGCTCACGTAATTTAAATTCCAGTCTGACCACCACCACCAGATCTCCTTATTTCTATTGCGATAAGACTACTGCAGTACAAAATCACAATGGTAAACATTGTGACTCCGGCAGACATCTTTGGCATCGCAAATATGCCAAGTATTATTTGTATTTGGTCTGCCGCCCCCCTCTTTTTGATCTCTTTGTGTGGTAAAACTGTTGCAGGGTTCGTCCTCAACTCCCAGTACAGGGAAGAATTCTGTGGAATGTGGAAGAGAAAGAATGTGACTCCCTTTACAATTCACACCACCTTTACCACTTTTTTTGGTGTGTGTGTTGTGCATGTAAATCTGTGTGAATGTATGTGCTTCTCCCATATGATCGTGGACCTAAGTGTGGCCATATGTCATCAATAAACGGTGCTCGTGGTTGTTGACTGTTATTGTGTCTGTGTAGCCTCAACGTGAGGGTGGGATATTAACCACTTAAACCCTCTAGTCTTAGTCAAACGGGCTTGTACTCTGACCGCTTTTTTCCGTCCACACCAAATCTCTTCTCCAAAAAGCAGATCTACAAGCTCTCTTGCTTTGATCTGCTATTTTTGGCAGAAAAGGCATGCTGGGGTTCAAGTGGTTAACTACAGCCATCAACCCAACATTGGTTATTGGCCACAAATACACCATCTATGGACACATGATTGTCTGAAGATCTAGCTAGCTGGTGAATGATTTAAATGTTTTTGAATGTCAACAAGTAGAAGAGCACGCACGTCCAAAAACGTTCAAATGCCAGGCGTAGGGCAGAAGCGAAACAGTGAAAAAATAGTCTGTGCACTGGAATATGCTCCAAAAGATAAATGGTTTATTACCACCGTTAATGTGACGTTTTGAGCCTAGTGGCTCTTCCTCAGACCCTAACCCGTCTTGAGGAAGAGCCATAGGCTTGAAACGTCACATTAACGGTGGTAATAAACCATTTATCTTTTGGAGCAGCATATACCATTGTGCGAACTCCAACGTTATTGAATCTATCACAGATATAACCTGACCTGCCAGATGAGGGCGGTATTGAGTTTCACTACCACCCTGCATCTGGGATCGCTCACAGAGTAGAGCTACTCGCACCCCTGTGTGTATGAACCAATCAGCGGCTGCTAGGGGCGGGATCATCCAATCACCTGCCAAGTAGCTTGGAAAAAATGGACCGTCGTCTTGCATCGATTCTGCTACCGGAGTCCCAGATGTAAGTAGGCTGTGAAACAAAATGTGTGTCGCAAGCTTCTTTCATCTGGCGGAGCCAGGTTATCACAGATACACCTGTGTGAAAAATGTTAGCTTCCAATGCTATCCGGCTAATGCCGGACAGTCCACTGAATCGCAGCGCGCTCGCCACCAGTCAGTAAGGTCACAACAGGATGAGGCAGTGCCTCTTAGTCAGGGAACACATACCAGTGTAGGTCAAGCATCTGCATGTTTACATGTCAACAGCACATGATGAGGCTGACTGAAAGCCTGATGAAAATGGCAGATCTACGAGCTCACAGCGGCGTGTAATCGCGACGCGCTGTGAGCTTGCAGATCTGCTGTTTTCATCGTGCGACACCGCCGGACAACGAATTGAGCATGGCCGCTCACCACACTCGGGCAAGCTGCTTCAATGGGGTTATTGTGCACTCTCGGTGAGAAAGCGGTAGCGCTCAGTCATGGGTTGTATCCAGCATGATCATGATTGGGTGACGACCGCGCGCATCACTGGTTTCTGTGATAAACAAAACAGAAATGTGTGATGATGACCTGTGTAGAAGGTAGCGAGGAGATAGAGCTATGGTCCTGGTTGGACTGATGAAGCTGCTTCTGTAATCCATCCTCGAGGTTGTCCTCCTGTTAGTGAATAACAGTGAAGTTCCCTTTCTCTGTCTCTCTGTAACATCATCGTTATTTCTCTCTCTACAGATGGTTCCCTCCCTAAAGAGCCAAAAGGAGATGTGTTGGGTCAGATAGCAGGTAACCCAAGTGCAACACACACACGCACACGCACACACACACACACACACACACACACACACACACACACACACACACACACAAAACCACTCATAGAAACATGCATATGTACGCACAGATTTGTCCTTAGCAGGTAAGGCAATTACGGTCTGTCATACAGATACAGACACACTGTTTCTGTATGCAGCGTACACAATGACCTCACAAATGAATTCCATTACATTTCTTGAGCAAACGATTCAATGCATCACGGAATCTCTTTTCACCACGGTTTGATTCTTTTGATATGACACTTTATAAAAAGACATTGAAATTTGACAGGAGGAACTGATTTAGTCAATATTGGAAAATAGGTGCTTCAAGTTAATCAGCACATTTAATTTTGAAGTGTCACATTTCATAAAATGTTATTCTGATAACAGATCATAATGTCATATAGTTATCAAGTGTGATATGCAAATGCACACACACACACAGGGTCGCTGTCACGCGCCATATTTCAGCGTTCCCGTGCACAGTGGGTCATAATCAGCTGTAATCTGTCACACACTGTGACTTCTCCCTTCCTCAACAACTCTTTAATTTTTCCTCTCCCATTCTTAATGTTGGCCACCTCCTATCCATCTCCACCCTCTGATCCATACGTCATACTCTGCGTCTTCCCAAGCCCCGATTGGCTACCTGTGTCTAGGCAGTCTCCGTAGCGACGCCAGCCTCACGGTGATGGGTGGAGACAAACGAGGGCAGCTTCTCTCTTCTCTTCTCTTCTCTTCCCTTTTCTTCTGTTTTCTTCCCTTCACTTCGCTTCAGGGTTTTGAAAAGTTTTTTCTTTTGCTAATTAAATTGCAATTTTTTTATATGATAGATTAAATCAATTAGTTTGAATCTTCTCCTCAATCATCTCCATCTTTCAGCCCTCACATGGGTCTTTACTAGCGCTCAACCGATATACTGGTCTGGCCTATATGTTGGTCAATAAGTTAAGTGGTTATTATTCAATAAGTGGTTATTATTCAATAAGTGGTTATTATTCAATAACCACTTATTGAATATTATTCAGTTGAATATTATTCAATAAGTAAATATAAATTCTAATAAAATAAGTAAATCAAATGAATTCTAGTTAAATGTTCTAAAACTTTAATAAAATAAAAGTTTCTCAATTTGATCACAATAGTTTCCACTTCAATACATCGGTAATGGTCCAGGACTCTCTAAAATCGGGATCAGCATCGGACCCAAATCTGGCGTCGGTCGGGCTCTTCACTTTACTGCATTGAACCTTTTCTATTCTGCTCTTTTGCTCCAGTGAGCCAGTCATGTATTCTCTTTCTCCTATACAGTAGCAGTTGTATTTGTCACACAAAGCAGACCACTAGGCCATTCACTGCCCTGGCTCCATTCACGGTCACTGTTCCACTAGTCTGTGTCAGTGTGTTGCTCAAGGAAGTGTTCTGCTCTTTAGCCACCTTGTGCTGCTGACGAGCGATGATCGCTTCCTGTCTGAGAGGGCCTCTGGGTGGGGTCCGGGTGGAATTAAACCAGGCCATCTGCTGGCCTGACCTCCACTGACACAGGTCTGAGTGGGTGCTTAGAGAGTAGGAGAGTGTGTGTGTTTGTGTGTGTGGGGGGCGGGGGGGTGATGTTATAACTTATGTAATGATGCTAATGCCGTCGGACGTCGACAGATGTGCTGAGAAGTGCTTTTAGTAAGAGAGCAGGGTGTGTGTGTGTGTGTGTGTGGGGGGGGGTTTGGTTCATCCTCTTCTTTCTCTCTCTCCGTCTCCCTTCCTTTGCCCTTTCTCTGGCTTCCATCTCTCCTTTCTTGTTCTATCCATCTCAAATATCCCTGTTGTTTAGTTCAGTGGCTCTCAAACCTTTTCATGTCAAGGATGTGGCCTTGACATGAAGATGTATTTGTCCTCAAACCCCCATTTGAAAAGATTTCCGTCCGGGGACCCCCATAAGAGAAAGATCAGTTAACATTTGTCAACATCCGAATAGCCGAAGAATTTAATAAAGCTTAAGTGTTTAAACTATTCCTCATTTTAGCTGGGGAACCCATCAAGGACCAAGGACCCCTGGGGGGTCACCCCACTCTGAGGATCCGGTGGTTCAGTGAGACTGAGATCAGGTGGCACGGAGAGAGCCCAGCGAATGAGCACTTGGCCTTAAATTCTCTTTCTCTCTCGCTCGCTCGTTCCCTCTCTCTTTCTCTCTCTCTCTGTCTGTCTGTCTCCCCTGCTGTGTTTGTGTCGCCGGGGTAACCCTGGCCCGCTTTCCCACTCCGTTACTCTACCCTGCTATTAGAGGTCTGGACGGATGGAGAGAACGAGAACAAGGGGGAGACGGGGGGAGGGAGGGTTAGAGAGAGGGCTCTCTCTCTCTCTCTCTCTCTCTCTCTCTCTCTCTCTTCCCCCCTCCCTCCCTCTGTGCAGGGCCCAAAACCCAGACTGTAGGACAGATAGAGAGAATGGGTCAGAATACAACACACAGTCTGTGCCGTTTTTAACCACTCGGACCCCAGCGTCCATATTCTCCAAAAATAGCAGATAGTGTGTGTTGTGAACTTCTAGATCGGCTATTTCTGGCAAAGAGATTTGGTGTGTAGTAGTACTGTGTACGGAAAAGAAAGTACAGAGCCAGCTCATGTCCAGTTTACTAGGTCTAGAGGGTGTGAGTGGTTAAGTGTTTGTGCTGTCGTCTCAGCGTTTAAGACTGAGATCATGTTTTCACAGATTATGCCTGAATTCTCTGTGTACCGCAAGCAGTGTGGCTGTGATTACATGTACTTTATTGTTAAATCATTGCAAGAATGCCTATTGTACCGTATGTGTGTCCGCACACTCCCACTGACACACGTGCATGTGTGTGTGCGTGTGTGCATGCACATGTACGTGTATGTGTGTATGCAAACATGCATATTGCATGTGTCTTGCTCACTTGCACACACGCCCACGTGTGTGTGTGTGTGTGTGTGTGTGTGTGTGTGTGTGTGTGTGTGTGTGTGTGTGTGTGTGTGTGTGTGTGTGTGTGTGTGTGTGTGTGGGCGTCTCTGGTGCCAGCTGTACCCACAGTGTGGGCATTGTTAAAGCATCCACAGCTGTGTCTGATCAGGCTGGCCAACGGCCAATAAAGAGCCCTGTGTTTCAGCGGCCAATGGAACGGCTCCGTCTGGGACCTGTAGCCACTGTGAATTGACTCGACCAGGACTGTGGAGGCGGAACCAGAAACACCAACCAAGTGAAGTAGGCTAAAGCTTAATTTCAAAAAGATCAGATCTACACGCTAACAACAAGCGTGTAGATCTGTTCCTTTTGGCAAACGATACCCTCATGCGATGGCGTATAAATTATAACGGAGAGTAGAGGATCAGGCGGCACGGGCAGACGAGAGAGAGAGAGAGACACAGGGTGTTATTGGGGCGAGAGAGCATCATCTTGATAAATAATTACAAACCACAAGCTGGTTGATTAAGCAGCAGGGAGGATAAGACGGCGCGCTTCAGTCTCTGGAGGAAAACAAAGGCGAGAGAGAGAAAAGAGGATTACAATGGAGTTATTGAAGGGACGGGACGAGGGAGGGAAACGGAAAGAATGAAGAGACGGACACGAAAAGGAGAGAGAGAGAGCGAGAGGGAGAAATGCAAAAGAGTGAGGCAGATGAGCATCCGGATGCACTGCAAAATCCTGAGTGTAAGAAAGGCTTAAATTGAAACTGAAATCGAGTTAAATTAAAGCTTCACTCCGTAATGTTCATGTCCTAGCAGGAATTCGATCCCAAGTCGTCTCCCATGTGAGAGAGATCAAATTTCTAGCGCTAAGGCAAGAGGCCATCCCCACTTTGACAGGAGCAATATTGCGCATATAAGTTTCAGGCGTTACTACTTGTCAACCAGTAGGCGTCCTACCAGACACCAGGGTCTACATTTCTCATTGGAAGAGTAGACCACCTCCAACCACTGCAGATGTGATAGTTATGTTAACATACTGTACCATACAGATCGGTTAAAATACCGGAACCATTTATTCTTTCAAATACATAAACACTTTAACACTCATTATTTTGCAGTGTGTGTGTGAGAGAGAGAGATCAGAATCATAAATGTGTCTTCATGGCATCATCATCATCCTCCTCTGCAACAACCTGTCTCTGTCTATGACATGAGAAAGTAACCTAAAAGCGAGAGAGAGAGACACACACACACACACACACATTTCTGTTTAGTTTTTTGTTCCCATTCTAGTTGTTCGATTGTTGTCCAGCATGGCTGTAGCCTGTAGTGTTTATTGCATTGTGTCTTGAGACACAATCGGCAACATTCCACGTGCGTTGGTTGGACCTCCGGTATTGCTGGTGCTTAGGTGTGGCGGGGGGTGACGCACTATTCCTGTCCCTCCCCTCCCCAGGCCTGTCACAATTATTACGTGATGGCATTATCGTCATCATTTCCATGTTGAAAAATGTTCATGTACATTTACAAGCTCACAACGTGTTGTGATGCGTTGTGAGCTGGCCGACCGGCTATATCCACTACAATTTTAAAGTATAAAGTTATTAAATGTGTCAGTCATGTCTATGTATATTTAAGTTATTCGTCATTTCTGCCCCGTGAAATCTTTCTTTACAAAGCCTAAAAGCCAAACAGAAATTTAAGCTTTATGTTCCAATGTTCAGTGGGGGAAAAAGTTTTAATCGTTAATCGCAATTATTTGTATGACAATGAATCGTCAAGTGAAATGTCATGATGGTGACAGGCTGACAGCCTTAGGGGTGTGTGTAGGGTTGGGATTTGGAATCGGGAGGAACCAGATCCAACATTGAGGAACCGGAATTGATTCCATCACATTGGAACCGTTTCTGGAACTGGTTATGTGGACTTCACGTCTGCTATACAATTACAATACGGTGGTTCTCAAACTTTAAAATGTCAAGGACCACCATAACTCTGAGAGTTACAGACCTGTTAAAGGATAGTTCACCCAAAAAATGACTTATTTTCTATCAATTACACACCTCTTAAAGCCTTGAATTCATGGATGTTTTGTCGCATTCCTAAGCCAATAATCTCCGGTAGGAGACTTAAGTTGACACTTTGAGTCTCCTACCGGAGCCGCCGTCGGTCATCACATTTTTGGCTTAGGAATGCGACAGAACAAAAGAATCTCCATGAATTCAAGTCTCCATGGGGTGTGTAATCGATAGAAAATTTTTCATTTTTGGGATGAACTATCCCTTTAAGGTATTTGGGAACCCCCTATTGGAATTGTTAAAGGGAATCGTTAAGGAATCGGACCGTTAACACCTTTACCGCCGGGCCCGTAGTTCTACGGGCCGTTAAATCCAACGGTTAAGCGCCGAGCCCGTAGTCCTACGGGCTGCGGTCTTTTCGCGCATGCGCGGTCCGGGTGCACTTTCGGAATTTTTTTGATCCACTTCCGTTTCCGGTTTGATGACAGGAAATAGAATTATTTGGGATCCGGTTTCGACGATCACGCCCGCTCCCATTCTACAGACGAAACTGAAACTCAATTCTCTTCCTGTAGTTTTTTCTCCTCGCATTTCACTGTTTAACGTAATCCGCTCTAACTACAGTCATGGAAGTCCGTTTGACATGCGGTCTTCACTGGGAGATACAGGGAGATCTCGCGGATGTAAACAGACCGTTCACGGCTCAATCTTAAGGATTTTAACAAGATCTATGGCGACATGAAAAAAACAAAAAAACAACAAAAACACCTTGGCACTGGTGAGTACATTATGAGATTAACCTCTGGCGGTGGATGTGTTAAGATGGAATCGTTAAGGAACCTGAATCGATCAAATCCTAAATGAACCTAACCCTAGGTGTGTGGGGGGGATCCACTATTCCCGTCCCTTCCCTCCCTGTACAGGGAGCAGCCTCAGGGAATGCCTGGCATTCCAACACATCCCCCAGCCAAGCATTCCAGACCTGCGGTCAATGTGGGAAGTGACAACTACACACACACACACACACACACACACACACACACACACACACACACACACACACACACACACACACTAGCCCCGACCAATGCCATATTTCTGGGTCCGATGCGTCCACCACCGATTACCAATGTTTTGACCGATATCTTTTCAAAACATTTTCGAATCAATAATATTTTTCTGCTTGCGATTAATGTTTCTAATTGAGAACATTTAATTTATATGCAAATAAATAAATACAAATAACCTTTTAATCAAGTTAAGCCCTATTAGAATTATAAATAAATAAATGAATAGCCGATCTAGCTCACCACTTTATGAAAACTTTTGGAAACTTTGGAAAATGTTCTACAATTATAATGACATGCCCAAAATAGTGATGGCAGCTTTAAAGTGGCTAAAAACTGGGACACATCGGCTACATAACAAATCAAGTAAAATAATGACTGATATATCAGCCAACCCAGTACACTGGTCTGCTTCTAGAAGTGTAAAAGAAAGCACACACACACACACACACACACACACACACACACACACACACACACACACACACACACACACACACACACACACACACACACACACACACACACACACGGTTTCTGTTGACAACAGCTGGTTGTGGAACCAGTGTCTCCGAGTCAGCTGCTATCAGGGACCATTATGAGATTATCCCTGTACGCAACTGGCCTCAAGTCAGTGTGTGTGTGTGCGCGTACGCATGTGCGTGTGTGTCTTGGCACTGCATACTGGTGCGTTTGTGCATGTGTGTGTGCATTGAACGCATGCACCCACACACACACACACACACACACACACTCTGCATGTATGTGTGCCCATTTATGTGGTATGTAGGCAATGATTCCACGCCCTCTATAGTCCATACCACACTCTCCATCTGTCTCACTCCAACCAACTGCTGCATTCTGTCTCCTTCTCTTCCTCTCTCTCTCTCTCTCTCTTTGTAGTCTGTACTCTGCCTCCTTACACGCGCGCGCGCGCCCACACACACACACACACACACACGCGCACACACACGCACACACACACACACACACACACACACACACATACACACTCTCAACCTCCTCCCAGGGTTTTGTGAGGTGCTGGTGGAAGTGTGTGTGTGTGTGTGGTAAATTGCTTTGTAGTATTATCCCTTGTAATGCCCACTTGACCTCTTGGGACCCTGCTGGTCGGAAGCCTTTTCATGTCCGGGTGAGTGTTGACTGCAGAGAGACAAAGACACGCACACGCACATACATTCACAGTGCAAGGGCGTCAGCGTGTTGACAGCGAGCACACGACCCCCCCCCCCACCACACACACACACACACACCCACACACACACACACACACACACACACACACACACACACACACACACACACACACACACACACACACACACACACACACACACACACACACACACACACACACACACACACACACAGTTTTGACCTGTTGTAATCACTGCTATTGTCTAAAGATACACACATGCAGCTGCAGATGTCAAACACCTTTCATGTGATTTAGAGATATGTTGGACTGTCTCTCTCTCTCTCTCTCTCCCCCTCTCTCTCTCACACACTTAGTTTAGCTCCCTCACATGCATAACGCGCTCTGAGCTTGTAGATCGGCTATTTTGGGCGCACAACACCGACGCGCAACTAAGTATAAATCAGCCTTTACTCTTTTGACTTTCTCCCCCGTTCCCCCTATCCCTAGGCCTGTTACATTTATTACATAATCGCCTAATTGCAATTATTTGTGATAGTCATTATTTTGTCGAAAAATGTTCATCAAACATCATCAAACAAAAATGGCAGATCTACAAGCTCACAACATATCGCGATGTGAGGCGGTGTGAACTTGTAGATTGTCTATTTCTATTTTTCACATGATTAAATATGGTCTATTTTGGCATGATTGTACATTACTTCTTTTGATTATTGGTATCAGGTTATTGTCAGTAATTTCTTTGTATACTTACTTGTCATATCTGCCCCGTGCCATTTTTGTTTATAAAGCCTAAAAGGCGAACAGAAATGCAATTTTTTATGTTCCAATGTTCAATGGAAAAACACAATTAAATCTTGGCAATTAATCGTCAAGTAAAACATCATGATCGTGACAGCCCTACCTACCTCTTTCACCCCTCAACCCCACCCCTCTCTCTCTGTCTCTCTGGAGGAGGAAGGGGTTTTGGGGGGCTCTTCCCCCAGACCAAAGTCCCACTCATTCCCTCTAAGCAGCTTCTCTCTGACAGAGTGCAGTGTTGGCGTTATCACTCCACATATTGTGGATTATCCCCCCCTTCCTTCCTTCCACACGCCACCACACACCCACCCCAGACCCCCTAAACCAGCTCAGCCCTCTCAATGACGAGACCCGTAACCCCTTTTCCCCCCTCCCCTACTTCTCAAAGTGTGACTGAGATTAACGTCTCTGAGTAAAGTCTGTTCCGGTTCTTCTTAACCCAGACCTGAGGCCGATCCTAAAAACGCCTCCTAAATCCTAACGGTTTCCTGAAAAACTTGACATTTGACTTGTGCACTAAATAAATGATTTTCTCAGCCTCAGTAGCAGATGGAAACATGAAATGACAAAGATGCTTTCCCGGGTTGAAAGGCATAAAGAAAGACGTATCTAGGTTACAGCAGGTCTAAATGGGTAAAGCAGGAGGTGGCGATCGGCTGGCGTTAGCGTCCCAGCGCAGATTGACAGACGGTACCGCCGCGTCATCCCCTCATGTCATGTGGAAATGTCAGCATCAGGGTTTTCCATAAAGAGGTGCGGAAAGTGTCAAGATGATGGTGGTGGGTTGAAGCTAGGACGTCTGGTGGTTGCTTGGAATAACTCGTTTTGGAATAGCGGGACTTAGCTTTGGCTACAGTGTTCCTCGAGCGGCAGGCTGGATCCCTGTGCCACGTTGGCTGTCTCGTGACACCCCCCCTCCCCCCCAGGGGCTGCTACTGTATTATGGTGGCAATGGACTGCCTTTCCCATCAGCCGTCAGCCAGGCCAACTTTTGTTGAGACGGAGTGTTAAGAGGACATCCCAGACAACCAATGAGGAGTGGCGGTTTGCTCAGACGCCGCTCTCCTATGGCTGACTAGGTGCTAGCCTCGTTCTAGTTGGTCACTGGAAGCTGGGGGGTGTTTCCATAAATTGTCAATTGAACTTCAAAATGTCAAAATATTTGACTTTCCTTCCACTAGGCGAAATTAGGAGTTGGCAATAGGTGGCACTAATTCTCCAGTCAGGTGAGACATATGAGAAGTGAGAAAATTATCATTATTGATGCTATTTTGAGTGACTGTCAGTGTCATGTTTTTTTTGGAGTGATGTCAAAGTGCCCTGCGGTCACTTTGACTGAGGAAATGCCACACTTATCACCTGAGTTTCAAAGTTGGATAGTATACAGTGATTAAATGGTAGGATATGAGGCCAAAAAGCATGACCACAGAATGAGTTTCTCTCTCTCTCTCTGTCTCTCTCCTCTCTGTTTACTGTGATGTGAGGGCATTGGACAGGTGGAATTGGATTTGAAAGACAAGGTCAGGAACACATCAAGAGAGATGATGATGATGATTAGATGTTCCTCCACCCATCACCCTGTCTTGTCTCTCTTCTGTCCGTCTTTGTCTTTTGGTCTCTACATCTCGCTCTCTCCCCCCTTTTATGCTTGTCTGTCGTTCCCCCCCTCTCTCTCTCTCTCGCTGTCTCTCTCGCTGTCTCTCTTTCTCGCTGTCTCTCGCTGTCTCTCTCTCTCTCTCTGTGGTTATGGCAGGATTGCATCAGTGTCTGCAGCAGCGGTCTCTCTGTTTCTCTCATCCGTCCGTCCGTCCGTCCATCCATCCTCCTTTCATCTCTCCCTGGCTTCCATAAATCCCTCATTCTGTTTCTCCCACTGTGGTTTGTCATCCCTGCTCTCATCAACATCATCGGACCTGTGTGTGTGTGTGTCTCTCATTCTCTCTGTGCTTCGATTCCAGTTCTCTTCTCTGACCTGGCTGCTCTATATATAGCTGGCCCTGTGCTTTGTGGAGCTTCTGGGCTGTACCACTTTCAGTTCTCCCACAACACCGTACAGCCAGGGGGGGGGGGGGGGTGGGGGTGTGTGTGTGTGTGTGTGTGTGTGTTAGTGTAATCAGAATCGCCATTGTAAAGCTGTCCAATCAGAATGGATGTTAACCACTTAGCACCTGGGTATGTAATTTTGTGTGAAAATTTGCTACATTTTCTAAAATCTTCAATATTTCCTTTCAGATCTACAAGCTCACAGCTTGTAGATCAGCTGGCTTGTAGATTGACTATTTTCACTACTTACGGCAAAGTATAAAAGGCTTAAAATGAGTGTGTTAAGGTTTGTGTGTACACAGTTGGTGTAAGTATGTTACGTACGTATATGTGTGTGTGTGTGTGTGTGTGTGTGTGTGTGTGTGTGTCAGCTCACATTTGTGATTGCTCTCTCTAGTGCTAGGTTCATACAGTGATATTACAGAGCCAGGTGTTAATCTGCGTTAATCCTAGTGTCCGTTTGGAGATTAGTAGCAAAGAAAGGCGTTTACATGACACCATTACAGCAGACTTTACAGAGCTTCATCTCCACGTGTGCGTCTGTTTCTCTCAAACGCAGTGAGACCGTGACTACCCCCCAGAATAATCAAGAGGGACCCTTGTACCGTGAAGCCACACCATTGTTACGTTAAAGCTGCGATCTGGAAATTATTTTAATGAAGGTTAATCATGTTAATATTTTAACCAATCTGTATGGTTGAGTATTTTAATACAATATGAAATGGCACATCTGAAGTGGTTGAGGTGGTCTCCATACTCTTCCATTGAGACATTTTGATCCTGGAGTCGGGTAAGACACCTACTGGCTGAAAAGTAGTACAGCCGAAAGCTCATAAGTGCAATATCTATCCTGGAAAAGCGTGATATGAAAGGATTGAAGGATTTATGCTTTCTGTTTTGCATCCATATGTGCTTCTTTCTTCATGTCTTCATGTTATGATTATTTAGGTCACTGTTTCTCAACCTTTGGGACGTGAGTTTATCGCAAGTCGGCCCCCAAATAATTGGCAAAACACTAAGCTGTTAATGATAATATGACATCATATTTTAAAACAAACATTGCGATACTGACAACTTAAATTATACTATGTTGGTTCCATCGATACAAGCCGGAAGTGGAACACAAGTGATTGATTTATTATTAAAACAAATGCCTTTGAAAATGCGCTCGGCCCACCCATTTGACCACTTAACACGTCAGCCGTGTTAAGTGGTCAGAAGGGTGGGCCACAAGCGCTTTTGAGATTTTCAAGTGGGCCGTGATCCAAAAAAGTTGAGTAGTAGGATCCAGTGGACTTTCAGCCTTCTGACCCACACAGAAAGGTGTGTGTACAGAGGAAAGTGTGTGTCTGGGGCAGTCATTGGCCTTAGGCAACCGTTAAAAAATACTGTACAGTTAACAGTAGTGAATTCACACAGCACTTGCAAACAAGGCACTCACTGTGTGCGTACACACGCACAATGCACGCACGCACACACACACACACCACAGTTTGAGGAGGTGGATGCTAGGACTCAGACTGTAATGTCCATCACACATTCCTCATCAGACTTGTTTAGCAAAACGGCCACACACACGCGAGCGCATCTTCCTGCCTGTCAACATTATGTGTGTTTGTCTTCTGGTCTTCATCTGGCTTGCAGGCAGACAGCCGTTCTGTCTGGGCAGGCATGCTGGGAAATGTAGTTTATCATGGTATATGGAGGGGAAGCTAAATGAGAGGAGGAAAGGGAGCATTAATGAGTAAAAACTAGAAAATAGAGAATACATTTACATATTGTTAGCATAAATCCATAATTGCCACTGGAACAGAATAGACTACCGTGTGTGTGTGTGTGTGTGTTATGTGTGTGTGTGTGTGAGAGCGTGCGCGCGTGTCTGTGCATCAGTGCTGCTCTCTCCACCATCTCACCAGTGCTGGATGCACAACCGAGGGATTACATCTGTTACACCTCCCTTGTACCGTTTTCTCATTATGTAATACATAGTAACAACTTGTAGGTGTATGTGTGTGTGCGTGCGCACGTGCATCACCACTGACTGCGCTGTGCTGTGGGCAAGCTCTCTAGAGAGATGACATCATCCATAGCCCGATTCATACTTCGTCGTGCGACGGTGTCACGTATCGAAAATAGCAGACCTACAATTTCGCTCACAACACACGCTCACAACACATCGCATCCGCGACGTGTTGTGAGCTTGTACTGTAGGCTGGCATTAAGCATTTCTCTCTGCAATAGGGATGCTGTCCTCAATAGCTCACAGCCACCGATCATTAGGGGGAGAGAGAGAGAGAGAGAGAGAGAGAGAGGGGGGGTCAGAAGGAATGATGGAAGAGAAGCAGAGTTGGGGTAGGGCTGGGGAATTAATCGCAAATATATCAAAACCGATTTAGAACCAATAAACGACTTAATGTTGCTGATGTAGGTTAATCAAATAGTCAAGAAGCAGGCTTTTTGGGGGATTTTGTTATTTTTATATCAACGAATCAACACAAAATATTTTCACACTTTTGTCTTTTGAATTTAATCATTCATTCATTGTATATTCTAGGCAAACGGTTGAAATAATCGTGATGTTGATTTGAAGTCATATCACCCAGCCCTAGATAGTGTAATTGAAGCAGAGTTGGGAATGGTCGAGTCGAGAGGCATCAGAGAGCAAGAGAATGGAAGTCTAAAATATATAAGGTTTGACAGAGGAGAAGGAATAGGAGATTGACTGGAAATGCACTGGGATGGAAGTGACCTGGCATCCCTATTTTGGGCATGTTGTTATAAGCATTATAAAACTTTTTTGTAACGGGGCATAGCAGTGGCGGCCATTTTGTGGTGGCACAGATATAAACCCCATTCATTTCCCCCATAGAGCTCCCCGAAAATATGTATATAAATTATGTTAAGCCTGGAACCAAGCCATCCAGGCTCCTGGTGAATCATGACCATAAAACATTTGATTCTGTGTCACTAGGTTTTCAAATATTTTTTGACACAGTCACAATCAAATGTTTTATGGGCATGGTTCACCAGGAGCCTGGATGGCTTGGTTCCAGGCTTCAAATAATTTATATAAATATTTTAGGAAATTTCTATGGGAAAAACATGAATGGGGCACCACACAATGGGCACTGCTATGCCCTATCAAAAAGAAGTCCCGCGTTCTACAAAAAAATGCTGAAATAGCTGAACTTGTAGATGGGCTATTTAAGCAATTTTCTTTTTAAAGAGAGGAAGAGCCAACAGCATCTGGAAATAAACAGAGTTGTAACTGGTGACTCATAGATCACAGATGAGTCGGGATCTGTGCATTATTGATACAATAATCAGATTGCTGGTTTTCTGCAAAATAATGCTTTCGCAAAATCATGGCGATACACTTGGTGAACACAGCCTTTTCTGCATAAGTATTTTTTCCCCCTCCGCACACAAATAAAAAAAAGTTTCATAAACCTGGCAGGGAGAAAATGCTGATGTTAGAATTTCTTCAGTTCGATGAAAGATTTCCCCCTCTAACGTGCCACTTTGCAATCTGTAGGCTATAGATTCTGCTCAGTGCCCCAAACACATACAGTATATTAATAATAAATTCCATATTATGGGTGATATATTGTGCCATCCCAGAGAAATGTTGCAGAAAATGTGAACGGCAATACCAAGAGACCGTAGCTGGGAATGGAGGAAGAGTTATGATTTGTGATACTGTGGAGTGATTCCTCCACAGTATCTCTAGATGGGTAGATAGACCTTTATTGTTCCCCATGGGGAAATTCAGGTGTCATCACAGCACCACAGTAAGCATAAAAAACAGGACAGATGCAGGTTAGAGTATTAGTAGATACAAGATGAATACAAATAAGAGTATGTAACAACAAACATAATGTAATAAAGATTACAAAATATATAAAATATTGACTCAAAGTCTGATACAGTTGTCAGGCCATTTGACTGAATGGTTTAGCATAATGTATAAACTATTCATAAATATAACATAGGCTCCACCATCAGTATAATGTACAACATGTTGGGTTGCGCCGCATTGTGAGCTAGCAGTGGTTCCCAAAGTGGGGTCCGGGGACCCCACAAAAGTAGTTGATACAGCATCGCAATCATTTTAACCACTTTATGCATTTATATGTTGGCTATTCAAAAATATCAGACGTACAAGCTCACAGCGCGTCACTTAGTGCTGCGCTGCGAACTTGTACATTTGTTAATTTTTTTTTTTATAGAAATACAAATAGAAAATGAAAAGTATATATTTTTAAGAAATCCACAAAACAGCTATAGTACTAGCCTGATTATCAGCCTGAAGCTGCGTGGAGCTTCAGTCTGAAATTGGCTGCTATGTCCGCGATTACTAGGGGGAGGGGATTAAAATCTCCCTAAACCAATCACAAGAGATCCACGGATCCGCCCACATCTGACGTCATCGGACAGCTTGTTTTAGCAGATATTCGCTGATTGGCTTGTCGTTAGACCACCCCCACCTCCGACTCTGATTTGTCAGGTATTTCTTCGATCGTGAAAAGCCATAGGCTGACATTATAATGCCAGACCAAGAGGAGCACACTCAGAGAGTGGGCGGGGTCTATGGTCAGGAACCAGGCTACTATAGTACACCAACATGCTCCTTCAATCAGAGTCAAAAAATTAAAACTAAAAATATATATTAAAAACGATTTTGACCAAGATATGGTCAGTTGGAGATGTGTTCTTCTCTACTGGTGTCATGGTTAGCCATGACCATAAATGTATTTGAGCCTTGAGATTGAGTGCAGATTTAAGTGTCAAGGAAAAATTTTTTTTAACCTAAATCTTCTTTTCTGGGGGTCCCTGGCACAAACTCTTCGGATGGGGGGTCCACGGCCAAATACCACTGATATACAGTACACATATATACAGTATATATATTTTTAGATATGCACAGTATTTAAAAAAAGATTGCTTCTTAATTATTTGATTAATTGAAGAAGTAATTGATAGAACAATCGCTAAGAAGTTACTCTATAGTTGCAGTTTCACAGTGCTTCTCATCTCTGCTAGCTCATAATAGAGGGGGTAGGAGGGGCTCATCCTTCTCTCCCCAGCCAGCCACCCTGTCCAGCCTGTCCAGTTTAACTGCAGTATGTCAGTGTGTTTTCCATCAGAGCATCTCTCTGTGGATATGCTGGATTTTGGGGACCAGCGGTCTAGCCAGGAACCATCACTCAGAATAGACCTGTTCTCTTTGTGTGAAGCTAATGCTCTGAGCCAATTCTGTCCATCTCGTTATGTAGCTGTGTGTGTGTGTGTGTGTGTGTGTGTGTGTGTGTGTGTGTGTGAGAAAGATGCAGATGAAACTGTGTATCTGGCTCATTCTATGACGTGTGCGTGTATACTGTATGTATGGTACCTATGGCTATTTCTACAGCAGGTGATAATAAACACTGTATCTGTAGGTGTGGGCAGGGCTGTGACGGTATAGAATGTTTCTTAACAAGGTGAAAAAGCAGGTGTGTGTTTGTGGGGGGGGGGTTATATGAGATCAGTCACATCAGAGTTGCGTAAATGGAGGTTATGTGAAGGAGGTTTCACTCGTCTAGGATCCCTCAGCTCCGTATCATTCATCGTCCTTATAACAGGCCGTTAGGAACACAGTGAGAGGTCTTTTCCACAACGACACCCTTGTGATCCAGCTTGACATTACGGGGTCATCCCTGCCAGGAAGTGTGAAGTCTTAAAGCTGTTTAATACAGCTGTACTTCCTTCCTTACACAAAAATGATAGTCTGCTGTCATGGGGAATTGTATTGTACTAGAGGTTAGGGCCGATCGCGCAGCCCTCACAGCTAGAGTTCTGCGCACACCTGCGCCGCACCACCGATCTGACCGATATGTCTGAGTCATAGTGTCGGGGAGTACCCGTTGTATCCGTCTGTCTGTGTCCGTTTTATGCCCATTTATGGAGATGTCTGTATCTGTCTTCCCTTTTTATGCCATATATGGAGATCCCTGATGTCATCAGTATATGCTCATATATTGGCATGCCCGTACATGGGCATGTCGGGTGGATCCGCGGTTCTGGACAACTGGATATCTGATATATTGTAACTGTATGCTCATAAAAGCTACATTGGGAACTCCTTATATGGTTATGGCTGAGTCATAGTGGCATAATCGTGATGACATCGTCCATCTGCCCACCCTCCCATTAACCAATTTTACAGTATACAATATACATATTAAATATGTATATTTGTATATATTTGCTTTGTGCCATACATATTCGAAAATAAATATCCGTTTCATTGCTCGCACAGAGAATTTTGCCTAACCCTAAAAACAGTTACGTGAATTCACAACAACCTTGAGATGTATTGAACACAGCATAACAGAGAATCTGTGCTGTTGGCCCTGACTTCACTGCTTCTACTGAATAAGGTTTTGGAGAGCTTTTTCCGTGATCTAAATTACTCTAGCTGAAAGTGTTCGTCATACATTATTTAATGAAGTATCTGGAGAAAAAAAGATTCTGTCCAACTAGTTACAGGGTCTTTTACAGTTCAACCTTTGAAGTTTCATTTGAGTTTAATATGAAAAAGTGTGGCAATACTCAAATGTAATGAAATCTCCCTCTTGAATATCATTTTCAACATGTTGGATAATTTGAGGTTGTTGCAAACGAATTTGGCTCATTTAGGTGAAAAATGGTCTTATGTGTTAAAGGACAACTTTGTCGATTGTTAACCTGGTCCTATTGTGTGAGGACATCTGACACACAACACTTCTCAAAACCTGTGTGCTAGAGAACGATAAGATTCACATTAACGTCAGCATACTTGCCCAATTTAACCACTTTATACACCATATACTGTGTTGAACGGGCTCTATCCTTTTTCTTTGTGAAATCTATCTATCTTCAACGATAGCAAAAAATAGCAGATCTACAACTTCACAACTCGTGGCCATTTAATGCGTTGTGAGCTGAAAGATCGACTATTTTAGCTTTTTTTCCCCTGACTTTGCTGAATCTTGCCCCTGACTAATCCATATTACAATAAAAAACTAAAACTAATACTAATAAAAACTAAACTAAAACTAAGCCTAAAAAAATCTAAACCAAATTTACCCGCTTTAAAAACTAATTAAAACTAAACTGGAATTGAAAATAAAATGTCAAAATGACAAAAAATAAATAAAAACGAATGAAAAATGCAAAACCATAATAATCTTGTAAGCCTCACTAGAGTTGTAGCTCCTCGTCTCATCTCCCCAAAACGTCCCCCTGAAGTTGGCCTTGCTCTGTCAGAACACTCTGACCACAACCTCACTACTCGCTGTGGTTGGTGTGTATGTGTCTGTGTGTGTGTGTGTGCCGTGCTGTAGTGTAAAGTAACTAAGTACATGTATTCAAGTACTGTACTTAAAGGAGTAGTTCACCCAAAAAATTACTTATTTTCTATCAATTGCAATGATTCATGAAGCCTTGACTTCATGGATTTTTTTCTTTTTTTGTCGCATTGCTGAGACAATAATTTGAAGACCGGGTGTATTTCCGGTAGGAGACACAAAGAGTCTACTTTGTGTCTCCTACCGGATTCATTAGCATCTTTCAGCTGGTAATCAAATTATTGTCTTAGAAATGCGACAAAAACTAAAAATCTCCATGAATTCAAGGCTTCATGGGGTTGTGTAATTGATAGAAAATAAGTAATTTTTGGGGTGAACTACTCCTTTTAGTACAATTTTATTTTTATTTTTTATTTTTTACTTTCTTCAGTATTTAAAATGTTCAATACTTTTACTTCTACCCCACTACATCTCAGAGTTACTTTGTAGATTATTATTACAAAGCACACTAACCACTTCAGCCCTACAGTATATACATTTTGGCCATTTGAAAATAGCAGATCTACAAGCTCACAGATGTGACGCATTGTGAGCACTTATAGATCGTCTATTTTCAAAATATTTTTAATACATTTTGAACTTGTGAAATGGAGACATTCTGCACAATGAGTACTTTTACTTTTGGTACTTTTAAGTGTATTTTTGATGCCGATAGGTTTGTACTTTTACTCAAGTACATTTTGAATACGGGACTTCTGCTTGTAACAGAGTACATCTACATAGCAGTATTGATACTTTTACTCAAGTAAAACATGTGAGTACTTCTTCCATGTGAGTACTTCTTCCATCACTCTGTGTGTGTGTGTGTGTGTGTGTGTGTGTGTGTGTGTGTGCATGTTCAGAAGCGTATGCATTGTGAAGCTGAAGTATGCATGTTCATGTGGGTGTATTGGGTCTTAAGAACAGTCAGAGCTCATTAAAATCCACAGGGAATGACTGTGTGTGTGTTCGTGTATTGATTTTTTTTTCACATGCAAGTGGGCAGCCAAATCCTTATTCCAGAGAATGAGATTACAAATCATCGAAATCTGTCCTCCCATTAAATCTGTCCCTCAGATTACAGGAGACATGGTTTCTCACCTCGATGGCTCAGCGTTCATCCCGTTATAATTGTGTTTATGTTGACTTTGTCTTCTCCCTCTTTTTCTTCAGCGTTCATCTTGTTGTTATCGTGTTTATGTTGACTTTGTCTTCTCCCTCTTTTGTTCAGCGTTCATCTTGTTGTTATCGTGTTTATGTTGACTTTGTCTTCTCCCTCTTTTGTTCAGCGTTCAGGAGAAATGAGGAGATGAGAGCCATGGAGGTGCTGCCCATTCTAAAGGAAAAAGTTGCCTTTCTGTCAGGTAAGTTTGCCTGGATCAATCTCTCTTTGTGTGTGTGTGTGTGTGTGTGTGTGTGTGTGTGTGTGTGTGTGTGTGTGTGTGTGTGTGTGTGTGTGAGAGAAAGAGCGAGATGGTGTTTGAGTGAGTGGGTGAGTGTTTGAACAGACTTCACAAGCTGGATCTCTAAAGACACAGCGCTCTGATCTGGGCTAACAAGTCCAATGAAACATGACACAAACATTGATTACCACCGCACATATAGACAGCACATTCTCCCAGAGCTCCTCTCTGTCTGCTTCTTACATGCCACACACACACACACACACGCGCACACGACACGCGTACACGCGCACAAAGAGGTGTTAATGAGCCATGCTCTATGTCAATGAAACTCAGGTTAGAGGCAGTCACTTAACTTGTCAGTTACTCACAACACACACACACATGTGCACACGCACACTCTCATCCATCGATGTCTTGATAAGACAGCTTAAGGCTTGTAAAAACAATCTTGATATTGGTCACTAATTGTCCAATTGAGTTAGACACCCTCTATGAAACATACAGTATATTCAATACGATATTTTTTGTGTTTATTTGATATGCACAAAAATGTGATTCCTAAAATATAAAATTACCACGGAAGTTTAAAGATGGATGTTTGTTTATTTATTTTACCAGGGACAGTGCACATTAATTAACATTTCAGTTTCCGCATCAAAGCAAATATATCAGAGCTAGCTAATCAACTACTTTTCAGGCAGTTTTAATTCAAATTGGTCTCCTAGTGTTCTCAATACAATGTTTTAACAAGCACTACAGTGCAGTACAATACTGTAGGTACAATAAATACATTCTAAAAAATAAAATTAAAAAAAATAAAAAATTTGTGAGAACAAGTCCACGTATGTAAAGTGTGTTAAAAAGATTCATATTTTTTCCCATACTCAAACATGTATGAGCAGTTGATGTTGGAGCCTCCTCTAACCCATTAATACCTGGAACGCATCTGTGTCGCTTTAGATTAGATAAGCTCATAGCGCGGCACCGAGTGCCGCGCTACGAGCTTGTAGATCTGCTATTTTTGAAGAATATTGAAACTTTTTTTTTTTTTTGATTTTTTTCAAAAAACTGTTAGGATTTAGAAAACATTTTTAAGAATCGCCTCAGGTCTTAACGGGCTAAACAACCCGATGCAGAGTCAGCAGTACAAAAGATACAGTATAGCTCTGTGACTCTGAAACCACACATCTGATCAGAAGCCATCCCTGCAGGGCAAAAAAACTCGGCAGGATTCAGCAGGATTGTTTTGCAAAAAAAACATTATTCAGCAACTGTGTTTATCTGCGTACTTTTGTTAAGATTCCTTCGTTTTCATTTCAAAAGAAACCTCAATGGTCTGCATGGTCTCAATGAGCCGCAGCTTTGAAAATAACAGATAAAGTGGAACGTTGTGTGTGTGTGTGTGTGTGTGTGTGTGGGAGTGTGCGTGCGGCCGTGCGCTCATGCAAGGGCACGCACATGACCTTTTCTGATTACCTTCCTACCCTTGTCCAGCCAAGGTCAAACACAAAACACAATGATGAGAGGTCTATGACTCAGAAACCCTGGGGGGGCATATAGGGAGGCAGAGAGAGAGAGATAGAGAGAGAGAGAAAGAGAGGGCAGCGTTACCATGGTGATGCCGTGCTGTCACAACCACACTCGCCTGTATCCTCTGCCAAATGAATTGGCTTTGAAGGGCCGAGAGACAAGAGGACTGACATGAAGACGGGAGACCCTCCGTCTCTTTGTTCTAACGAGCCCGTTATCCTGGGTCCAACCCTTTTTGAGTCATTCCCCACATTTGTTTTGTTTTTGTTTGGTGATTATTATCCGTGATACATGCTACAGCCAGTAGACCAGGAGAGGAAGGCAGTTCCAGCCTTTACTCTAGGAACTGAGTGCTGTGATTGGACAACATGGATTTTTTTGGGGGCAGGGCGAGGGCGGGGCTGCCTCTGGAGCCCGTACTCGGGTAAACACAGGTGCAGCATAGGCTGACACTTGGATGTTCTGAGGTATATACAGTAGTAGGTGAAACGTGTGGGCCACACTCAGTGCCACGAGTGGGTGGAATTAAGGATTGCCGACGAGGTAAATGAGCAAACCACTTGATAACTAGATGATGTGCGGTTGGCTGCTGGAGCCAATCACACATACTGTAGAAGGAAATATGAGATATATGAAATGTTGATTTGACTTTTTCTCCATTACGCCGTATTCTGCTACTGTAGTCCATTTTCACTGCTAACTCCTACACTTAGTCTTAGGGAGAGCTCAGACAACCACGTGTCTCTCTTTTTGATACGCACAATGCCAAGGCCGCTTCTTTTCACCCGACAGTGGAGTTTCACCGGGAGAACATGACGCACACTAGTGCTGACCAACCTTGGAGATGCTAATGCAGCGACAGAGAGATGAATGGATGCACCCTTCACTCTCCCATTGTTGTCACGTCTACCTTCAAGGGACACTTTGACGATTTTCAAGGGTTTCTATATTCTGTAATGCCCGAGGACGTGAAACGTGACCATAGATTGACGCCGGCCATAGTTCAGCACCCACCACCATCCACCCAGTCCATGTGTCCCTGAGCAAGACACTTAACCACTAACTGCTCCCCTAACTGGAGTGAGGTTTAAATGATTTATTACTAGACCATACACTAGACCATGAGCACCCACGCTTGTTTCACGCACATGATTTGGCAACCCGGGAGCCAGCGAACACAAAAACGCTAATAAACAGCTGACATCTGGGGAAAGTGAAAAACGGGCTTCGGTGTTCCGTGCACACGGTAATGGTCAATGGCTGTGTGCAAATGCAGAGCAATTGCTCCAGCCACTGAGGAGAACCGGGCAGAAGAGATTTTGGGCACACACACCACACGCATGCACAGAGCTTTGTAGAATTATAGGAGGATTATTATGGTTATTATTATTGTTATCATTATTACTGTATCTGACCGATCCGACCGACTTGATAACAGGCACTGCACTTGCTTGGGTCCTCTGTGATACGCACGCTGAGTTTACTTTGAAGTCAATCTGTCGGGCTGTTCTTGAGATGCGCAAAGGACGGATACACACACACTCTCACGCACATGCACACACACACAGATCCTGTGAATTCATAGGATTGTTATTATCATTGGGTGTCATCGTTACGCAACGTCTACATTTTGCAGAGAAATACACAGAAGACGGGGTATTTTTTTCCCCATACTATATTATTGATCTCCTCACATCATAACAATAGGATTTAGGTTGATTTAAGTTTTCCTTTAACCACTTGAACCCCAGCATCCCTATTCTGGAGGGAACGTTCAAAAATATTTCGCAAACTCATTTGGTATAAATGGGGGGGGGGGAAACGTTTCTCTAAGACTAGAGTGTTTAAGTGGTTAACTGCTGAAGTTGTATGTATATAGAATTTGCTCTGTCATAATCATTACTCTAACAGCACTTCCGTGTGTGTGTGTGTGTGTGTGTGTTTGTGTGTGTGTGTGTGTGTGTGTGCGTGTGTGTGCGTGTGCGTGTGCGTGTGCAGGTGGCAGAGACAAGCGCGGCGGTCCAGTATTAACGTTTCCCTCACGCAGCAACCACGACAGAATACGACAGGAGGATCTGAGGAGACTCATAGCCTACCTGGCTGGCATCCCCAGGTGGGACCATCTATATTTGTCCTCTATACACCTGTGTGTTTGTGTGTGTGTGTGCTTATTACTTTACTTATGAGGACTAAATGTCCCCACAAGTATAATAGGATTGGAAAAATACAAAGACATTGTGAGTACCATTTTCCTGATCCTCACAAGAGAGATGATTGTTTTATAGTTTAAAAAAAAGATATTTAGAGTTAGCTTTACAATTGAGAAAAGATTCAAGTTTGGGTTACTTAGGATTAGACATCCAAAGGTTAGGTTTAGGGGTTGGAGTGGGAATTATGCCCGGTGTCATAGCCAGGCACCCCACTCCCCCTACAACCAAAAATAGCCACTGTTATTTAAAAAACATAAAAAATTACAATCATAAAAGTGCTGTCCTAAAATGTCCTCACAAGTATAGTAATACAAGCGTGTGTGTGTTGCGGGTTCACGGGGCTGTGCATGTATTTGTGTGTGCGGGCATAATGCATAATGCATCTTTATGTGTGTGTGAGACAGAGAGGGATGGTGTAGTTAGTGTGTAGGATTAGCAGTGATCGATCTGTCAGCGAGCACGTGACAGACGGGGGAAAGGAGGGGAAGAATGAATTACAGAGCGAGTTGGGGTTGAGGAGAGGGGGCAAGAAACATGTGACGGGAGAGAGAGAGAGAGGGGGGAGAGAGAGAGGAGAGCGAGGGGAAGAGGGCATGAATAATATTGTGGGCCAGAGAGCCTGCCGCAGCTTTCCCTGCTGCCAAAAACCCATCCTCTACATTTTAATCATGAGAAGGAGGGCGAGAAAGCGAGGGAAGCCGAAGGGAGGGGGAGTTGAGGGAGAGAGATAAGTGGAGGGGAGGACTAGAAAGTGATGTATATGTGTATACTATATATATATATAGAGGGAAAGAGAGAGAGAGAACACTTGATGTAAGGAAGAGGATATCCATAACAGAGAGAGGAATGAGTGACAGGGGAACGAGAGAGATAAAGGGAGAGAGAGAGAGAGAAATGAAGCCGGACTAGAAAGTGAGAGAGAACGCTGAGCGAGAGAGAGGGATCCATAACAGAGAGGGAGGGATGGAGCGAGAGAGAGAGAGAGAGAGAGAGAGAGAGCAAGAGATTAAAACTAAGTGAGAGCACTACGCATGCGCGGGGAGGTGTGTGAGTGGGTGTAAATGTGTGTGTGTGTGTGTCTGTGAGTGTGAGTGTCGCAGTAGCGGTGCAGTAGTTGTTGTTGTGGTCGCCGTGGATGAGTAGCTCTGAGCGCTTTGACTCCGAGGTAAATATCTCTCCCTCTTCCTACATCTTTTTTTCTATTTTCTCTCTTTTTTTCACTCTCTCGCGCTCTCCTCATTACTCTGTCTCCTCTCTCTCTCTCTCTCTCCGTCTGTCATCAATCCGTCCTTCCTCTTTGCTCGTCTTTTCCCACTTTCTCTGCAAAAAGCAAATATGACAGACAGCATCATCTGTCATGTTTGTGATTCCTCTGCTTGTCATCTGTGTTTCCGTCCTCTCTTGAGAGAGTTAGTGGGTATCTGCGTGTGTCAGCTTTAAACATCACTCCTGTATCTATTGTTGTTACTATTATAATATTATATATATTTTTTGATATTGTGTATAGGGATTTGTGCAGTAAATGTAAACACACAAACTCAATTTCCCTCTTTCAAGCTTGTTTTGAATTTTTCCCTGACATTTTGCATATCTGTGTGTTTCTGTTCAAAAGGTGTTATGTTATTTTTTGGGGGGTTGGGTAAACATCTGCACGCAGCGCTCTGCACCGTCTAACTTCAGACTGGCAGCTTGTAGCTCAGGGGAGAGAGCGGTAGATGTTGGGGGTGGACAGATTGGGGGAAAAAGGGATAAAAAAGAGAGAAATTAAAAGTCAAAGTCAATGTGATTTAGTGGATTTAAATGAAAGCTAGCTTACGAAACATAGAATGATTAATGGTGGTTGGTGAAGGTAGGTTAGGGGGAATTTGTGTGTGTGTGCGCGTGTGTGTGTGTGTGTGTGTGAGAGATCTCCTGAGGGAGCGAGTCTCACTGAAGCACAATTCTGCCGATGTGTACTTTTCTGCACAGAACTATGGCTCATTTGTAATTGTTTATGTTTCATGTGTGCATGGCTGTGTTACGTATTACTACATATATTTGCGTGCGTGTGCACACATTTATTTTTCCTTAGTTATGTGTATGCGTGGTGTGTGGGTGGGGGGGGGGGGCATACTGCTTGTGCGTGGGTGTGTGCTGCGTAGGCTGCTCACAGTATAGAAAATGCGTCATCATCTCATGGTTTGTTGTGATTCTTTCCTCACCCCCCCTCCTCCCCCCTCCTCCTGGATTAACTTCTCTCCATCCATCCCTGCCCCGCCTCTACCGTATCTCTCCCACCATCCATACCTCTGTGCATATATCTCTCTCTCTCTCTGTCGTGCCTGCTCTCTCCACCACTCCCCTCATTCGTTCTTCCTCTCTCCGTCCGTCCGCTCCTCTTCCTCTCTTTTTTTACTCTCCTTTTCTCTCTTTCTTGCACTCTCCCCACTCCCTCTGTTTTTCTGTTTTGTTTCTCTACTGTCTCAGTCCCTTCTCTCTCTTTTGCTCACACTTTCTCTCTCCATCTCTGTACCACTCCCCCCCTGCTTTCTCTCTCTCCCCTTGCTCTTTCTCTCTCCATCTCTACCCCCCCCCCCCCCCCGCTTTCTCTCTCTCTCCCTTGCTCTTTCTCTCTCCATCTCTGTCCCCATTGGCAACGTGACAAACTATACGTTTGCCAAAGCAAAAGTGGAATAAAACAATCAAAACAAAACAATGTATGTAGTGTACAATTAAAAGAGAATAAAGAAATACTTAAACAGCCGTCTTACATTGCAACTTAGAAAAACACTAGCTTGCAAAACCATAATAATTGTGCATTTGCTGTCATAAATGGTTATATACATGGGAAAGGTTAGCTTGGGTTCAAACTTTTGAAACAAGTGTCAGCGATATTTCAATGTTTTTCATCTTCTCTCCCCCCCTTCAGTGAGGAGGTGTGTAAACATGGCTTCACGGTCATCGTGGACATGCGCGGCTCCAAGTGGGACAGCATCAAGCCTCTGCTGAAGATCCTCCAGGAGTCGTTCCCCAGCTGCATCCACGTCGCGCTCATCATCAAACCAGACAACTTCTGGCAGAAGCAGAGGACCAACTTTGGAAGCTCCAAGTTTGAGTTTGAGGTGAGAATATCGGAAATATATCGAAACCAACATTTAGAACCTCTAACAGACTTAATATATATATATATTTTAATATAAATATTTATCATCAACACAACTAAATCAATTTATTTATTTTTAAATCTTCGTTCACCAATCGTAATCGATGCAGACATTTTTAATAATCGTGATATTGATATTGAAGTCATATCGCCCAGTCCTACCGGTGGCCAATGTTGGCTGTGCTGCAGCTTTGCAGTTGTCAGGATGAGAAGAAGCTGAGTTGGATGTCAGTTTTTCCTGTTTACTGTTGACTAGCGTCAGTATATTTTAATTAGTTATAAACTGCAGTGTTTCCTCTAGACTGGTTTTCAGCCAACCCATGACATAATTGGCGCAGCTGGAGGGGATTACATTACATTAATAATGTTTTCTGTTCACTAGTCTGTATATTCAAGACTTAGAACAAACTGATCAAAAGGAATGTTAATAAGGTGAATTAATTGCATAAAAATAAGCTCCGATGCTCAAACGATTGTTGATTTCTGAATGAATGGGTATTGGGCATACATTTTTAGCATAAAAAGAGCAATTTCGTTGGCCAAGTCAATTTACAAAACATGTGGACCTCTACAGCAGTGGTCTCAACCTGTGGGTCGGGACCCCCAGGGGGGTCCCCATGATGATGATATGATGAAGGACTTTTAAGACCTTTTTAATACCTAGAAAAAAAGACCTTTACAGCATCAAAAGTAATCAACAAACTATACTATAAAAACTGGTCAAACATTGGCCAAATTGTCATATTATAAGAAAGAGGCAAAAGTTTTGAAAATAGGTGATCGCGAGGCGTTGTGAGCTTGTAGATCGGCTATTTTCACAATATTTATCTGTGGAATCAAGACTAAATTGAATGCCTCAACTCCTACATTCCAAGTGCTTATCAGGGTGGCGGGGGGGGTCCCCAGTTCAAATATTATTATTATTTTGGGGGGTCACGGCCTGAAAAGGTTGAGAGCCACTGCTCTACAGTACACAGGTCAAAATGTTGTCAGCATAAGGCTGCTTCCTGAAACGCTGCATTATGGTGATGTTGTTACAGAATGGTGAAATGACATTGAGAGAATGTAATACTGCATTACCTGCTGAATCATGAATCATTTTTTTTGTAATGAAGGATTTTGAGGTTAGCATCGCTAAACATAGCCTCGTCTGATTTCAAGCCTGTTTTATTCATGCACTCTAATGAGGCTTTAACAAGCGGCTCCCGCATTTCCCACTATCCCACTGGGTCTTTATTTTGTGTTATGACAAGTGTTGCTTAAAGCCATTTCCCAATGTTAATTAGCATTTTTTGTCTGTGCAGTCTATTATCGCGAGTGGAAAGTTGCAATTATCAGCCTGGTAGATACAGACACGTGTGCGCACCCCAAGCAAAATTGATTGGCCTTTGATCATTGACACGTGCATGTGCGCGCCTGCACACACACACACACACACACACAGAAACATGTGGTAATAGCCGGTCTGATGATACTATATTGACTGGTTCATGAGTGTACTGAATGAGAAGCCACTTGCTGCAGGGCAGGATACAATTAAACAGCAAGTGTCCTGCTATGACAGTGTGCCTATTCCGCAAGTGTGTGTGCGTGTGTGTGTGTGTGTGTGTGTGTGTAACTGAGTGTGACATTCTGCCATCCGTTTGGCAAACTTTTCCCAGTCGAATAAAATGTCACAGAGTTACCACTGCTGATGCGCTCTGTCATAGTGTGTAGGGTTGTGTGTGTGTGTGTGTGTGTGTGTGTGTGTGTGTGAGAGAGAGTCTTTTTAAACCTGGCTCTGCAAAAATAAAACCTGCAGTAGGATCTGCTTTGCTATATCTACAGTGCCCCCCCCATACCCATTTTTTCTGTAGAAATGGAACATTCCATGAAGAGATGGAACATTCCGCTCTACTTAGTTGAAAAGAACAGACAAGGCAAACTTTAGAGTAGAAGAAAAGAGCATAGCACAAAGTGGACTATAGCCTTGAATTTTCTAAAGTGTGTGTTTGTGTGTGTGTGTGTATGTGTGTGAGAGAGAGAGAGGCTGGGAGAGAGATTGAGAGATGTTGGGGGGGGGGGGGGTGAATAATACATCTCTTTGTGTTGATTGTTAGTTTTCCAAGCCCCCCACTAGCCAATAATCCTCCACGTTTTATTGGTCCTTTTTATTGAACGCAGTGCAAATCAATTATGTTGTCCGACAATAGAGATAAAGTAGCAGTATCAGGGGTTTTCAATGGCAACAACCATGCTCTTTCACATAATACAACAAACCCACGCAAACCCACACAAAGCCTCTCTCGCGCTCCACTTTCTCTCTCTCTCTCTCTCTCTTCCCAGTTAAATTCAGAGGAGCTTTATTGACATTGGATACATAAAGCACATTTACATTTCCAAAGCAAGTGTGAAATACTTTGTAGGGGGAAAAAGTATGTACATGGCATGTAACAACATGCCTACTAGATAGAATAAAGAAATGTGTAAACAGAGCTGTGTAACATTGCAACACCACAATCAAATATCGTAAAGGTACTTAAAAATACAAACCGTACAGTTTGCTTTTGCAGAGAAACAAATAAAAAATTACTTAAAAATTTAAAATTTGTATTTCTTTTGGAAAGTGCAGCGTACAATCCTTTTTCACGTCATGTACATACATTTCTTAATGCAATTCCAAAAGTTGTTTCCCATTTTTCTGTGATGTCCTTTTGCAAATGTTCCCAGTCTTGTTTTTAATGTATTTCAAGGTATTTGCTCTGAATGTACATGTAATTAGTACACTGCAGATAGTGCAGGAATATATAATACCCATATGATTGGCAGTCTTTATGGTGGTTGTATTGCATTGGATGTCCTTTACCTGTCACAACAGCTCGCAAACCTGCCTGCTGTGTGTTTGCACATTATTGTACAGCGAGGAAAGGATTTTGAATTATTATTATTAATGTGAGAGGTAGGGGATGTGAGATGAAACCAGAGAACAGTGGGAAGGGATTAGAGGTGTCCTCTGTGACAACGGCCCTCGATCCTGTCACGGCCCATCGGATGTGAAATACTGTGATGTCGACTGCTAGTGATCGTCCAATCACAGCGGTTTAGATCACGATCACTAGCAGGCTGAGATGGAGTCAGGTTATGTGTCGAAATGAGATCGTGGACCGACGAGCTCTCACCTCCTGCTGTGCCTGTCCACAAACATACGGGGTGATTTTGATGTTACCTTTCACTGAAATCCACTTAACCTACAGTATCCCCCCCCATCTCTCTCAATCTTCAGACCACCATGGTGTCATTAGAAGGCCTGTCCAAGGTGGTTGACCCCTCACAGCTGACGGCAGACTTCGAGGGGAGTCTGGACTACAACCACGAAGAGTGGATAGAGGTGAGATGAGCGGACCTAACCAGTGTCTCACTTTGTTTCTAAATCTATACACGGTAAAATCGTCAGTGTTAATGCATGTATCCATGTGCTTCCGTATTTCCTGGGAAAGATACTGGGAAACATAGCTTGGAATCGGCCGCGACTTTACAACGTTGCTAACTGCATAATTGCTGCCTTGCAGACGTGAGTCAGGGAAATATAAGGAACCTTATACAGGTGATGAGAGTGTGATATCTAGAAGGCTAAATGTTGTCTATTGGACTTCGAACTGTACAAATGGGTTGATGAACTGAGGATATTACTGTGTTTGTAAGGTCCTTGTGGTACTCCAAACTAGAAATGTCATCGTTTTATATTTGCCCGATGCTGACTTCCCAAGTTCCAATCAAGCACTGTTAAATCGATGTGACACATCACGTTGTGCCTTCCATACATTTTCTTTCGGTACACCTATAAGTGACTGTTGACCATTTTGCTGTACCAGGTGCGGGTGGCCTTTGAGGAGTTCTCGGGCCATGCGAGCCAGATGCTGTCGAGGTTGGAGGAGATGCAGGACACTGTGTCCAGGAAGGACTTCCCTCAAGACCTGGAAGGAGCCAGGAGAATGATAGAGGAACACGCCACGCTGAAGAAGAAGGTCATCAAAGCCCCCATAGAGGAGCTAGACACGGAGGGACAGAGGTACACACACACACACACACACACACACACACACACACACACACACACACACACACACACACACACAATGAGGATAATGATGAATTGGCAGTCAATTTCCCATTTCCATCGTTCCACTTTATCATACAAAGAATGATGAAAATGGCAGATCTACCAAGCTCAGAACGTGCGGCTCCCGGACGCGTTCTGAGCTTGTAGATCGGCTATATTTGAAGATCTTTTGAGATATAATGCATGTAAATGACATGCCCAGGGACGCCAGGTTGAAAGTGGTCAACATTTCAAAAATAACTTGATTTGTGTGAAATATTATTTGGCATATTGATATAAGCCTTGGCATAGCTAATGTTACCTCAATCTGCAATTTCTTCAACCGGTTGGCTGTATGGCTACCAAAACATCATAATTCTACATAATTGTGCTATTTGGCCTAACAACATTTTTCAGTTGTGAGATTTTATTTAGCTTTTGAATCCTCGATGTGTGTCCCACCTCCTCCCAGGTTGCTGCAGCGCATTCAGCAGAGCAGTGAGCCCTACTCCAACCGGAACAGTGGAGGAGGTGGTGGTGGCGGGGGCGGAGGTGGAGGAGGAGGAGGAGGTGGAATGTGTAACATCGACACCCAGGGCCTGGTGCCCCGCGTCAGCCAGCTGCTGGACAAGCTGCACTCCACCCGCCAGCACCTCCACCAGGCCTGGCACGTCCGCAAGCTGCAGCTGGACCAGTGCTTCCAGCTCCGCCTGTTTGAACAGGACGCTGAGAAGGTAAGGGCAGTGGTTCTAGATTGATTGATTGATTACTTTTATTAGTCAGAAATGTAAACAGCACATGTTACAGTAAGACATTAACTGATTCACTGCCAATCACGTAGATCTACGCGAACCTATTTAAAGCTGCCACGTGCCAGTCGCGTAGATCTACGTGAACAAAAAAAAAATAATAATAATATATATATATATATTTTTTTTTAAATCCAATTTGACCTAAAGACCAAGTAGATATGATTTTTTTTTTACTCCTATCCTTGTTAACTTAAAACTTAAAAATTCTGTATCTCGGCTCCTGAGTACTTTTTTTCAATTAAAAATCTCTGGCACTGGCTAAAAAAATATGAAAATACCTCTGGCAGTTAATGGGTTAAGGCTAAAAGGATAACACAAAAAAGTTCTGGGGACTTGTTTCCATTGTGGTGCTAAGTATTCAATTCCTCAACATAGCATACATTTTTTTCACAATAACACAATACATGTCATCAACCAATACAAAAACTATACGTACAAAGCAAACATTTACATTTACCTCCCCTTGTGGTCTCCTGATAGATGTTTTTTCAGGCCAGTTTTGAAAGGCCAGTTTGTTTTATTTCAGCTGATAAAAAGAAAAGTATTTATAATTACATGTTTAAATATTAAGATAAGCAACATACAATACTGTATACAACACTATACACCCTCAGCAGTGCTAGTATAGTGCGAGACAAGTAAAAGTACAAGAGAACGCACAGAAGCATACCATACTGAACTGCTTGTTTCCGAGCCATTAGTGTGTGTTTCCGAGCAATTAGATTGCGTCGTGGCGAGAGCAAAGAGTGTTGTAACTCTCTCCTTCTGCTTATACCTACTGCATTCAATTAAAAAAATCGGAATCCTGTTTATTCGTGTTAATTACAGTATGTTTGCACATGCCAGGAATCTAACATGGTCACATAAGTAGTAGTCCAGAATTAGAAAATAATGTCAGTTGAATTATAAAATTCTGATTCGATCGCACAGTACCCAACAGTCTATTTTCCAGGAAGATGTACAGGTCGACGTAATGTAAACACTGTGGTAAACAAAAATGAATTGAAAATTCTATTTATTTTGAAGAGGGATGCACATTTTGGAGCAAGTAGCAGAATAAAATAGGATATTGCAGTAAAAAAAAGAGAGAGAGAAAGTGAGAGAGAGAGCTGCAGTAGTCATGGACGGACTGCAGTAGTAGTAGGAGCTTGTTGCTAGGACACCAACCATGGCCATGGGTTGGGGTTGTTCTGTTCTGTTCTGTGGGAGAGCCTGCCTGCCTGAGAGGATTCTCTCTAATAGAGGCATTCCATAACTGGCCTGTGAAAGATGCAATCTTCTCTACACACCCACTGCAGCACACACACACACACACACACACACACACACACACACACACACACACACACACACACACACACACACACACACACACACACACACACTCAGGTGCACCCCACACCAGGGTTGGGATCCTTTAGGATTTTAACGATTCCGGTTCCTTAACGATTCCCTCTTAAATGGTCCCTTTAACAATTCCTAAATAAAATGAATAATCTATATAATTTTGACTTATGGCAGTTCCAAACGGACCCTTTCAGGTCTGTAACTCTGAGAGTGTAGTGTACAAATGGACTCTTAGGGGTCCATTTGGCTCCATTTTGTACACTCAGTTATGGTGGTCCTTGAAATTAAAATGTTTGAGAACCACTGGTATTGTAATTGTATAGCAGACGTGAAGTCCACATACCAGCCTCTGAGTGTGATAAAACCGGTTCCGAATACGGTTCCAAAGGTGATGTAACCGATTCCAGTTCCTCAGTGTTGGAAACAGTTCCCCTGGTTCCTCCCAATCCTATTATGTTCACTATAAATATGTTATACACTCTTTTAGAAGCCACACGTCTGACGTTTGTATGCAGTCAATCTACTTTTAAGAAAAACATGTTTAACTCCCGATGCCATGGACTAACCACTAACCACAATCCTAAAGTGTAGAAGCAAAGGCTCTGGTTGGTTGCACTCGCGTTACCGTGGAAATGGTGCCGCCCCCGTGAATGTAACACGAGTTTCTGTTACCCTAGATCCCATAGCCAGGAGACACGATCTTACTTAGTCGTTGAAAATCACTACAAGTCAACTACAATATTTTAGAATGTTATTAACAATGTAAATACTATAATTATTTGTGTGTGTGTGTGCGATCTCTCCCTGACTCAGATGTTTGATTGGATCATGCACAACAAGGGTCTGTTCCTGGCGGGCTACACAGAGATCGGCAACAACCATCCCCACGCCATGGAGCTGCAAACCCAGCACAACCATTTTGCAATGAACTGCATGGTAATACGCACGCGCGCGCGCACACGCACACGCACACGCACACACACATCAGGGGGTAGTCTATTTATGCCCACTCGAGCCCTGTTCCGCATAATCGTTTAGTTTGTGCACGGAGCTTTTGCATGTATTGTGAATGCACATGCACCTCATCTCAGCCAGGTGCTGTTGGACAGTGCCGTTCCTCATCTACATGCCTGTGTTGCATAACTGTTATGAAACTGTTGGCACTGGGAATCAATCTGCTGGCTACTGCAGAACTGATGCTGATGCATCACAATCGATGCCAGCTCTCTCTCCTCTCCTCTCCTCTCCTCTCCTGCCGTCCCTGAAGCTTTTATCGTATTGGACATTTTATTTAGTACATTTATTGGCTTTTGCACTGTTTTGATCTGGGTCGTTTCAGTGGGAAATGCTCTTTGGTTTTCCTATGTATCAAAGTGCATAGGGAAATGACAAATAAAGGAAATCTAACCCTTCTCCCCTTTCCTGTCTCGGCAGAACGTGTATGTAAACATCAACCGGATCATGTCGGTGGGGAACCGCCTCTTGGAGTCCGGTCACTACGCCTCCCAGCAGATCAAGCAGATCTCGGGTCAGCTGGAGCAGGAGTGGAAGGCCTTCGCCGCGGCGCTGGACGAACGCAGCACTCTGCTGGAAATGTCGGCCAGCTTCCACCAGAAATGTGACCAGGTAGGTCCCTCCACAAGGGGTGTATGTTAGATGCCTGGCCGGATTTACACAGAGTACATAGAGGTGGTGTGATTAATACAATTATTATTTTCATTTGTCTCCGCCTTTTCTCCATAAAAAAGGAAAGCTATGATAATGTAATAATAATAATGTAAATATTAAATATAGTTAAGTTATTCTTTTTGTACTCTATCAGTGTTTATTCAAATTTTCATAGCAATTGTGGCAAATTTCCAACTGTTTAGTACTGGTCTTTATTTATATCTTTGTGATTTTATACCTGGACTCAATGAGCTTCAGGCTTGGATTTTGCCGGCTTCGACTCAGGTGGTCTTGGCTACAGCTCTCCACATGCACAAGTGCACGCACGCACGCGCGCGCGCACACATACACACACACACACACACCCCCCCCCACAAACACACACACACCTTCAGGGTTGAAAATAGCCTCTTGGCACCGTTGGCTGAATATGTGCTAACATATGCTGGGCTATTAGCATATATTTACATAGACATAAGCAGTGTGTGAGTAAAGTATTTGCTACCCATGGTTTATTTCAGTCTGTGCTCATTAGCTCTGCCACCACAGAATGATTTATCATTGCAAATGAACACAAAAAAAAACACAATCCCCAGTGAGGGAACCGGGGCAGTCTGACATCCTCTGACCTGGAATATAGCTGTCATCCTGCCAGCCTTTCATGTCTCCCATTTTTTCTCCTCTGTACCAATAAACCTTCACTTATATCCCTGTGCTATTCATCTGTGGCTCATTTCAATCCTACCGGGTTGGAGAGGAGGGCAGAAGGCAATAATTAATATTTTTTTGTCCTTGTTCTTCCTGTAAGTGGGAGGTAGGGGTTGGGGGGGGTTATTAGCTGGATAGAGAATAGTACAGTATATGAACTCGCCACATGTTAATTAAGGGTCTCTTCTCCCATGCAGGAGGAATACTTCTCCGCAGCAGTTTGTGGAGTTGAAATGATGACATTATTTTTTTCATTTATTTGTTTATCCAACAGTGCAACAGAGTTTGCTATGTAGCTAATTTGCATCTGTGGTCCCTCCCTGGGACCATTATGCATGGTTGAAAGCAGCTAATAGTAAACAGTTGCAGAATGTCGCTCAGGGAGTTAATTATACTGTAGTATATGCTGTGTATGACTAACCTATGACTCACTGGAATGGATTTTTCATGTTTAGTGAATTGCTTTGTGCATGTCACTAATTGTGTGTGTGTGTGTGTGTGTGTGTGTGTGTGTGTGTGTGTGTGTGTCCTTCCAGTACATGAGTAACGTGGACTCGTGGTGTAAAGCGTGCGGAGAGGTGGACTTGCCCTCGGAACTTCAAGACTTAGAAGACGCGATCCACCACCACCAAGGCCTATATGAACACATCACTGCTGCTTATTCCGAGGTATTACAATCAAACAACTCATAAACTAAGGAAGGGGAGGGGAGACCTTCGTTAATCCCGCAGGGGTAATTCAGTTTTCAGTTTCACCCAGCTGATGGCTGCTCAGATGGTCACGATGAGTGCTCGGGAGGAGGTTAAAGAACGACGTCACCCATTTTCAACCTATCTTCATATAATTAGATCGATGGGGAATCCAAGCTAATAGAAACTGCAGGCTTTCTATTCCTGTGAAAGTTAACATGCTATAATGGAAGCCATTGTTCTCGCGTTAACAAAAAATGAAAAAAATGAGGGGGAAAACACCTGCCTAACAATAATTAGATGATGGTAGGCGGGTTTCTGAACTGTCCACTCCTCTGAGACACAGACCGAGTAGATATTTTTTACCATTATTATCAGCATTAGTGAGAACCAATTATATGAAGATAGTTTGAAAATGGGTGAAGTTGTCCGACACTTAGATATGGGCGGGCCAGGAGGCAAACCAGTGAACTTCTGGTTACCAGATGGCCTCTCTACCCACTAAGCTACAGCTGCCCTAAAAATAAGAAACCTTTAATACATGATCTCCCTTGCCTTCATCCCTTGCTTTTGCATACGTAACTATGTGACAAAATCTCCTCTTGTATCATGTTTTTTTTTGTTTGTGTCGTTAGCCACTTTAAGATGCTATCCATAATTTATTTAAAGTGAATAAAACGTTATTTTAACCGCCTGTACGATTTAACTAAAAGAACCGTGGTCATCTCCCTACTCTCCTCTTGAGACATTAAGATCCCGTGGTAGGATAGGACACCTACTGGTTAACAAGAGGTATTGCATGAAATAGAAAGGGAAATATCTCGCCTTCCCAAGCAAGCTTTCCGCTATAGCTCAACAGGAGAAATTTCGGCACTCGTGCGGGGGACCTGGTTTCGAATCCCGTATTGGATTTTCAAGTTTTTTTTTAACAGTGAAAGTTACCGATCTACAAGCTCACAACGTGTTGAGTGAGTTTTTTTTCTTCTTTTTTTAAGAAATAAAAAAAATTGAATTTGTTTAAAAAAATTCAAACTTTTAGCCTATGATGACATGCCCAAAATAGGCAGCCAGGTTGAAAGTTATTGAAGTAACATGACCACCTGCTTTATGCAGGTGAGCCAGGACGGCAAAGCCCTGCTGGACAAGCTGCAGAGACCGCTGACCCCGGGCGCCGCCGACTCGCTGACGGCGTCGGCCAACTACTCCAAGGCGGTGCACCACGTCCTGGACATCATCCACGAGGTGCTGCACCACCAGAGGCAGCTGGAGAACATCTGGCAGCATCGCAAGGTCCGCCTGCACCAGCGTCTCCAGCTCTGTGTCTTCCAACAGGACGTTCAGCAGGTCTGTATGTGCGCGTGAACACACAAACACACAAACACACAGACACATATAATAACGCTGAATTCACACACAGCAGCTGTGAGTGAAATTCCATAGCGCGGACATTCATTAAATGCAATAAAATGGGCAGTGGTGGAAAAAGTACTAACATTTTTTACTTAAGTAAAAGTATAAATACTGCAATGTAGAAATACTCTTCAAAATTTACTTGAGTAAAAGTACAAAAGTATTTGCATCAAAATGTACTTAAAGTACCAAAAGTAGAAAGTACTCATTATGCAGAAAGTCCCATTTCACAAGTTTTAAAATAAAATGTATACAAATCTTTTGAAAATAGCAGAGCTATAGCTAGAAGCTCAGAATGCGGCGCATTGTGAGCTTGTAGATCGGCTATTTTCAAATGGCCAAAATGTACACAGAGTTGATGTGGTAATGTATGTTTTGTAATAGTAATCAAAATCTACAAAGTAACTAAAGTTTTCAAATAATTGTAGTGGAGTAAAAGTATATTTGCCTCCGAGATGTAGTGGAATAGAAGTAAAAGTACAGAAAATTTGAAATACTCCAGTAAAGTAAAAAATACCTCAAAGTACAGTACTTGAGTAAATGTAAACTTTGCACCACTGAAAATGGGTGTGTCCGAGGTCTTAGTGACACCCTCGTAAATAAGCTAGAGCTACGGTGCTCCTAGCGGCTTAAAGCCAGCGTCTGTTCCCGGCAGTAGAGCTCACAGACGGGGAGGAGAATTGCAGACACAGGATGCTTGTCTCTGACAGCATGTTTGTAAATGAGTTATACATTTTAGGCAAGAAATAGGCCATGTAGTTGCACAGTCTTGATTGATTTCACACCTACAACTGCTAGTTTTAAAACTGTGTTACCAATATTCACTACTTCCATACAGTAGACCGTTTCTGTGGTGTCGAGTTAATATACAGTTTTCTAATAAATGAGGATTATCAGAAAATCAATAAAGCACTTTGCCTTTGATAAACAAGGATATTATGTGTAGCCTCTTTTCTTATAACTGCTGTAATTTATTTTATATACCGTTGAACTGCTATAATAATAATCAGTTGTAGTGTACTACCGCATCTCTGAACATTAGAGCTCCCCCTTGTGGTGCCTTATTGTCCTGGGACCCCCTGTTTGTTTCACTGTGTGAATGTTTATTTTGTGTGTGCATATACAAACAGGTGTTGGACTGGATTGAAAACCATGGCGAGGCCTTCCTCAGTAAACACACCGGTGTGGGCAAGTCCCTGCATCGAGCCAGAGCTCTCCAGAAACGCCATGAAGATTTTGAGGAAGTTGCCCAGGTACATTGTTTTTCTTACATGTCTTTCGCATGCTAAGAATTGCTACAGTACAGCACAATATTTAATGTTTTTTTCCACCATGTATATACTCTGTAGGTATATTCTGTAAATCCTTTTCCAATTCTAATTTGTCTTAATACATTGATATGTTTTTTTGCACACCTACAATATAAGGTTGTTCAAACCCCTCTACACATCATACTATACACACTGGCACACACTTGATCACTTTTTCACTTTTTCTTACTTGCTGCTAAGTTTGTACTTGAATTACACAGTACCTTGTTTTTTTTTATTTTGTTTTTATGAGCTTGACAAAATATATCTCAGTATATCCATCTGTTGGGTGTGATCTATTTATCGTTCCATCAGTGCCATCATATCCTGTTTCCACTCTCCACTCTCGGTCCTCACTTTCTGTTCTCCTTTCTTTTTCAGTGTATGTGAATTATATAGATGTTTTAACCACATGAACCCAGGCATCCCAGTTCTGGGGCAAACAAATTGCAGAAAAACAAGCTGCAAGAGGAGACTTGGAAATAGACCCCTCAACGAAGCATATAGGATTTAAGTGGTAAACCACCTCTCTCCCTCTCTTTCTGTCTCTCCCTCTCTCTCTGTCTGTCTCTCCCTCTCTCTCTCCCCTCTCTCTCTCTCTGGTTGTAGAACACATACACTAATGCAGACAAGTTGCTGGAGGCAGCAGAGCAGCTGGCCCAGACGGGGGAGTGCGACCCGGAGGAGATCTACCAGGCCGCCCACCAGCTGGAAGACCGCATCCAGGACTTTGTGCGCCGGGTGGAGCAGCGCAAGGTTCTCCTCGACATGTCCGTCGCCTTCCACACGCACGTCAAGGAGGTAAGGCAGGCTGGATAAACAGCAGGGGCGTGTAGATGTGTTTACGCACAAACTTGACTGGACTTTGACTTTATCTAACGCAGTTTTAGGAACATTAATCAAGTATTGTTAAAGACTGGAACATGATGGAATACGTTTGCAAGAAGTCAACAGTGTACAATTCATTGGCAATTTGAAAATACTAGTTATTGTAGTTTGTATTTTTCATTAAGTTTTATTTAGTTATTATCATTTTGTTGAAGTCAGTTTAATATTGGTTAGTTTCCAGTATTTATCGTTTAAAAATGTTTTAGTTTAGTTTTCATGATTTTCAGTTTGAGTTTTTATCTTAATATAGGTGGTATTTGTCAAGGGTAAGATTTAAGAAGTTCAGAATAGATATTACAATGCAAACACAACACTTTGTGAAGGCAATTTAGACACCCCAGTCTCAGTATATGTAACATACAGTACATAACATAATATGCACCAATGTATCCTCATGATTTTTCACCAAATTGATATTGACTAAAACTAAATACATTTTATGTATATTGTTTTATTTTAGTTTGGTACCCAATTATTTATAAGTTAGTTTTAGTATTTTTCGAAAGTCTAGTTTTAATTTATATTTCAGTTGAAGACAGGGAAACAGATTTAGTTTATATACATTTTTTTAAATCGCTGTTTGAACACCTAAATCGGTCCCATTCCAACATTCAGAAATCATCCAGTATAGAGTCATATTGTATCTTGTATGTTAAAGCAAATGTAGCTGGGTTTTGAATGCAATAATTTACAATGTGCATTTACTGGACAATAAAGTACAGTAAGTACACTACGTGCAAATAGCAGCTTCCTCCACTAGTGACGTCATGATTCGTAATAACTGGAGAACTGCTTTTTCAGCAGTTATGGAGCACTTTCATTTCCATCTTGACTGTAGTCAACAACTGATGTTTTTTATGATCTTGCATAATCATTTTTTAATGCATGAATGACAATCAGGTACATAAATGTAGCCAATAACAACAGTTAAAGCATTATATTTGGGACCGAAAGTGCTTTGAATGTAAAGAAAAGTTGTACAGCTTCATCTTAAGGGGATAAATCTTAAAAGTCTACAGTCGCGAAGGTTGTGTCCATGGCAGCGTGCGTAATGATTTCTCGGCAATATATGTTGCATCATTAGTTTCATAGTAGCACATGTTCTTAAGAAGAATGAGCAATAAAAGCCGGGTCTGCGCAAATCTTTCATAAAGTTGATTGGTTCATCTCGCCTGCAATGAATACAAATCTAGACTACTCACAGGTATGGTCGTATGGTGACATAATTATATGTCGCGAGTGCGTCCATGCACCTGTTAGATGCAACTTTGGGAAAGTTGAATAAGCTTTTGTGGTGATCTTGTACAAGCTCCTCATAAATAATTTCAATTCAAGTGGTAATGTTTGTTTACGGGTTGGGGCCGTGAGTGCATTCCATCTTCCTGGCTTAACCTGCATGTTACGCGACCTGACGCTGATATGGACAGATGTTGACTCTGATGATCTTCAAATGCGTGTGCATTGTTGTTGATTTGTGGTAATACAACTTTGTATATTGATGAAATATGTTCATGACAGTTGCACACTACTTCACAGTACTCCTGTGAAACGAAGCGGCTCTGTTGTGAAAGGTTCTCCGATGTTAGAGCACGCGCAATAGAGAGAGCAAGAGAGCTTTTGAAATGTGTCTGATTGGCAGACAGTGATAATAATAAATTGCCATGGGTTTTTAATCGGTCACGATGTCCGGAGGGAATTAAATTTTTCGGTCTTTACTATAAAAAAATGAAATCTGAAATTGTCCCTCATCTGTTGCCCTACCTTTTAGAATTGATCTAATAACCTTTGTCCAAACATCTCTCCCTCTTCTTGGACCCTCCACCTCCTCCTACTCCTCCTCCCTCCAGCTATGGACGTGGTTGGAGGAGCTCCAGAAGGAGCTGTTGGACGACGTTTACGCCGAGTCGGTGGAGGCCGTTCAGGACCTGATCAAGCGCTTTGGCCAGCAGCAGCAGACCACGCTGCAGGTGACCGTCAACGTCATCAAGGAGGGCGAGGACCTCATCCAGCAGCTCAGGTACGCTGGGCTGTGTGCTAGATTTTAACGCAGTGGTTCTCAACCTTTTCTGGATCAGGGCCCACTTGAAAATCTTGAAACTGTTCACACCCAACTGACCACTTATAGACCGACTCCACCCAAAATCATGTTTTTTTTTAGTTTTTAGTGTTTTTGAAGCTTATCTATGAAAACTCCTGGTGGTTTTTGGCACTCTGCTTTTGTCTAAAGCATTATATGTATTTTTACCCCCAAAACTGGCCTTAAGACCGCCCTCTCTGTGAAAGCAGGTGTGGGATGTGACACTTGTTGCATTAGCAAATTCATAAGGGGTTGTTCCTGCAGGCGTGGCATAAAGGCCTAATTAATACATCCTGGAATTGTTAATGAGGGCACAGGCAGAGCCAAGTTCAAGGTGCTATAGAACTCCTTTTATAGATGTTTTTTGGGTGAAATACTTGACTGGGGCATTATTGATCAAACATTTATATTTCTGACCAAGTTTGGATGTGTGAACTGCAACTTTAACACTAGCCTGGAAACCAGACGAATCTGCTACAGCTATAATAAAAGTCCAGTGATAAGTGGTCAGATGGGTGCCTGTCATCAGGGGGTGTTGAGCTGGGGTGGTAAGGTGTTTCACCCGCTCACACTGCATGCTTCCAGTGAAGCTCCTCACCGGCAGGTGAACAAGTAGGAGGAATAAAATCAGTGACTACACCTACAACAAGTGTACGGGGAATTTGGGATATTGGCATAATGACTACATTTCCAAGAAAAGGGGGGAGGGATAATTGGCTGCTCTAAATGAGAAAAACGAGAGAGAGATAAACAGAAAAGCTTGCACAGAGAGAGTGGGCCGATGGCATGAGTAGGAGGGAAGGATTGTAAGGTTTAAGCAGCGAGAGAGAAAGACGGAGGGATGGATGGAGCGAAAGAGGGTGGGAGGGATAGAGAGGGTGCTAGAGAGGTGCACATAGTTGACCTTTTTGACCCTGACTTCACCAACTCTATTTTTATACCATAGAGACTCTTCTCTCCATCCGTATCTCTCTATCTCTCTCTCGTTCTCGCTCTCTTTCTCTCTTACATAAGTTTTGTTTCATAATAATAACGTGTCTAATTTGTGTTACAGCTTCCCTTAGGGAAACACTTAACACCTTGTGTATGAGTATGTGTGTTTGATTGACTGATTGTGTGTGGGTGGGTGTGTGTGTGTGTGTGTGTGTGTGTGTGTGTGTGCGTGCGTGAAAGTACTTTAGTCCTGCTGATAAATCTGCCATGTCTAATCAGTATCTATATGACCTCCAGTGTATTTGCTTCCTATCTATCTAACACACACACACACACGTGTTGATCTCCTCTCTTAAGTGTGCACGTGTGTGTGTTCATTTGTGAGTGCACACATGCTCCTATGCACCTGTCACGATCAACAGAAACCCAGTGAAAATCTGCCTGACAGATAAACAGATTGGCTTTAGTTCTTATTTAATTTATAGTTTGTTTGTTTGTGTCTGTCAGGGACTCTGCCATCTCCAGCAACAAGACTCCTCACAACAGCTCCATCAACCACATCGAGAGCGTCCTGCAGCAGCTGGATGAAGCTCAGGCCCAGATGGAGGAACTCTTCCAGGAGAGGAAGATCAAACTGGAGCTCTTCCTTCAGCTCCGCATCTTTGAGAGGGACGCCATCGACGTGAGTGTCCTGTCCCTGCGCCTCTGGGGCGGGAACTGTGTGTGAAATGACAGCTCTTTGACCATAAATACATCATCTTTAGATTATGTTATTACTTTGAACTTGTGCTACATCCTCAGAAGTGGCTACTTTACATCTTTAGAAATCTTGTGTTCATAACCTGTATGACTTTTTCACAAATACAATAAATGAACTAAATAAACACATAATATTTACAGTAAAGTAAGTCTACTTGGGAACCAACTGTTCCCGAGCCATGTGGCCAATATTTCAGGAGTCTATCGCCTGTTTCCATAGAGTGAGGTAGCTTGATGAACAAGTAAACCCCCTGTTCATGACACTAGTACAGTATGTCACAGGTACTTACCCCCAATCCAAACCTTGATGCTGAGTTCCGAGCAGGGAGGCATTAGCTACCATTATAGTCTTTGGTATGACCCCTGACCTCCTAATCTCAGGGCCGACACTCTTAACCACAAGGCCACTGAGCTGTTAACTTAACATACACAGTGCTAATGTACAGTATGTTCACAAAACAGAGGAACGTTGTTTTCAAACGCGCTGCATTGCTTGCCTCCTCTAGATCATCTCGGATCTGGAGTCGTGGAACGAGGAGCTGACGGGTCAGATGGGCGAGTTCGACACGGAGGACCTGACGCTGGCCGAGCAGAGGCTGCAGCACCACGCCGACAAGGCCCTCACCATGAACAACCTCACCTTCGACGTCATCCACCAAGGACAGGAGCTGCTGCAGTACGTCAACGAGGTCCAGGCCTCCGGTGAGTCTCGCTAAACATTTAAAAAAAAACTCCTCGGCTCCTCCAGGATTCGTGTCGCCTGGTTAAGTGTCCCCTGAGCGATGCGCTCCAAACACTGTTGACTCACCGCAGAGAAGTAATGTCTCCTAGGGCTGTGATTCCCAACCTGTGGGTCGTGAGGATATTGCAAGTAGGCCCCCCTATAATTGGCAAAACACTAAGATTTTATTGATAATATCACATTGATATACAAACATTAATGTAAAAAAAGAAAAGTCCTGGAAGATGTCTCATGTCTCTTCCAAACTATTGCTTCTTTTCACTCACTTCACTGCTGACAGAATCAAGCTGGGCTGAATGTGGAAACAAAACTAAATACATTTATATCACGTCCACCTAGCTTGAACGTCTGACCAATAACAGTAGCCGAACTAGTTTGGCTAGTCAAAACATCTCAGATGTGCAGAACACCTGAAATCAGTTCTGAGACCGCCCATCCAAAGCTCTGAATGACGTCATATTGTAGTTTTGGGCCAGCCGAACCGAACTTATTTCTCCTGTTCAGGTGTAGTATGCATTGTGCTTAAACTGTGCTCCCACCTACAAAAATGTATTTCGAATCAGACTTCCTCAATCACCTTTCCCTCTTCCTCCTCCTCTCCCCGCAACAGGTGTGGAGCTGCTGTGCGACAGGGACGTGGACATGGCCACGCGGGTTCAAGACCTGCTGGAGTTCCTCCACGAAAAGCAGCAGGAGCTGGACCTGGCTGCAGAGCAGCACCGCAGGCACCTGGAGCAGTGCGTCCAACTGAGACACCTCCAGGCTGAAGTCAAACAGGTAGAAGACACTCATTGTGCAACGTGTATACAGTAGGCAAGAAGCATGCACATGCAACACATGCATGCGAAACGTAGCACCGACACGTTCGTCTGTGCCACCTTTAGGACGAGGTTGAAGAAGCACATGCACACATTTACACACAAACAGGCACACATGCAACAATAGGCATTCTTAGTACCGAACGTCTGCACCACCTTCAGGCTGAAAGAAAGAACTGCAGACAACAGTGGACAAGAATCGCTTGAGTGCATGTTTAACACGCCTACATTACAGGTGTACTCAAACAATTCTGGTGTATAGTTTTCACTACACATCCTTTTTAATTTAACATCCCATTTCTTACATTGCTGCGTCGTGCGGTAGGGATTGTCTGCATGATTCCACAAAATGGTAAAACGCTTAACATATTAATATTCCTATCCGTCCTGTGTGTCTACGTAGGTGCTGGGTTGGATTCGCAACGGCGAGTCGATGCTGAACGCCGGTCTGATCACAGCCAGCTCGCTCCAGGAGGCTGAGCAGCTCCAGAGAGAGCACGAGCAGTTCCAGCACGCCATCGAGGTGAGACTGCGTTTCTGTTCTCTGGGGCGCACACTGTGTAGTAGTTTGTATTATGTTTTTTTTATTACCAATGAGTAGTTCTTTGCTGTCGGGTAGAAACCTTGTATCTCCATATTTAAACTTTTTATGTTTTTTCGTAAATTCCCTACTTCGTTTTACAAAAGTGTTGCATAAAAGTAGAGAAAAGAGCAGATCTGTGAGCCGGCAATTTTTGCTATATTTGCAAGATTTTGAAAGTGAGAGTGACTGTTTAATTTTGTCTGTTAGTTTTATGAAGATTTAACCAATGAAAGATGTGAATAAGAACTTGCTACTAAATAATAACTACATTAGATCCACTGGAACACAGGTTATTTTTTTCCATTTCCTTTATAGTAACGGTTTTGTACGTACGAGGTTTCCACCCCAACAGCGACGATATGTTATGAAATCTAGATGTGTGTTTAGAACCTTGCAGCTGGTTTTGAGTCACAAAATAGGAGTTATGTGGTTTTCACTCGATGGCATCCATTTAATCCCTCTCCTCTCCTGCCCCTCTATCCCCACCCTTATCCGTGTAGAAAACCCACCAGAGCGCTCTGCAGGTGCAGCAGAAAGCGGAGGCCCTGCTGCAGGCCAACCACTACGACATGGACCTGATCAGGGACTGCGCTGAGAGCGTGGCCTCGCACTGGCAGCAGCTCATGTTGAAGATGGAGGACCGCCTCAAGCTGGTCAACGCCTCCGTGGCCTTCTACAAGACCTCTGAACAGGTAGGCTTGTGGTCTTCTACAACCTTTTTCAGGCCGTGACCCCCCAAAATAATCATATTTGAACTGGGGACCCCCCCCCCCCCCAAATAATCATAGTATAATCATTTGAACTGGGGTTTAAATGGTCGGTAACGCAAAAGTTACTTTTCTCAGCAGGTAATACTTTAGTGTAATGGTTGACTTTTTAAATGCAGTAATCTGGTAACGTTACCCAACGCTGCTCATGACTGACTAGCTCTTTTATGCTGATGTTTTGGCAAAGCAGAATCGTACAAAGTAGTGTTATGTGACAAAGCAGAAATTATAGCCCTTTTGGGTTGCACAAGAAAAAACTGAATAATCCCAAACAGAACTGGCACGAGATACAGTTCTAGTTACTGTTTTTGTTTCCACTAAATTAAGAGAAAACAGTTATAGTTGTAGTGACAACAGGACTACAACAACACTGTGGCTGAATCCAATTTGGTGGACCTCCCAGCTCCCTTAGTACACTGGCCTGTGGCCAAGAAGGCTATCCCGCAGACTGGACCATCCATAAATCTTTTTGTCCCACTGCACTATTTGTTGTTGTAATCCTTCCGTTTTTTTGTATTTGAAATATTGTTCTGACCAACATTGTTTAGAGTCACACGTAGCCCAGTTCTCTCAAATGCTCTGATATTTTCATGTATATATTCTTATTTTCATTCCCTCATTCCCTGTTGTATTTTGTATTCTAACCAAATGACGATGAGAGCTTGGACCTTGCTGTTACCCCACAATGCTAGTGTTCCAGGAAGAGAAAAGCTGTAGCTTACGTTAGCTTGAAATACATTGTCACTGAGAGAGAGTAGACACAAATGAGACCTGCACATTGCGAGACGCCCCAGTAGCTGATCGGATGGTGCATTGATCACATAACAGTAATCGAACTTCCTAGGTTCGATACCGGGTGGAGCCCGGTGTTATGTGTCCCTCTCACTCTCTGCTGTGGACTTCCTGTCTCTTCCTGGCCCACTGTCCTACCTAAATAAAGAAGAAACGAAAAATAATCTTTCAAGACTGCAGAATTGACCCATTGTCAGCCTTCTGATTGGTCCCTTACCGACCAACCAGAAGGTTCCTTTACGCCCTGTTCCGCACTAGTTCCTCCTGCTTTTGGTTGTTTATGCTGAGTTTGCAAAAAACTCATGACATATCCAGTTTTCGGGGGCAAAAAAACACGTTATGCCCAGTCACTATTACTGCACCTGAGATGTTCCTTTTTACTGAGGCCAAGTTTGAAATAAGATTTAATTTAATAGATTAAATATCAATAAGAGGCAACAGACAAACATTTTTTTTTCAATGGTAGGGGATGAAGAGAGAGGACTTTTGTACAACCAAGCAACGGCAACCAATGGGCGCGAAATGGGGCAGGACTTGACAAAGGGTCAATTGAGGTTTGGGGAGCTTAGAATGAATGAATTGAGTTGCATTGTGGGTGACGTAGTCTACTCTGTGTGTGTGTTCTCCTGAAGGTGTGCAGTGTGCTGGAGAGCCTGGAGCAGGAGTATAAGAGGGAGGAGGACTGGTGCGGCGGAGCGGACAAACTGGGACCCAACTGTGAGACGGACCACGTCACCCCCATGATCAGCAAACACCTGGAGCAGAAGGAGGCCTTCCTCAAAGTATGAACACACACACACACACACACACACACACACACACACACACACACACACACACACACACACACGAACACACACAGTTAACATGCACTTTTTTCTCAGTTGATTGATTGATTGAATACTTAATCAGTCAATTATGTCATCAGCAAATACTAACACTATATGTACAATAGAGATTGGAAATTTACATTTACCTCCCCTTGTGGTCTCCTGATAGATGTTTTTTCAGGCCAATTTTGAAAGAAACCAGTGTTACACAACCTTTTAATGGATGGTGTCAGGCCATTCCACATTTTGGTGGCAGAGTAGTAGAATGAGAATGTTTGTTCTACATTTGTGCCCAAAAACCTTGTTCTTTGATTGACTTTCTTGATCACTTTTGATGCAATTTCTTTCACCCGTCAGTTTGTTGTCAAGAATATAGCCCAAAAAATAACTGTGTGTTTCTGTCAGGCCTGTACTCTAGCCAGAAGAAATGCAGATGTCTTCCTCAAGTACATGCACAGGAACAGCGTCAACATGCCGGGCATGCTGAGCCACGTCAAAGCTCCTGAACAGCAGGTCAAGAGTGAGTATCAGCCAAAACAGGCTTTTGAATACTTAAGCATTTTAAAAGGCAAGTACTCCAGTATGCTATACTTTGACTGGGGTTGAGTACTTTGTCCACCACGGGCATTTTGTCACTTGCAAACATAAGCTGACGTGAGAAAATGCAAGCCTTTGTTTATGTAAAAGTCTTACAGTAGTTTGAACGTATTGGTGTTTTTACAGCATTGAGTGACAGAACTCTAAAGAAAGCGAGAACGGGACATTGGCTTGTTATCGTTGCCATTTTGTCCATATGTGCACACGTGTGTGTTCTTAATTTTATTTTAATTGTGTTCCTGTTGTGTTTAGACATTCTGAATGAGCTCCTGCAGAGAGAGAACCGTGTTCTCCACTTCTGGACCATGAGGAAACGACGCCTGGACCAGTGTCAGCAGTATGTGGTGTTTGAACGCAGCGCCAAACAGGTACAAACACGCACATACACACACTCCTGTACACTTTATGACCCACGTCTGATTCATACTTACTTGTCGTATGATGGTGTCCCGCACCGTAAATAGCTGATCTACAAGCTCACAATGCTTCGCGACAGGCCACATTGTGAGCTTGTATGTCGGCTATTTTTGTTGCAGGCCCTCACTCACATATACGTACACAATTGCTTAGTTATTATTTCGCTCATACCTGCTACCATGCACTCTTGTCCTGTTGTCTTCGCCCTGTTAATGCAAACTTGTTTGTGTGCTCAGGCCCTGGAGTGGATCCATGACACAGGGGAGTTCTACCTGTCCACACACACCTCCACCGGCTCCAGCATCCATCACACACAGGAGCTGCTCAAAGAGCACGAAGACTTCCACATCACAGCCAAGGTCGGTCTCAAACACCTCCCCCCACACACACACACACACGCACACGCACACACACACACCCCACCATTCAATGTATTAGCAACATTCTCTCCTTTCTGAACAAACCCTTTTTCCTCTGTCTGTCTCTCAGCAAACCAAAGAGCGTGTGAAGCTGTTGATCCAGCTGGCTGATGGGTTCTGTGACAAGGGCCACAGTCACGCCGTTGAGATCAAGAAGTGGGTGACGGCGGTGGACAAGCGATACAGAGACTTCTCCCTGCGCATGGACAAGTACCGGTCCAGTCTGGAGAAGGCCCTGGGCATCTCCTCAGACTCCAACAAGGCTGTGAGTGTACTAGAGAGAGAGGGAGAGAGTGTGTGTGTGTGTGTGTGTGTGTGTGTGTGTGGATGCAAAATAAATGATCTCATCTCATCTACATGTCTGCGTCTCTCTCAGAGTAAGGACCTACAGTTGGACATCATCCCGGCCACTGCGCCCGGGACAGAGGTCAAGCTACGGGACGCCGCCCACGAACTCAACGAGGAGAAGCGCAAGTCAGCCCGCAGGAAGGAGTACGTACATATACTTCCTCACAGCTAAACGTTTCTCAACCGTTTCTGGAAAAGGGCCCACTTGAAAATCTCAAAAGTGTTCGCGTAACCTATCTCACCACTTAACAGTTAAATTAAGTGGTCAGACGGATGGTCCGCGTGCATGTTCATTGGATTAGAGGAGTTTTATTAGTTAAGAGCACTAACGAAATGTTCAAGTGAACAGATTAAAAGTGCAATAGACAACTTTCAGCTACTAGATGTTCCACTCACAGCACCTCTGTTGCATAAGGGTTCTTAATTCCCTGACTCGCATCTGTAAAGCAGCAATTATACAGTATGCAACATGGTAATGTACTGGCTGCCTCCAAGCAGTAACGTTGCATTACACGTTACCTTCCCAACAAAAATGGAAGCACATGGATAATGGCGGCTGTCAGCAGGTTAACAAAAACAATAATTTGGGATAATTATGATGTCACAGTGTGATGCATTATTCCACACCCAAGGCTATGTGGATTGCTTTTTAATTATAATTATTATTCGTTTACAAAAATATGTAATCAATATGACCTTAAAGGATACACTTTAAATATGAATGCAGGTGCACATGCAGAACAAATGAGCGCTCTGATGTCCTCCATCTGTCCACCTTCACAAATCTGTACTTCAACCTTTGACCTCTGTTTTGTGGAGGGGCTGCGTCAGCATAAGAACCAATCAACTGAACTAACAGTGCACATGAACGTACTGTATGCAGTACACCGGGGGTGGGGGAGGGGGGCAGACTGCGTCTTAATATTATATGTGAAACACAAATCATACACATGGTTTCTTTCATAATTCATGTCTGGTTTATGACCATGTTTTATGGCCCAAAAGTCTTTCATTATTCATCAGTGTAAATGGAGGGAGCAGACAGGCTGTAAGGGAGCTACTGGCACGGACATCAATCACATTGTGCAGTGGGATGTTGAATGAGACGGATATGACCATCTATTCTATACGCCACGGTGCGATAGTGACGCGTGGCAGAAATAGCAGATCCACATCCACTTGTAGATCGGCTATTTTTTAAATGTTCTCCCATAATGACTTGTTGTAATTTATATTGCATGCTATTTAAACAGATGCTAGGTTCATTGATTACCTGGTATCCTATAGTCTAGTTGTTTAGACTGATGCTACTGTGGGTTCTTGGTTTACCTGGGATCCTAGTTTCTTGAGGCACTGCACTGTCTCTCTGCTTTTGATGTACAGTGTGTGATTAACTTGATTATTGTAATTCAGCATGGCATAAATAAGGACGCCAGGTTGAAAGTGGTTAATCGTGAGTGTGTTTGTGTGTGTGTGTGTGTGTGTTCCTAGGTTCATCATGGCGGAGCTGATTCAGACGGAGAAAACCTACGTGCGTGACCTGCGGGAGTGCATGGACGTAAGTACAGACACACAGTAAAGTCCCCCAGTGTTCATTTAAACCTGCAGTCCTACCCGGAATTCGAACACGGGTCTCCCCGCACGTGATACCAAGCTTAACCGCTCTTTCAAGAGGGCATCCCCACTTGGCCTGATGGGTACTGTGCTTTTCAGCTTTAGACAGCATCACAGCATGAAAACGCATGTATTTGTTTTCATGTGCGCTGTGTTCCAACAAACACATTTGGCTGTGTTGGAGAGCGATCTCTGTCGCTGCACTAGCGACTCCCACAGGTTGGTCGGGACATCCGTTCAGTGGGGAATCAGAACTGGAAGGGATAGAGTGTGCGTGTTCCTCCACATACGTTACGTCCTCCCGTCCTTCTCGTTGTCAAGTAAAAATAAGAGACTGGAGAGGAGACTCCATGTGTATCAGAGAACATCCTCCCACATGACCAACTGTAGAGGTCAGCAGTGACGGGGACTACACGTGTGTGGGGAATATTGGGTATTGCCATAATGACTCAATTGGTAGTAAAAGGATAAAGAGAGAGATATATAGCAGTAATCAGATTTTTTTTGCCAAACTGTTCACACCCTTTTCACACCCAGTGGAGTGTGAATAATATGCAAGTGCACGAAATTAATTGAAACGCCTGTGCGGTCCCATTAAAACTCAGTCAGCTCCAAATGTCAGCGTTATGAATTAATTCATGGTTGGTCGGGTGAGTTTTTGCCCCTAAAACAATTGTCAAACTTCTGTACAAAAAAACATTCATAATCTGAAAGTCAGAGGATTGATATGGGATGGTTATTATCTAATCATGATGATTATACGGCCATCTCATTCTCATATGATGATACCTTTAATAATACAATCTTTCTTGTTGTGCATTCTTGCCTCCATCTAGACGTACCTATGGGAGATGACCAGTGGAGTGGAGGAGATTCCTCCAGGGATCATCAACAAAGAGCACATCATCTTTGGAAACATGCAGGATCTCTACGAGTTTCACCATAAGTAAGCCCTGAAGCCTAACTGATGCTCTGTAGAACAATGGTGTCGTTTGCCTGAAAAGAACAGATTTTCAAGCCATTTTAGCTTGAAAATCTGTTCTTTTAGTGACACAGTCATGTGATGGATTATAAATTAAGCTTTAAGCTTGTGTGAAGTGCTACAGCGATGTATGTTATTGAGATTAAAGATGCTCTATCTCTCCATGTACTATTGTCTGGGGTATTAAGTACTGACAGTAATGTTCAGTATGTGATCATGTCCGTCGGTTGATGAAAGTGATGGCATGATCTATGTACTTCAGAAACATTGACTAGGAAAAGCTAGAAAATAAATCTAGATAAAGTGTTTTTCCAATTTTAGTGATGAATTTGGGAGACAGCCCTTGACCATGTGTAGGGATGGCTGATTTATCCTGTGTGCATTGATTGGATTGATGCACAACAGGTGTGCCATCACACCCATCCCGCAGCCCAATTAGTTTTCCAACTGAACTGTGACTGCATAAATCAGCCCCTACAATAGTATTTATAATTTAATGTATTACTTTCTTATTTAATGTAGATGCCATCATGATTTGTTTTTTTCTAGTAAATTTAAATAATTCAAAGAACTATTTTGTTTCTGAAAGTGCTGACCTTTTGTCTCTGTTGTTTTGTTCTATCAATAGCATCTTTCTTAAAGAGCTGGAGAAATATGAGCAGTTACCAGAGGATGTGGGGCATTGCTTTGTGACATGGGTAAGTGTTGTTAACTAAAAGAGTATTTTTCAAAGGGAGGTCCCGTTTTTTTGTTCCACCCCCCCCCCCCCCCCACCTGTTTGTTTTTATTTTCTATCACAGGAAAATAATTCTGATTTGACAGATTCTGATAGATATTGCGCGAAGAAAAGGCCGAATTGTGAGATACATTTAAGGAGAAAAGGGAGAGCTGCACCCTGAAAAGCCATTCATTGTCATAGTGAGACGATTGATAAGCCATCTCTCTCTCTCTTCTGTAGGCTGACAAGTTCCAGATGTATGTGAACTACTGTAAAAACAAACCAGACTCCACCCAGCTCATCCTAGAGCACGCTGGACCCTACTTTGACGTGAGTAAATGTTTTAGTGTCAGGTACTTATGTACAACTCAGAGTTGTGAGTTATGACAAGTTGCCCCCTGCCAATATGGTGGCGACATTGAATTTATTATGTCTACGGTCACAGCACTGTGTGTGTCTTCATCCACGTTAACAGGAAATCCAACAGAGGCACCGACTGGCCAACTCCATTTCATCGTATCTGATCAAGCCTGTGCAGAGAATCACCAAGTACCAGCTCCTGCTAAAGGTAAACGCATTGTACAAGGACACTAGCACACTACAGCACAATCTGGTCTCTGTGGATGTTATCCCCATGGTTCTTGTTGTCATGGTTTCTGGTTGTGTGCGCATGTAGGAGCTATTGACGTGCTGTGAGGAGGGGAAGGGAGAGATCAAGGACGGGCTGGAGGTGATGCTCAGCGTTCCCAAGAGAGCCAATGACGCCATGCATCTGTCCATGCTGGAAGGTGAGCCGCAGGCACACACACATGAACGTACGCAGGCACACACACATGAACGTACGCAGGCACGCACGCATGCACACCACACCCTGAAAGAAAGTAACACTTTATGTTGTTGTGATCTTCAGAGATCGGTTTGGTCAAAATGTATCATTTATGTCCAATAATTTCATTTCAGGTTATAGATATACTGTACGTACACACTTCCTCATGCAATCTTTCATAGGCCATCTGTCCACCAGAGACCTGTAAAACAAAAGTGCCTACATCTTGTTTTTAGCGCAGAGCGCTGACCTGTTGTCAAGTTGAAGCATTAACATTAGCATCAAGCAATAACTCGGTCCATATGTTTGGCAGACGAACAGACTGTTGACTCCTCTATGGTCCCACCTCTGCTTCACTCCTCTTGGATATTGGACCTTTGAAATGACATTGATAAGTGCATCTAAAGCCCTTGTTTTGGTCTATAGCCCTGAAATCTGTACCTTTTTTATTAAGCAGGTCCTCAGTGAGTGAAGTCCAAGTGTTTTGGTATCAGTTTTGTAAAATCATCCCCACCCCTTCCCCGTTGTCCCCAGGTTTCGATGAGAACATTGAATCACAGGGTGAGCTGATTCTCCAGGAGTCCTTCCAAGTGTGGGACCCCAAGACTCTGATCCGCAAGGGCAGAGAGCGCCACCTCTTCCTCTTTGAGATGTCACTAATCTTCAGCAAGGAGGTCAAAGATTCCAATGGCAGGAGCAAGTACATCTACAAGAGCAAACTATTTGTAAGTCCTGAAAAGCCTTTCATTTCCAGTTTTTGGATGCTTTAAGATGGTCAATAATAATAATAGTTTTTTTTTGTCTTTGTTTGCTATAATTACAAACCTAAACAAACGATTAACACCTTAAATGTAAAGTTCATGTGCACTGTAGCTGTCTTTAATTCCGTCAATGGACAAAATCAAATGTTATGGTATTTTTGACCAAATACCTCTGTCGATATTGTGACGATAATATCAAATGATCAAAAATGGCATTGTTAGCTTGTGGATAAAACTAGGAAAGAACAGCACTTACATCACATCACGATCTTACGACTACATATGTCCTGTCGATGCTGAGTCTCTGACCATTTCTGATGACGGCATCACATAACCATCCCCTCTCCACCTCTCTCCTCTGTCCATCCAGACGTCAGAGTTGGGGGTCACGGAGCACGTTGAGGGAGACCCCTGTAAGTTTGCTCTCTGGGTGGGACGCACGCCAACCTCGGACAACAAGATTGTGCTCAAGGTACGTTTCTCTTTCCGCGTCATATTCCTTCTAAGCTTTCTTCTTTTTCTTCTTCCTCTCTTCCTGCTGTCACTTCTAGGGGCTGCAACTATCCAGGATTTCCGTAGCGATTATTCTATCGATTACTATTTTGAATAATCGAAAGCGTGTTTATATATCAACGATTTGACTTGAAAACGTGTCTAAATCGATTTGTCTGATTAAGCACTTAAAGCCCTATTTTATACTTTGGGCCTGTAGATCTGCTCTTTGCACAATTTCTTAATTGAAATTGATTACCTCAAACCCCAAATCGAATAATTTTAAAATCGATTATTTTTCATAATCGATTCAATTCATTAGTTCCATTAACTGTTGCACCCCTATTCCTGTTGTCACTTCTAAACCTCTTACGGTGCTGCTGTCCTCAAACACTCTTGCTCTGCCTCTCTCTGATTCTTGTTTTGAGTGCATGAAGCCACCTTCCAGATGGCGGTTAAAGCTTTCGGTATCCACCGCTTCCTCCACCCACTCTATTTTTCTCCACTGTCCTTTATCTTCGTCCATCTCTCCGTCTCTCTTGTTTCTGTCCGTCTGTTCTGGTCAGCACTGACCATACTTGTCTCTGTCTCTCTCTACTGCCCTCTGTCTGTTCTGGTCTGTACTGTCACCTGGTGTGCTTTAGCTGTGCTCCGTGTGTTAACACAGAAGCTGACCATTTACGTGGGGCTGTTTGCTGTGGATATGTTTGTATCTCTGATCCCTTTCTGTGGGCTAACACGCACCAACGCTGCTGACCACCCACTTTAACCTCTCAGTGCCCCAGAACTCTACCTTGGCATTGCCAGACTGATCACAAGTTCACTCACAAGTTCCTCCGTGGAGGAACTTGTGAGTGAATGCCACGTGATCAGTCTGGCAATGCCAGGCTACCAGAACCCCACACCTACCACCACCAACAAAATCCACCCTGTAATTGTTTGACTAGTCTTCCACAAGTAGAAAGAAAGATTTATTGTATTTTTGTTGTGTCATGTGTTAGAATTAATGTACTGTACAGTATTTTAATCACCACTCCAACCTTACATTTGGTTCATGGGTTTTTCTGTGTAAAAGCAGAAAGATATGGTGTCAGCCGATGGAAAAGCATGTTGCCAAATGGCCAAATCCTAACATGTCTTAATTCAGACCATTTTCCACAACTGCAGTATACATGTACATATTGGTTAAGGTTTACCAAACTAACCACTAACAACAAGTAATGACGTGCTGTGTGCATTGTAAATGGATTCTGTCTTATTACTAACAGTACAGTATATGTTCACACATGCACACGCACAGCTCATCCATTACAATGTGCTGCACGTTTTGACTTGACCAAACTGTCATTGGGGACCCTCGGTGTTGTCACGTCTACCATGTCAAACCATTTCGTCACCGTGTAAGAATAATAATATGTAAACTTTTCAAAAAACCAATCCAGTGAAATTCTCTATTCTATATTTTAACCAAAGCTAAGTCAGGGATGCAAACATGGAGCCATGGTGAGTACTTAATTTACCCCCTACACAGCAGTCTGGATGAGCTTCATCTCTCAGCATCTCCTACGCCTGAATTCTATGTTAAAATTATATTGAAGTTCGGGGGAAGTACCAGGACTTGTTTCTTTATGCTAAAAGTGTGATTTTGAGAGCTGTTTGACCATGCAATGAGAGTGAAAGGGATCGCTACTTCCGGTTCCTTGCTCACAGGGCACAGAACCAACAGATAAAGATGGTGGACAATATTTGGACTAGAGTAGCTATATAACCCAACCTTCTTACAAAGTTCAACATTACTTTAAAGACTGGGTAGTTGGAAGCAGTAAAATGTTTCCACAGATCTACTTTTCACTCAGAGTTCGGTCGAGGTAGGAGAAGCCGAGGTGAAGTGACTCCAGACTTCTGACAAAACACTGACAGACAAACATTTTAAAAGTTCAAAGAAAGGTCACTCCCAGAGACTGCTCTAACCTTTGACCCCTTGACCCTATCCCACCCTCCCACTCGCTGTCGGCCAATGGCAGGCGTCGAGCATAGAGAACAAACAGGACTGGATCAAGCACATCAGGGAGGTGATCCAGGAGAGAACGATACATCTGAGAGGAGCACTCAAGGAGCCCATTCACATCCCCAAGGCAACCACCGCCAAGCACCACAAGGGCCGCAGGTACGTGTACAGCTAAGGTTCGAATCTGTGTCTCCCGCGTGGAAAATCAAGCATCTACTGCTCATTCTATAGATAATCCCCTCCCCCCTTGCGAAGGGAGATATTAGGTTTCAGGCAGGGTTACTCGATAATTCCTGCCGGCGCCATTAAACATTTTAATGCCTAGTGGGCATTAATCAATTTGAGATGCAATGTAGGCATATAGACGTGGTGCAATATTATTTTATTGTTATTACTTATTGCCTTTTCATGTTTGTTTTACTTGATGAGAGAAACTTTGGTATCCATTTTGCCCTCGGGAATCAACACAGTTTCTATTCTATTACACGTGCACTGGCAGACACTATCATGCACACACGTTCACACACCAACACATACACTTGTGTACCGGCGCACACCAACATGCTCACTCACAACAAACATACTTTATGATGGATCATAAACACACACTCTGACACTATGTGTGTGACCTGCAGGGATGGAGAGGATCTGGACAGTCAGGGTGACGGCAGCAGTCAACCAGACACCATCTCACTGGCCTCCCGCACCTCACAAAACACACTGGACAGTGACAAGGTGAGAGCGCACGCACGCACACACACACACTGGACAGTGACAAGGTGAGAACACACATACACACACACACTGGACAGTGACACAGTGAGAACACACCTCACCAGAGTGAGAGCTTATGGATACTCTATACTGCACACTGGCTGCAGGTACACCTGCTCAAGTTTTGCTATTGAATTTTGATTCAAAATTTTTTGTTCAAACTGATGTCCTGTCTTGAAACTACACAAGAAAATGTTAATGTTGAGTTGTATATTTATACAGTACATTACGCAAATGTATATACTAATGACTCCATAGTAAGGGCCTCAAAATGTTTATAAAATACTAGATTTTAAACAAAGGGTGCAGAATTATCTCCCCATCCAGCCTCTTAATGTCTCTCTCTCTCTGCATGACAGCTGTCGGGCGGCTGTGAGCTGACGGTGGTCATCCATGACTTCATGGCGGGCAACAGCAACGAGCTGACGGTGCGCCGCGGCCAGACGGTGGAGGTGCTGGAGCGCTGCCACGACAAGCCCGACTGGTGCCTGGTCCGCACCACGGACCGCTCGCCCGCCCACGAGGGCCTGGTGCCCTGCGCCATGCTCTGCATCGCCCACTCTCGCTCGTCTATGGAGATGGAGGGCATCTTCAACCATAAAGGTAGACAGGAACTGAGAACACTGGGTGATGTGTAGATGCAGTAGGAGGTGGGATTCCAAAGTGTGTATTATATCTCAGTTATGTCATATAGGGGTGCAACAGTTAATAGAACTAATCAATTTAATCTATTGAAAATAATCAATCAGGCGCAAGCTAAATCAGCTCCATATATGGGCACGAAAGGGGGCATGACCATATATGGGCGTATACTGATGACATCAGCGATCTCCATATTTGGGCATAACAGGGACAAGGATTGACGGATACAGAGATCTCTATATATGGGCATATTGGTCGGATCGGCGGTGTGAGGGCCGCGGTGTAGTATATTAAACTAGAAAATGTGCTCCTCGGAGCACAAGTCTCCGCCAGCAGACCCGTGCTATTTTAATCAAATGAAATCACTTACCCTATCTTTAACCATAGTTCTCTTGGAATGTTCTAATTCTTACTTAAAATAGAACATGTATCTACTGTATCTAATGAGATACAGTAGGGTAAAACTACTGTATTTATATATTTATATTACATATTGTGATGTCACGTGAAACTGACCAATGTTAGGTGTTCTCAGAGGGACACACACACGCACGGACGGGTGATTTGTACTGGAAGGTACTGTTCCAATCAAGACTGATTGATCCTGTCTTACCTCACTTCAAAGAACATAAATGGCTTTTTGAAGTGACACACCTATTTATAGGATTTCATTTCGTCATGCGTCCCTCTAGCCAATCAAAAGCATTGGTGTCAACATATTGTCACGTGTCACGTAGAGCTTGACCAATGTTAGCTTGGCTAGGGGGGGGGACACAGCGGGACGAAGCGAAAACATACTCTCCGCCTCCGGCGGAGACAAAAACACGCTTCTCGATTATTCGAATAATCAAAAAAGTAACTGATAGAATAATTGTTAAGAAAATAATTGACAGTTGCAGCCCCAATGTCATGCAAATGACAAACTGGAACTTTGAACTTGTAGTGTAAAGTGATCTTTCTCTTTCATGCTCTCTAAATGCCTTCTCTCTTTCTCTACCTCTGTCAGACACTCTGTCAGTGTGCAGTAATGACTCCATCCTGCCAGGGTCCTCTGCCACCCTGCAGCCTGGACATGGCATGGGATCCCACACCTCACCTGGACCCAAACGACCGGGTACACACCTCTGACCCAACTCTGTAGCCCTGTGTTCCCTTAAGGCTGTAACTAATGTATTGTCTAATGTATAACCCAGTCTTTAAATTGCTGAATATTCTTATCCAGCAGTCAAAATCATAACTTTTCCTTTTATAATATGGATCAAAGCTGAGCATCAATATTTTGGTAGAAGATGTAAATCGTACATATTATTAATCACTTGCTAACATTTAATTTCACGATGAATCATTATAAAATATATTTTATAGTATAATTTCAGCCCTAATTCCTCTAGACCAGTGGTTCTCAAACTGGGGTCCAGGAACCTGGATTTACTGTGTAGATTGGGGTCCCAGAGATGGTAAATGGTATCAAATGGGGGTCTGTGTCCTAATGCTCATCAAACTGGGAGTCCTTGAAATTAAAAAGTTTGAGAACCTCTGCTCTAGAGACACAAGTCCTGGGGACCCCAGAGAACGACTTGAGTTTAATACTAACGAGGTGCCCGTTTTTCCTCGTCTTGTTGCCAGGCAACACCTTACGCAAGTGGCTGACCAGTCCGGTGCGGCGGCTCAGCAGCGGTAAGGCGGATGGCCACGTGAAGAAACTGGCTCACAAGCACAAGAAGAGTCGCGAGGTGAGGAAGAGCGGTGACGCTGTGACGCTGGGCTCTCAGAAGGACTCTGATGACAGCGCCGCCACGCCCCAGGACGAGACCGTGGAGGAGGTGGGTGCAGCAATCACATCCAGTAAAACAGAGGCAACGTGTATAGGGAGGGCAGAGGGATGTAGTGGAAATCTCATAACTCACACAAACAGGGACTTCCACAAAAAGCTGTCATCAAGCAATTAATAGGAGCTATTAGCAGCATGCAGGCAAGTCTCTTAAATACAGTTCACAAGTCCCCTTTATGCACAGCAGGATGATACAAATAGATGGAGTTTGGTTGGTGGACCGGTCCATAAATGGTTATTTCTACATGATCTTGCTGAGCTTATAAATACTACCGCTGGCAAGCTACCAACAGGTGTATAGGACACAGCTGCAAATAAGACAAACAGGAATAAAACAGACTGACCCCTGTCCTTACAGAGAGCTGTCTGACAGCAGTAATGAGGCGATTGGCGATATAAATTGAAGCCATTATTTTTATTATCATTATTGAAGCACCATACATTTTAGTATCGTCATATCTGCCACGACGGGGATAGATAGAGAGAGAGAGAGAGAGAGAGATGTAACATATATATTGTACTACACGGTACATATAGTTGTGGAGAATGTGGAAAATGTATTTAATTATTTTCAGGTCGTCTTAGGTCTAGTTAGTAAAAACACTAGTCTCAAAGAGGTTTTTAAAAAGTATGGAAATAGTTTACAGAAACTGTGTAAGGACTTTCTCTCTGTGACTTAAACACACACACACACACACACACACACACACACACACCGTCTCTCTGCACCCTACCTCAACTGACTCGCATCTCCTCGCTCCATCACCGTGCATGTGTCTCGTTGCAGAGGGTCCGTAACGAGGGTCTGTCCAGCGGCACCTTGTCCAAATCCAGCTCGTCGGGCATGCAGAGCTGTGGAGAGGAGGAGGGCGAGGAGGGTGCCGACTCCGTACCGCTGCCTCCGCCCATGGCTATCCAGCAGCACAGCCTTCTACAGCCTGACTCACAGGATGACAAGGTGAGGCAGGGGAAAGGGACTGTCTGGTCGGCGTATAGGGAAGGCATGGTGGAAGAGATGAGAAGGAAAGAAGGGAGGGCTGCGGACTGACATATAGGCAAAGAAATACTGATTTATACGATCTATAGCCAATCTATAAACTCAAGATGATACCTGAGACCTGTATGGTTCAGTTTCATGTTTGACTATAGTCTACTGGGTCCAGGTCTGTTCCCATTCTGTTACCACGGGTCCTGGTTCTGTTCATCATTGTGTAATACCCGAGTGGATCCGAGAAGTCCCATGATCAGCGCTGATCAGGAGAGAAACACTTGAAGGGCTGTTACTTGTGTAATGATTAGGCTGACCTACAGTAGGATCAGATTATACTAGCACGAAATAAGGGAGTTAAATTTGAGCTGCATGCCAGCGAGTTGCTTCAGAGCGGATCTAACTGTTGTACAGTATGCAGTACGCACATTTTGTTTTGAAAAGGAACGGGTCCTTTTACTGTTCGGATGCATTACTGTTCGGGTCTGTCATTTTGGACCCGTGAAAACCTTTACCCCATGGGTTTCCCACCCCTCTGGAGTATGACGTAAGAGCAAAATGGCTGCCATGTGAATATGGTCAATGGGCCCCAGATAAGTTACACTAAGATGGGCACAAGACTAACCGTGATTTGGGAATGGGTTTGGGTAGGATAAATTCAACAGATACTGTATGATTGAATACATCTTATTCAATTGTGATAAGGTGATAAGGCGATTGGTTAAATGCTGGTTCAGATGGAAAAGACCTGAGTAAAACCTCCATAGGAAAAAAAACGTATGTGCATATTGCCCTAAAGGCTGCTACACATCAAGCTTACATCGGGCCGTCTTCCTTTTTAGGATAAAATCATTCCTTCTGCAGTTCAGTTGCTCTTGCAGTTATGGTTTTTGTTTCCCAACTGTTTTATAGATGACATTTTTGCTCATTTCAGCCTTATTCTTTTTTTGCTTTTGCCAAAAATGGATGTGTTTGACTCTGTTTTTGAGTGACTTGCAGTTTTAAGTTATGCATAAGCATTGCATCGTATCGTACCCGTGGACTTTGCATCCTGTTTCTCCTCAGCAAAATCCTGAGTACTATTTAACACTCAGGAGTTTGCTCTGTGGGGAATGAATTTGCTTCAGGTGGTCCTCGTCTGGTTGGCTTTACCCTAAAGACAGAAACACCTCTGACACTAATTTCTGTTTCTCTTTGTTTTTGTTTCCTGGTCGTATCGTTTGCTGTTTGCCATGTTGTAGCATTACCTTGATTTATGTCCTGTCTTTGCTTTGTCTCAGTTTCCATACCTTTCCATTTGAAGTTCCCCATTCTCCCCCTTCTGTCTTCTCCCGCAGTCAATTATTCAAGCTCTCTCCTTCTTTTCCCCGTTCTCGGCACTTTTCAGCTTTAGTTGCTGATGTCAAATGCCTTTTTGTTTGCGTTTGGATTCCATGACATAAGATCAAAGGCTTATAGTTGTCTCTTCCTAAACTCACTGTAGCTTTTTTTCTAAAGGTTTCCTTTTTCTATCTTCTACGCTTTTAAACCCCTAAATTTACTTTTTCTTTGCCTCACGCAAAAAACAAACAAGAAAAAAAAAGAACTTTGTATCTCTTTTTAAAATCTTTAGTACAGAATGTCCTGCTTCCATTTATTTTGTCTGTTATTTCACGTTTTGCATTGCCAGCCTGGTTCCTTCAACACAACTTTTAAAGGACAGTCACGTGTTGCGCACGTCACGGGAAGCTGCTGTGAAAGAGAGTATGTATTTGACAGCTAACTCTGGACAGAGAGTCGTCCACATTTATTAAACACGGTCGTTTTTGTTCATTCCTAGACTCAAATTAAGAGGCTGTTTGGTCTCATTAACGGCAGTCTCCTTCCAATTACTGTTGAGATTATCATCTCTTGCTTGCTGTAGTTTAAACAGTACAGTATCTATCTCTACCCCTGGGAGGTTGGCACACATCCACCGCTTTCTCTTCACCGGCTTATGGAAGGGTTTGATGAAAATAGACATTGATTGACAGTCGGATGTTTGGATATTAAACCCTATGGGTTAACGCCCCCGCATGGTCAAATAAAAAACATAGGTGGAGCCACGTCACCCCCCGCCCCCCCCCTCAGATGAGATGACGACTCACTCAATGAGCCCCGCCCCTCTTCATCCCTCCGTTTCCTGACACCCCCTTCGTCTCCCTTCACCACCCCGCCCCCTCACCCGTCCTCACACCCCCCACCCTCTGTGCGTTAAACTTCATTACCCATGCGAGTAATTGGCCCAGAAGGGCACAGAAGGGCACATACAGCCTCACCCAGAAACCTACAGTAGTTGGGGGAAAGTCTTGAAGCGCAGCACAGCAAGGGTGAGAGCCTCCTGAAATATACCTCTTTAATTTTCTCTGTTTTATACATTCTCTTTCCAAAGGTCCATCCATCCATCCTTCACTGGAACAAAAAAGAAATTATGATAAATAAAACGTTTCATTAAAACTTATTTTGAAACTCGAACTTGAACCACTTTTTCACTTTTCCCACTTCATGTTTTTGTCTTTTCCACTGACATAATTCTATATTCCATTAACCCCCACTCCTGTTGACTTTTCTTTGAAGACTTATTGCCTAGCATCAATATTTCATTGGCAAGAAACTCTTGGAGTCTCTTTTTCAGGTTAAAACGTCACTGTACAGAATGGCACTAAACCTAAACATGTGACATATTTGTTAGTAACGCCATTTTTAAGCTTAAGATTTGACACATTTGAACCCAGAAGGTTACAATCAGAAATTCACTTTGACTACTATTAAACAACTAAACTATTGTTCTGAATAGCAAAGACATATTGAATTTACAACAGAATATTTCTTTATATTAATGATAAATAGTGTGTTATAAGACATCTGTCTTCACAGATGTCTTCACATAGTCACATAGTCACTAGTCACTTTGTGAATAGTTATGGATTATTAGTTATTGATTGATTTAAATGGCTTATCATTCGATTAAGTTGTTCAATTGAAGAGATGTAGTTTTATATCCTAGACTTTGCTTTACAGTATCTAATGATGACAGAGACTTAGTGAAAACTGTCCAGCATTGACCATAACTACGTCCCGCATATCCCACAGGATATCTGTCGATAGATTGGCTTAACCACTTAAACCCAATATTAAAGAAGAAAACAATTTCAAAATATTTTTTAACATTTGTGCAAGCTTTGTGAGCTTGCAGATCAGCCATTTTCAGAAGATTCTTTTGAAAATGTTAAAATAGCCTAAAATAGGACCACCAAGGGTTGAAGTGGTTAATACAATATTATCTGGTGTAGGTTGCTTGCTTGCGTATTTCTAATACGTCTTCCTCTCTCCCTCGCTTTTCGCTTCCTGCGTTACCACCCAGACGTCCTCGCGTCTTTCCGTCCGTCCGTCCAGCTCCGAGACCCCCAGTGCGGCTGAGCTGGTGAGCGCCATTGAGGAGCTGGTGAAGAGCAAGATGGTAGGGGAAACACATTTAGGTTGTTACGGCCATGTGTCTTGTAGAAATGCTCTTAAGCAAGGCATTTGGATCTCTAAATGCTCAGTGATCGAAGATCGACAGCTAAATGTCAAGTATAAGACACAGTGGCTCTTGCGAGTAAAGCCTGTTATGTTTTTTACCACGGTATGCCTCTCCTGAAATATGTCTTCGCTCGCACGCACGCACGCACGCACGCACACACACACACACACACACACACACACACACACACACACACACACACACATGCACTGTATATAGGTCATATATACAATTGATTCATTGTTCTTATTTGTTGTTTATGTACACTTATATACATTCATAGACTTGCATACATTGAGGTAAATTCATATTTATGCCATATTTATAATGGCTCATACAACATTCAAATCCCGGGCAGTCCCAAGTGTGAGGGGTCAAGCAACGACCCTAAATCTCCTTTCGTCTTTTTTTGGTACCTTATTCCTATCCCCTGTACTTTTACTACCTGATACTATTATTCTTCCTTTTTTCCTGTATCTATCTATCCTGTGTTTCATACAGCGGTACTGCCATGACAAGTGAATTTCCCTCATGGGATCAATACAGGTCTATTGATCTACACGCACGCAAACATTACTCATTGGTCTTCCTCCTCCACGCACAGGCCCTGGAGGACAGGCCCAGCACTCTGTCGGTGGAACAAGGCGACAGCAGCTCTCCTTCCTTCAACCCCTCCGACAACTCGCTCCTCTCCTCCTCCTCCCCCATCGACGAGATGGACGAACGGAAGACCGCCGTCCTCAAGAGGCGACAGTATGTACCGCTCCATTCCTCCCTCTGTCACAGAAAACAAATACTGTTTTTGTTTTAAACATGATTCTGACCTGGCCATGTGTGTTCTTGTTGCTGTAGTTACATACTGCTGGAGTTGGTGGAGACTGAGAGAGACTATGTGAGGGATCTGGGCTTGGTGGTGGAGGTGAGTGTGTCTTTGACTTTAACTATAAATTAGAGCTGGACCGATATATCGGTCTGGCCGCACTTTATATTGTCCATTATTTGACTTTTTTGACAACATCGCTATTGGCAATTATGCACTCTCTAAAATCAGGATCAGATCCGAACCAAAAATCCAGCATTAGTCGGATTCCACTCACTTTACATCCCAGTTATGCGTATGAGGTTCACTGTGCTCATACCATCAACCGTTTCAGGGCTACATGTGCCGAATGAAGGAGGAAGGGGTTCCGGACGACATGAAGGGGAAAGACAAGATTGTCTTTGGCAACATCCATCAAATCTTTGACTGGCACAAAGAGTAAGTAGCGACGCACCTGACACGGTGAGAATAGGGTGTATTGTCAATGCCGCTTTGTTGCTAATCAGCACGTGTGTGTCTGTCTTGGACAGTTTCTTCCTGGGGGAGTGTGAGAAGTGTCTGGAGGATCCTGACAGACTAGGGACGCTCTTTGTCAAACAGGTTTGTGTAACCGCTCTCTCCCAGTCTATGGGTTTTTCTGTTCTGTGTTTTGGTTTGTATATATGAGTGCACTTTAAGGCAAGTCTGAAACCTTTGTGTGTGTGTGTGTGTGTGTGTGTGTGTGTCTTTCTCCAGGAGCGGAGGCTAAACATGTACATTGTGTACTGCCAGAACAAGCCTAAGTCGGAGCACATAGCCTCAGAGTACATCGACACCTACTTTGAGGTACTACTTTCAGCTACAAAGGGATTCTTTGATCTCTGTTAACTCATTCCCTGCCTAGGACGTAAAAAACGTAATTATTTCCAATTATTAATTCTGCCTAGGACGTAAAAAACTTAATTTTGAAAAAACTTTGATTTTAAAAAATCTCCCCGTCCTTCATCTCTCGCAGTGACACATTTCATTGTAGCACACCCGGATACGGAAATACGTCAAATCGAAGATTTTCGGTTCCGTCCGCTTCCTGTTTAGGTCCCACTCTAAAACGGTCTTTTCTCGGCTTCGTTTTTCTCCCCCGTGTAACGCTGTTTAGAAACGCTTTTTAGAAACTGCTACTACTTCAAAATGGAATGTCGCCGATTGAAAATTTCTTCTCTGGGCCACTCACACAACTACCCTGTGTGTCTACAAACAGTTGAACATGCGATCATAAGGGATTTAGCGAGGTCTGTGGCGAGGTGAAAAAAGTAAGTGATTCTACCATTCACATGGCGATACATGGGGTTTTTGCACTGGGCTGAAGGAGAGAGACTCCGCCTCGGTCGGAATGTTTGTTGTCTGAGCGGCGTGCACGGATCGCGGGTGTGTTTAGAAACGATTGGACTTGCGATCATAATGGAGAAAAAAATGTTATAAAAAACACTAAATCCCTGGCAGTGGGCAAACACAGCCAGAAATAAGTCTGGCAGGGAATGAGTTAAGGCTACTACACACACTGCAAGATATTTGCTCCGATTATGCTCTCGCGACCTTTTTTTCTGCTCGCCGACAAGACCCCCGATCTGACGCAAGATCACCGAGGTTTTGCTCGCGGTGTGTGTAAGGCTCTGCAAGACGATCCGGCCGCGATTCTAGCTCGGCGATGCCTCCCCGAGCGTTTCTAGATATCTAGCACGTTTGATATTTGGCTTTGTCGCCGACTGGAAATCATACAGTATGAATGGGGCTGCGATCACTCTGCGAGGAGATCCGTGCTACAGCCAATGAGAGCACAATATTAGGAAATTAGACTATCAGTAAAAATAGGATAACCTACTGTTTACCAAACAGTGACCCCATTTTTATCACTCACAAGTGAATATCCCTTTATTTAGTTTCCTACTTGATTTTTATTTCAAAAGAACAAAAAAACTTTTTTCATAAATTAAAAAATATTTCAAACATTTTTGAAAATAATTTCTTAAAAAAAACTTTGACACACTAAATTTAAAATTCAATAAGTACTGAAAATAGCAGATCTACAAGCTCACATGCTTTTAGATCGGCTATTTTCACTAGTTTGGGTCCCGGAATCAGAGACATTTCTGATTTGGGTCTCGGGCTAAATGGTTTGGGAACCAATGACTGGGATGAGAATAAGAGTTGTGAAATGTGTATGAACGTTTGACCCATGTGTAGGACCTGAAGCAACGTCTGGGTCACCGGTTGCAGATCACTGACCTGCTCATCAAACCCGTCCAGAGGATCATGAAGTACCAGCTACTGCTCAAGGTGGGGCACCTACAGCAGGGCAGGGGCACCAGACCACAAGCCACTGCCTTCAGGCTGAGATTACTTAAACCTACACTCTGTAACTTTATGTCTTACCCCAATTTGAACCCAGGTCTCCTGCGCAAGTGCTGACATTTTTGACTACTGAAATAATAGAGCCTGCCTGCTTGCTCAGGGGAGAAATTTAATTTTGACCTGCTGGTCGACAAGTGGTACTGCCTACTATACCACACAGTCGTTTCAAACCAGACACAGCAGGGAGACCAAATACAACCACCCCAATTGTATAAGCTGTATTGTATTAACAATAACATACTGTACCATACAGATTAGACTAAATAACATTGTGTTCACAAGTTACATATTGCAACTTTAATATTGTTAAGTAATCTCAGCCCCAGTGAAGGCATTGGTCCTTTCGATGAATGAATGATGAATGAATTTATTTGGTGATAAAAGGAAAGAGCCCATCAGCACTTCCAGAACATACTGTATAGCAGACACAATATCACCAAGGATAAAAACGCAATGAATCCCTAAGGCTTATTTCTATTGTGGTCCTCTAATCTAATCGACACAGCTTTTAGATAAAGGCTGTATGAAAACGTTTGAACACTGCAGCTGTCAGAGCTTTACTCTTAAGGTCCCAATTTCCTCTTTTTTTGTTTTTAGGATTTCCTCAAGCTGTCCAAAAAGGCTGGGCTAGAGACTGCGGAATTGGAGGTGAGCTAAGAGACAGAGTTTGTGTGCCATCCGTTATGAAAACGCAATGTGCTTTACCCGCTCGATTTAACGTTTGCTCATTTTCGTCCGTTTACAGAAAGCGGTGGAAGTCATGTGCATAGTGCCAAAAAGATGCAACGATATGATGAACGTTGGCAGACTCCAAGGATTTGATGTAAGATATCCTACTGTATTCACTGGTTCTCAATGTTGGGTCCAGGAACCACCAAGGGTCCAAATAGACCCTTACAGGTCTGTAACTCTGAGATTGTACAAATGAAACCAAATGGGTCCATTTAAGTTAAATTAACACTGAGGATTTTACAGTGTAGAGTGGGCTCCCAGGGATACAATATTGTATCAAATGGTGGTCTGTGGCCTAATGCATATTCAAAAGGCAGAGATTCGCTAAAAGTCATAATGTTGTACGTCGTGTCACGGCACATTGTTGGCTTGAAAGTATGTTCCTTTCGTCAAGCAACGCCAGTGTACTATGTAGTATAAATTAACACATTGGGTGCCAGAGGTTTATTAAAATATTATACGTTGAGTGCCTGGATTTTTAACCATTTTTTAACCTTTTTCAAGTAGTCACAAAATATTTTCAGTGATCACCGTCCTCACGGTGATCCCCTCATTACACACATAGAGGTCTCGTACAATCTGGGGGAAAAAAATAAAAACATTCGGTAATCCGTTCCATAGTTGCAGCCAGTTGAAAATAGTTTTAAAAAAAAGTACACAGGAGCCGAGATACAGGTTTTTGAAGTCATAAGTTAACCAGGAAGTGGATTGGAGTCTAAATCTTCAAAACAATTTATCTCCTGGTGCTGTGAAGGAAAAAGAAAATGAAAAAAAAAATATATATATATTTTTTCTTTTTTTTTTCAAAAAACGTATATATACGGTTTTGGCACTCAACAGGTGTATTTGAAAATAAGTATATATACGGTTTTGGCACCCAATGTGTTAAGCTTATCCTCCCTAACACACCTGATCCATCCTAACATGTCTACGATTGGTCTCTTCTCCGTCATTCTCTTCCCCCATTCCCTGTTCCTCCCTCGTTCCCCTAGGGGAAGCTGGTGGCTCAGGGTCGCCTGCTGCTCCAGGACACCTTCTTGGTTGCCGACCCAGAGGGCGGTCTGCTGGGCCGCATGAAGGAAAGGAGGGTCTTCCTGTTTGAACAGCTGGTGATCTTCAGCGAGCCCCTGGACAAGAAGAGAGGCTTCTCCATGCCCGGCTTCCTCTACAAGAACAACATCAAGGTAACGTCCTGGCTTCAAAAATGGCCGCCAGTGAGTGTCATGTGAAGATAACAGAGCATCGTGCCGACTCAGTATGCAAGGGCGATGGGTAACCATCTGTGCTGTGCTAAGACTCGAACCAGTTTACTCCAAGTCTTATTTATTGCCGAAAATAGCGGATCAAAGCGGTGTGAGCTTGTCGATCGGCTAGTTTCGCCTCACGACACAGGCGTGCAACAAAATGTATATCAGGCTTCATAATATGCACAAATTACACTGTTTTGAGTCTCGGCACAGCCTCTGTTGCCGTTTTTCTGCATACTGTACCTCCCTCTCCACAACAAATATCCACAAAATAAAATAATAACTTCCTCCTCGATAAGTCTTTTACTTGGAGAACATAGCTCATGGGTGCCATTCAAACCATTGGAGTTTTATCTCATAGACAAGGATGGTCTATATCAGTGTAGCTCAAGCTGGGTTCTTCTCTGTACTGCAGGTGAGCTGTCTGGGTCTGGAGGAGAACGTGGACGGTGACCCCTGTAAATTCCTGCTGACCTCCCGGGTGTCCAACAACACCGTGGAGTCCTTTGTGCTCCACTCGTCCCACCCAGGCGTCCGCCAGGTCTGGATGCTTCAGATCGGCCAGATACTGGAGAGCCAGCGCAACTTCCTCAACGGTAGGCTGACGCACGCACACACAAGCACGCAATTGTGGCTGAATTAAAGAATATAGCCCAGCCATTATTTGACTTTTTTGACGACATTGGTATTGGCAATAATGCAACCGGTGTCTCGGTTTTAAACCTTTTTTAAAAATTCTAAAATAGCAGATCTACAAGCTCACAATGTATTGTGAGCTTGTAGATTGGCTAATAATCAAGGTTAAAATATATTTTATACAATTTTCAAATGTCATTTGTATTTATTTTGTATTTGTTTGCTTATGAGTTAAACGTTCTCAAATAGAAACTTTTATTACAGTTTGTCAAATTGACTTCAAGGTAATCGGTAATCAGTGGTGTAGGATTCCAAAATAGGGATCGGCATCAGACCTAAAAATATGGCATCAGTCGGACTCTAGTTAAGAACAATGAGGAAATGTCAATGGCTTTGTTTTTCCACCCTTCCCCTATCCCAGCTCTGACCTCCCCCATAGATTACCAGAGGAACCACATAGGGGCGAGTGGCGGGCCATGCATACCCGGTGTGGGAGCTCCGGTGGCCGTCAGCGGTGGGTCGGCCGTAACCGCCGGATGCGGGGGTGGTGCCCCCCAGGGGAGCGCCATCCCCGCTTGCCCCCAGGGGGGCTCCCGCCGGCCGTCCAGGATCCCCCAGCCTTCCCGCCTGCCCCAGCCCCAACGCCATCACCCCGGGGCCGACGCAGACGGCCCCAACAAGATGACAGGTAAGGGCCCCGTTGCTGCAAGGTCCATTTGAAACGTGTTCATGTCATAAAGAAGGAGATTTGAGGTTTTGCTTGCTTCTGATCCAGGTGGGTCCCCCCGTCCTGTCCCTCCTCCCTCGCTCCCCCCCGGGGGTGGTAGTCCCCAGGGCAAGCGCCCCCTGCAGGCCGCAGAGGACCAAGCACAGACCCCCACACCTGCCACCGCCGTAGCCCCCATTCCCCGCGCCACAGTGGGACCCCTGCCCACCACCCCCAACTCCAAACCTCGGCCGGGTGCCATCTCCCCCATGGCCCCCCCTCTGGCCACCCCTGCCTTTGGCAAGGACGCCCTCCCCCCTCCCCCTCCCAGCCCCGGCCAGAGGTCCTCCGGATCCGGGTTCTGGAGCTCCATGCCGGGGTCTCCGGCCAGCCGGCCGGGCTCATTCACCTTCCCGGGGGAGGCAGGGGAGAGCCCGGTGCGTCAACCGAACCAAAACCAGAACCAGAGCCAGACGGGCCCCGGGTCCGGCGGTCAAAGCCAAACCCACAGACACTCCACGCACAGCAAGGAGGCAGACCGGATGAGCACATGCTCCTCAGCCAGTGAGCAGTCCATCCAGTCTACCCAGAGTAACGGGGTAAGATAACTACCCGCTGCCCAGGCTTGTCCGCGGCCTACAGCCTCGGGGCTGTGCTCACTAACCCGGCGGACGACGGGAGCAGCAAGGCGTTTTCCCCGCCATTTCCTGTCTCGCCGCAACCAGCTCTACTAATCCTAAATCCTGTACTACTCTGCAATCGCTCTCTGTCACCGTCTTCACGGCTCTCCGGCATCATCCTATCTAGCTTTCACACAACTTTTGTCTTTACTGAAGATACTTCATTCTGTCGCAGCAGAGGTAGTTTTTTGTCTCTTCTTCTCCCTAACGCTTTTTGGACTGAGGTCCTACACTTTCCCTTAACGGCGCTTGTTCGACTCTTCTTCAGCGTTTCTTAAATCGAGGCTGTGTCTTGTTTTGTTTTTTCCCTACTCTAACTAAGCTCGCACTAACACCTGGCTAAGTGGTCGGCCTTCCCTCCACTCTCGCTCTCCTCATGGGTGTGTTTACTTTCATTTGTCTCTCTCTCTGCAAACTAACCTCAAGACGTTTGTGATTCATCACCACAAACGTACTGGACTTTTTAACTCTCCCTCTTCCTCCTCCTCCTCTTTGCCTGGAATGACAGAACAAAGATGAATGAAACGGAGACCTCTTCATCTTCCTGCTTCTTCTCGCCATCCCAGTTTTCTTTTTTACTAGTTTTCCAAGATGAAAATGATTAATATGTGTACACTTCTCATTAAAAGTACTTCAATGAAGATTGTTCCGAATGTCTGTTCACACTTGCTTATCTCCTGACTTTGTGTCCTGCTTTGACCTTTTCCCTGACTAACCACTAGAGGTTGCTGTATTGTTTATTCTTAGCCTACCACCATAGAGATTCATTTCTATCACATTGTCTTAGTTGGAACATCATTCCAAATCATTGTCACATTTCTAAGACATGAAGCAGCATACCAGCCTTTTTGAGGTGGATCCTTTGACACTCTTTACTTTGATAGGATTTGATTCCTCAAAACTGTCTATTGATATCTTTTTCTGTTATTATATAATAATAATTAAGTCATTAATAATGTAGTCCCCATTCCTTTGGGGTATTTTTTGTCACTATACATTTGCACGAAGGTGGGGGGGGGGCAGACAGCTATGGCCTCCAAAATTGAGATATACCAAAATCACTCAAGACTTTCCACACTTTGTAAAAAATGGCATTATCATTTTCTCACTAGTTTTTGTGCCATAAGCTAATCCACCCTACCAATTGTCATGCATATACATGAATATGGGACTTAAATATGGACTTTGAATGAATGAGTTTTATTTTGAACATTGTTTAAAAAAATAAATGGAGTACAAAACAGAAAACAACAATGTCCGAAAAGGAGTAGGATGAAGTCTAAAACTCATAAACTCTTACCCCCTTTTTCACTGGTAATTTTCAAAATTTTCCAAAATGTATTCACAACCTAAACCTCTCCACTGCATGTTAAAAAGAAAACATATGACACAGTTGACTTAAAGTACATCATTGAGAGACATCAGACTTCAATAACAGTCATGAATAGGCCAATATGTCTCAATAACCGAAACGTTTTTGAGGAATGAAATCCTATCAAAGTAAGAGTGACAAATGACCCGCAAGACTGGTATGCTACATTAAAGCAGAAACTAAATAAAAACATCTATAGATTTAGATAGCCAGACTTTAAGCGTTTAAACGTGTTCATACAGTACATGCGTGTTTTTAATTATAATACTACTAATTGTGTTGTGTGCAGAGTGAAAGTAGCAGCAGCAGTAGTGTGTCCACCATGCTGGTAACCCAGGACTACGTGGCAGTGAAAGAGGATGAGATCAGTGTACTGCAGGGCGAGGTAGTGCAGATCCTGGCCAGCAACCAGCAGAACATGTTCCTGGTGTTCCGGGCGGCCACCGAGCAGGGCCCCGCCGCCGAGGGCTGGATCCCCGGATACGTGCTGGGACACACCTCGGCCATCATCCCCGACTGCCCCGACGGAACCATCAAGTAAGACCTCAGGGGCTGTTTGTCTCATTTGTGAGACGGGACGGACTGGGGGGGTTGAGCCGTATTAGAACAATGATTCTCAAACCTTTTGAATTTCAAGGACCTCCAGTTCGATATGCATTAGGCCACGGACCCGCATTTGATTCAATATTTTATCTCTGGAACCCCAATCAGCACTGTAAAATCCTAAGTGTTACAGACCCGTAAGGGTCCATTTGGACCCCTGGTGATCCCTGGAATAGGGGTGGGACGATATGGGTACCTCACGATACGATATATATCACGATATTAGGCCCACGATAACAATATATATCACGATATTCGACGATATTCGATATATTGCGATATCACGATATTCAATATATATTGCAAGAAATTTCACCAACGATATATCACGATATCTGAAAATATCGATATATTGCGATATCACGATATATTGCATGAAATTTCACCAACGATATATCACGATAGTCCTTGTATTCAATTCATAAACACATAAAATAGCACCAAACAGTTCAAAATCATCATTACACAAATACAGAGTAGGAAAAACAACGTATCACAAACTTAAAAAAAATAAAAATAATAATAATAATAATATCGATATTTTTCGGCAGTATATCGATTAGTTATCGCGGGAGAAAGTATCGCGATATATCGCGATATCGATATATCGTCCCACCCCTACCCTGGAACTATCGTTGAGAACCATTGGCATAGAACGGTGTCTGCGTGTATGTATGTATTTCTCTCCCAAATCATGCACAAATATGGAGTTACACATGTCATCAAAATATTTGCCCAAATATAAAGTTCCACCGGCTCTGTGGAACCTGGAATCTGATTAATTACCCTGCCTCTGTTTGTTCACCAGAAATGTTTCTGTAGTAGTACAAACGCTGTCGTACAATTAAAAATGGGGTGGCTCATCTGTTTGTCTGTGTTTGAAGTAGGAAGTCGTCATCGTGGCACACATCCCTACGCATCCGCAAGAAGTCTGAGAAGAAGGAGAAGGAGGGAAAGAAAGAAGTCAAGCTGGAGAACGGGTACAGGAAGTCCAGAGAAGGCCTGGCCAATAAGGTTTCTGTAAAGGTAGGAAAGGCTGTTGCGTACATCTTAGGAGACTTCAGGGTATTTAGACTTGTTTCTATTTTATCATGATTTATTATTATTACCTTTTCTCATCTGTCATGTTTACTCTGTCTTTCCAGCTTCTAAATCCAAACTACATCTATGATGGTAAGTGATATCAGTCATCATCTTAGGTCTTTAGTCAACTTATCATTTTGCATACATCCTTTAGCATCATAAGTGTTAGGCTGCACAAGTACGTCTGCCTAAAGTGTCTAACCGGAAGTACATGACAGTTCTGGGAGGTGGCATGTAACACCTTGTACTTCACCTTGTACAATTTAGGCAGTAGTTGTTTTCCAGACTTTATCTCCTAGTGAGATGGAGATAAAACTCTAATTTTCCTTCTTATTACTGACATTGTGAGATCTTTGCCCCTCTATCTCCAGTCCCCCCAGAGTTCCTCGTACCCCTGAGTGATGTGACCTGTGACAACGGCGAGAGTGTCACCCTCAGGTGTAAGGTCTGTGGAAGACCCAAAGCCACTGTCACCTGGAAGAGCCCCAACCAGAGCAACCTCACTAACAACGGCCGCTTCAGCATTGCCTACAGGTAAAGAAACATGGCTTAATGTTAGCTTAAAGGCATTGCCTACAGGTAGGGGTGTGCCGATACACTAATTTCATGAAACGATACGATACGATATTGGGCTCACGACATCGATACGATATCGATACGATACGATATATGGCACTTTTTTATTATGAAAATATATGGGGGGGGGGGAGCAAATACAAACAAATATTTCTGTTTTGCATTATTCAGACATGCAAACTTGTAGCTTTTCAGCTACAATAGCCGTTTTGAATCCAAATAGGGCAATAGTGTGACACCTGATCCGAAAAAAAACAACATGTTGTCACCCTTTTCACCTCGGGACTGTTTGCATGCCTGATTATTATTATTGTAAAAAAGAAACTTCAAACTCCAAATATATATTTTTTCAAAACTATATCTTTTTTTCTCCCAAAATGATACATATCGTCACGAAAACGTATCGCGATATATCGTGGGACGATATTTCGGCACACCCCTACCTACAGGTAAAGAAATATTGCTGGAGGGGCCGATACAAGTTGTTATGGCACAGGTGGTGTCTGACAGTGAGTCCCGGGTTTGATTCCCAGCCCCGGCGGACCTTTGCTGCACATGACTCCCTCACTCTCTACCTGTTTCCAGTCTCTCTCCACTGAACTATCAATTTGGATCATTTGGATTCCATAGAAGCCAGCATGTCTTCTATGGAAACATGTTGCGCAGCGAAAATAGCCGGTTTCGGTTATTATTTAAAAGATTAGAGCATTTGAAGTGGTCAAGCTAGTAACATGTTCAGAAGCATCTTCCATAAAATCTTAGTAGATATCAGAGATCAGATATTTCTCATAAAAGCTAAGATTAAAGTCTCAATCTGTGATTTCTTCACCTGGTTGGCAGGTGTCATAATTTTACATATAGTGTTGCGCTAGAGTTGGGGGTTCCTTTCATAATGTTTCACAAATTGAAACATTTTCGGTCGTGAGATTTAATTTAGCTTTAATCCATACATTCAATGCCTGTGTGTGTGTGTTGCAGTGATACGGGCGAGGCCACCCTGCGGATAGTCGGCGCGTCCTCTGAGGATGATGGTGTTTACACATGTGTGGCCACTAACGACCTGGGCAGTGTGACGTCATCGGCCAGCCTCAGAGTACTAGGTGTGAAAGTTGGCATTTGTACACATTCATAATAAAACTATATAGACGGTGCATCCATATCTCTGTATAAATGAAATTCTCCATTAAATGTTTTACCTGATTATAGTTTCTATATCAGTGGTTCCCAAAGTGACATCCTGGGACCCCCAGGGGTCCTTGAGGCGTTCCAGGGGGTCCCCAACAAAATGTGTTAATCAGTTCAACCAATGTAACCCTATAGACATCAGCCATTTGAAAATAATCTGATCTACAGGCTTACAACGGGTCCGTTGTGTTATTTTCCAAAAATATATATATATTTGAAACATTTTAACAACTCAAATCTTGTAATGGGGTCCCGGGCACAGGATATTTTCAGATGGGCCAAATACATATTAATTTATAGGTCCTTGACATGAAAACGTTTGAGAACCACTGTTCTATATGCAACTGTAAGCATGGCCTTGCATTGAGCTTCTGTGTTGTTGTTTGTTCCAGCTGTGTCCAGTGATGGAGTCAGGGTGATCTGGAAGGACAACTTTGAGTCTCAATACATAGAGGTTGCAGAACTGGGCAGGTAACTACGTCCATCTCCTTAAAGGAGTAGTTCACCCAAAAAATTACAACTTTTCTATCAATTAAACACCCCACGAAGCCTTGAATTCATGGAGATTTTTTTGTTGTTGTTGCATTACATTACATTACATTACAGTCATTTAGCAGACGCTTTTATCCAAAGCGACTTACAATAAGTGCATTCAACATAGGTAGGGAACGAAAACTACTAATCACCAGAAGTCTTAACACCTAATCTGCCAGAATTATTTCAGATTTTTTGCTGTACACTGCCAGAGATTTTTCATTGAAAAAAAAGTACTCAGGAGCCGAGATACAGAATTTTTAAGTTTTAAGTTAACAAGGAAGTGGATAGGAGTTTAAATCTTCGATAAATCATATCTCTTTGGTCTTTGGGTCTTTTTTTTTTTTAGAACGCAGATCTGCGTCTTTGGCAGCCAGGCGAGGGATTAAATAGAACGCAGATATGCGTCTTTGGCAGCCAATGTGTTAAGTGCATTTTCTGCAAAAACCAGCAACCAAGAGTATACCTAGTGCTAAGGTAAAAGTGCAATATATCAGCTACCTATTTCCTTAAACAGATGAGACAAAATAGCAAAATCAAATGAGCAGGAGCTAAAACAAATAAGTGTATCGACTAAACAAGATCCAATAAAACAATCAGCGGAGTCTCCTTCTGCTTAGCCACCCGGTCATCGAATTATTGGCTTAGGAATGCGACAAAAACTAAATAATCTCCATGAATTCAAGGCTTCATGGGGTGTTAAATTGATAGAAAATGGGTCATTCTTTGGGTGAACTACTCCTTTAACGCTGTCCCCCATGCTGCACGCTCAAGTCTATAAAACAATGTTTTACAGTTAATTATAATGATATTTATGATGATGGTAAAGTTGAACATGTAATGGTTATGACAAGCAAACAAACCGTCTCTTCGCCACTTACTTCACGTACCAGGTGATCGTAATATCCTGGTTGCAATGTCCCTCTATGTATGAGTCCCTCTATGTATTAAATGATATTTCTTTAGGTTTTAACATGTTTTACAGCACTTTGGTCAACCTGGTTGTTTTTAAACGTGCTTTATAAATTAAATAGACTTGACTTGACTCTCTGACATTGAAACTGCCATTTTTAAGCAAAGCTTGTACTTTTTCCTTCAGGGGTCGTTTTGCGGTGGTAAAGCGGTGTGACGACCGAGGCACCAAGCGCTCGGTGGCGGTCAAACTGGTGAACAAGAAGCTAATGAGACGAGACCAGGTGACCCAGGAGCTGAACCTGCTCCAGAGACTCCGACACGCCCACCTGGTCAGTCTCATCGACACGTACGAGACCTCCAGCAGCTACGCACTCGTCCTGGAGATGTGAGTGTGGAACAAGTAGAATGGTGCCCTGTCAATGACTCTGTGTTTTTGCGGTCAGTAAATAAGTAGAGCAACGATTCCTTAGTTCAACCACTTTTTGACTATGCTTGCGCCTCCTGGTACTCCAACACCTCAGTGTCACTGAAGACTAAGCTTCAAACCTCCCAAAACAAACTGATTCGGCTACTCCTCGGATTGGGGCCCATGACCCACCTTTCTCCCACCCATTTTGCCAGCCTAGGCTGGCTCAGGGTGGAAGACAGGGTTAAACAACTAAAAATGGGACTGGCCTTCAAAATTGTAAATGCAAATTTGCCCGATATGCCCCCTATTCCCGCATATCTGAGTAAATACCTCCAAAAGGTTAGCGACACCCACAGTCACAATACCAGAGGGAACAACAATTTGGTACCACCCACCCATAAAACAAACATGGGCAAATTCTCCTTCTACAGCACTGCCACCCAGGATTGGAATAGTCTAACTCCATCCCTAAAAAAATGCAGTTCGCTGGGCTCATTTAAAAGAGCCTTTAAAAAATCACCTTTCAGGAGGCAAAAGAGGAGGTAGTACCATTTTCCCGTTAGACAGCAGACCCCCCCCCCCCTGTTCTTGTACATATCTTTTTCCCCCTTTTTTATTTTTTTTGTTGTACATAGTGTTATTTTTTTGCTGTTTTTTTTTTAATGATATTTGAACTGTGGTGCCACTATATATGTCTATGAATTGAATACCAAGGCCCTCATTGGAAACAAGCCCGCAAGGACTTTTATGAACGGACCTGTTAGACAAAGTATTTTAAATGCAACTGTGCTGTTTTACATTTTTTGGCCTAATAAAATATTCAATCAATCAAAAAACACTTTAAAGATTTTTCAAAAATAGCAGATGTACAAGCTTGTATATCTGCAAGCTTGTATATCTGCTATTTTTGAATAGCCAACCCTAAAATCTAAAATGACACGGATGCTTTCCCGGTTTTAATGGGTCTACGTGGTCAGATGGGTTGGCCGCCTGCCTTTTCACAGCATGTTTATTTTCATCGATCAATCGATTGTGTTCCAACTTGGATCAATGGAACTAAAATCTGTATCACAATGAAACGTACTTACTTAGAATGAACAGTCAAATTTTCAAGGTTTTAAAGGCAAAATACCAGGATTCTTTTTTTTTTACATACATTTTTGTATATTAGTGTTATTATCATTGCAATCCTAGTGATTTGCCAATTCTTTGGAGGCCCACTTGGCAATATCCTCACGGTCAACCAGTGGCCCTGGCCCACAGGTTGGGAATCGCTTAAGTAGGGTTTTGTGCGATGCAGGTCTGAAGTGTGTCCCTTTTGTGTTTTAGGGTAGATCAAGGCCGTCTCCTGGACTACATTGTGAGCTGGGGGAATCTGACCGAGGAGAAAGTGGCCTGCTACCTCCGGGATATTCTGGAAGCTTTACTCTACCTTCACAACTGCAGAATAGTACATTTGGATGTAAAAGTATGTTTATTTCACCCATTACAAAATGCATTGTGTTACCTGTGACTATCGTTGGTGATCATACGTTCACCTAGAAACTTGAAAATGTTCCATCAGATTTTCATTTACTTATTGAAATATTTTTAATACTTTTAAATGTATTTAACTTTTTCAAAAATAGAGTTCTATCTATTAGTCTTTCATACCTTGAAACTTTAAAACGTCATTCAAACTTGTTCAGCTCTAAAATGTTCAGCTCAACATTGTTTTGATCCATTAAAATATGATATGTGATATGTTGTACTTTTTGTCAGTTTTATAAGGATTGTTATAGTATTTTCAGGTTTTGCAATACACGCACTACTTCTGTTTTAACATTTTCACTTAAATGCTGTTTCTAATCAATGTCTACTAAACATAATCAATAATTCTATCAAATGTTTGTAATCAAGTTTCAAATTCTACTCAACCTAATTTTACTTTAACTTTCTATGCTTCTGAAGGTACGTTCCTCTCAAATGCAATTTCTACTAAACATGTTTTTTCTTAACAGCTGTTAAGCAAGCCCATGCAGTTTCCCCAGGAACTGCTTTTTTAATTGTGTGTGTGTGTGTAATATAGTCCATGTAAGATCATTTCTCCAACTCTGTTATCTCTTCCTGCAGCCTGAGAACCTGCTGGTGGCCCACGACTCCAGCGGCCAGCCTGTGGTCAAACTGACAGACTTTGGTGATGCTGTGCAGCTCAACAGTGCCCACTATGTTCACCCCCTCCTGGGCAGTCCCGAGTTCGCCTCCCCCGAGCTGGTCCTCGGAGAGCCGGTGTCCGTGACCTCCGACCTGTGGAGCCTAGGGGTGGTGACCTACGTGCTGCTGAGCGGCGCCTCTCCCTTCCTGGACGAGAGTGCCGAGGAGACGTGCCTCAACATCTGCCGGCTGGACTTCAGCTTCCCCAGGGACTACTTCCACGCCGTCAGCCAGGAGGCCAGGGACTTTGTCTGCCTGCTGCTCAGGACAGATCCCGCCAGGAGGCCTCCGGTCGGCCTGTGCCTCCAGGAGCCCTGGTTGCAAACCGGAACAGGGAACAACAACAGCCGGGGCAGGGCGGAGTGCTGCCTGGACACCTCTCGCCTGGTGTGCTTCATAGACCGCAGGAAACACCAGACTGACGCGCGGCCCATCGGAGGAATCCAGAGCTTCATCCAAAGCCGCCTCCAGGCCAGAGTCTGACGCTGGAGGGAGAGATGGACGGAGGGGACGAAGAGATTCACTACTCCAGCCCCCTCCCTCGGCCCTTATACTGCCTTATGTCTTGTTATGGAACAGAGCAAACTGGATACACAAATAGTGTGTTGTTTCCACAAGATGTGAGGCTGTAGGGATGCAGCGTTCCCCCCGGAGTTGGGCATCTCAGAAGCCTGAATGGAAAGAATGAAAGGAGGGAAAATAATGTATGCTGATCTCATCCTCTTTCAGAGAATGTCCGTTTATAAAAGTCTTGTAGTCCTTTCACCAATGAAATTGAGACCTGTTGAGGTCCAAAGCCAATCAGAGCCCTAGAGAACAGAGTTCTCAGCCAATCAAACAAAGATGGATGTCCTTGTCTACTGCTGCTTGCTGGTTTCAACTCAAAAACTGATTTTTTTAGTAAAACACAAATGTAAAAAGAAAAAAAAAATGTATTAAGTAATTTATTTTCCTTTTGTGGGAGTTTGAGCCGATCAAAAGAGCCAAGCGATGGAGTCTAGACGCCACTGCACAAAGTAGCAAAGCTTTCAGGAGGAAGGCAATGCTAACAAGCTAGCGATAGCGGCAAGAGCAATGTTTGCCCCTTCCCTCTTACTGCTAGAGAGGGAGAGAGACGCTCCGTTTTTGCTCTTTTACTCTGTACGTCACTCAAAGACTTTGAGAAGCAACCCTTTCTTAATGAAATATTGTATAGAAGAGAAAATGCTGTCCATAAATTTTCAAAAACCTGTTTTGAGTTCAAATAAGAAGAATAAAAAACAATTGGAAAATGCTCATCAGTTGAAGGTTGCCATGCTACTTTGGACTCCATAGACACTGCTCTTGAGTTTCCAGGGACTGAGCTTCCTGGCTTTGCTGAGACATTTCTACATCTGACCATGTGAGCTTACCATATGTACCTAATCTAATGCCTGATTCATACTTAGTTGCGCACTGGAGCGCAACTAATTATAAATCACCCTTAAGATACCATGGCAACCATGTTACAAGTGATGATGCTGCACTGTCCAAACCTCTGAAAAGAAGCGATAGACAAAAACGATTCATTGTTGCTTTTACTAGATCAAACTTATGTTGCGCAGATATAAGATGTTTAAGCCTTACTTTGTATATAGACTTTTAACTGCCTTCTTTTCCCTCAACGTTCAAAATGGATGCCTGCCTTTCGGGAGGCGGGACAAATGAATCACACGGATGTAACGTTAGATTGTTCATGGGCAGCAGAGCCCGAGTGGCAGCAGGGATTGCCAATCAGACGCGAGCGAGCGGGGAGGGAGGGGAGGGGACAGATTACTGTAAATGCACTCACTGTATGTTATGTTTCTGATTCTTATGTGCAATGTTGCGGCTTTAACATTTTATGCAACTATTTATGAAGACATCTGTTGTATCTGTAATAAATCTAGAGAAAAGCATGTACGTGGTACTGCAAGCTCTGCTGGTAGTTGTGTTTATTTGATTTTGAGTATTAGGACTTCTAGGCCAATTTTTAGGAGTCACAATCTACACGGCACTTATGGTTTGATCAAAATCATGTTGACACTTTTTCTTTTTGTACTGTAGGCCTATGTAGTTATTGGTACACCAAAGTTGCCCTAGCTTTACAGTACTTAAGATATTTTATTGCGATTATATTTTGCTTAATTTAGGCATATTCTTTCTATACGTATTGAGAAGATTGTTTACACCCGTTTATTAATTAATTTCGTTATTCACAGCCTTCATTGCAGTCCTGGGAAATGGGAATGAAAGACACTCGCTGTTCATAATTCACATGCAGTGAGCAGTTTAATCTCAAGATTTAAGTGTCTTATTATTATACATCATTAGATACTGTACATGCCATTCATTCTTTATTCGTGTAGACACTTATTTGCCAAAAATAAATGATCTTTTTTTTTACCGTCTTCCCCATAGAAGACCTACCTCTTTTCAAATATTGACGGAGGCATAAGGTAGTTCTTGTTTTGTCCTAACACAAAGTAAACAAGAACTATACTTAGTCCTAGTGGAACAACTAATGCTTCTATCATCAGTGACACTCGCCCTGGCATGTTGAAGATGCCTTTGCTGGAAATTAAAACCCATAATGCTCTGCCGACTGTTTTTTATCAACATGAAAATGCTTAGTGTATGTCACGACTCGATCCAAAATACCAGAAAGAGGACGTCTAATTTACTAACCTATTATTTATTATAAAGGTGTGCATAGGCCATTAAAAACAGAAAAACATGGAATGATACCTCAACGTTGCTTTCTTCCTTTTTTGTTTCCAGATTCATGTTTCATAAATTCCATAACTTTTTTATTTCTTTGCATGTATATTGTTTTGTACAGATCAACATTTTTTTTCTCCCTGTGAATGTTTTTATTTTTGTCGTCACTTATTTGAGAATTAAACATACTGAACATGTACCCTAGACTTATTCTTTAAGCATACATTTTGTAACAACCACTCATTTCATATTAAACAATTCAAGATAAAGCACCTTGAATCACACCAGGCATGTATCTGCTACAGAAAAAAAGAATGAGTTTTAGGTTCAATTAAATACTTCCCAAAAATAGCCAATCTACGAGCACGCATTGCAACATGAATTGTGAGCTTATAGGTCGACTATTTTCGACATGTGAAATATAGTGTATTGCACTGAGCTACTGAGCACAGCTGTGTTCTGCAAGAGCGTTTCATGCTTTTAGCAGGACATTGGCTCTCAAAACTGGATTCCATGTGGATATCTGATGTCATGTTTTGCCCAAAAATGGAGGGACAGTGGAACTGAGATTAAGAATTCTGAAAAGGGATAGATAGATATTTACACACACAAACGAATTCAGAGGGAAAAAATTGGCCTACTGGCAGTGTGCACAAGAAATTTGGTCTGCCGAGTGCTTTGCAAGATTAGCCAGATGGACACACAGATACAAGTTTGTGAGGGTTGAAAGGGCCCTAGATGGAGTCTACACAAGAATGCTAGGGCACAGCGTCAGGCACCCGCCGGAACTAGTGGCAAGCAAACTGACACTGTGGGAGCCAACCCAGGGCAAAGGCAAGAAGCGCAACACCTACGTAGACACACTGCGGCGTAACAGCTTAGCTAACAACACTGTAGAGCTCAAGACCCTGATGCTAGATACGAGAGTGTGGAGGGCAGCGATTCAGGAGTCCCGAGTTGGTGTTGGAGAGACCGCACTCTCATCGCTTGATTCTCTTCTTCCCAGATGGAAGATGCGACAAGACAGGAGGCAGACAAACATTTTGTACATTGTTGTTGTGGTGTCTGTATTTTAGTTCCATGTCATGGTAGGTGGTAGACAATCTGGAAAAGTCCAGGATTTCGACTGCGGTGTGGAGAACATGATGGGTCTGACTCATCTGGTGGCTTGCTGTGCAATACAGACACCTGGAGAAACCACAGGAGGACATGATTACATATTTTCTGTCCCAATAACCCCCTGTCACAAGAATCTGAATAATTTATCATGTGTGTGTGTGGCTCAAAGCAAAGCAGAACCCAAAAGTGGAGATAATTTTTTGTGCACATATATGATAATTTGCAATACAGATGGAACAAACAGCTTGTCAAACAAAAACAGCCAAGGCAACCAAACCTGACATCTATTCACACATTTGGCAGGTTGGAAAGGGACATTCCTGATGAGTCGTTAGATGGTAACAGTTATCTGATGAGTCTATACCATATAATTGCACATGCAGTCGACTGTGCAATATTGATCATGATCATCTCACACCAATATTTCGCTGCTTGTTGTACCTCTATCTATGAGTGAGTGACCAGTTGTACGCCACTTGATTATTGAGTAGCCTACAACTTTACCTTTAGATCAAACCTGTGACCAATGACCATGTTGCCTAAGTAGCTGCAGGTTAGGTTCTCAAGCTTGTAGCCTTGTATCAAGACTATCATACCGTAGATGTATTCTATCTACTCTGACTTTTATATCGATAAAATACATGATCTATGATAGTCTCTTGATCCAAGGCTATCGAGCTTGTAGCTGTAGGAAACCTTCTGCTATAGGTCCAAATGTAGAACGCATATTGGGGAATGTAACCTACAACTTCTTTGAGTTGTGTTTAGAGCAAATAGCCTATATATAGGTATTGTGAATCACAATACCTATATATAGGCTATTTGCTCTAAACATAAATATATATATAGCCCCACATCACAATACGAATTCCAATAAAATGTTATTTTATAGGCTACTAGACTGCCGTGCTAACCCATGGTGCACAGACAGTGGCCCTTTGGATGAAATGTGTTCTAATAAAATAGGCAAACATGATGACTAGAAACTCATCCAGGAATAGCTTTAATATAAGCCTAGGCAAAAACGTTGCACGTTCTGATATCACGTTCTGAAGTCTAATGATATGAAACAATCAATAATCATAATAATAATGATGTTTACCTTAAACCAATATTCCATATGCATGTCCAAAATTAAAAAAACGTGTAATGAAACCAAACCCAAACCAAATCCATGTCTAACACCTATTACAGCTAAGAATCTATAACCTAAATGAAACCACACGAAACAACTAACCGTAAGCTAGGCTACACACACTGCCTAAACATTGGAAAATAGGAGAAGTAAACAGAGGAAAATATAGTTTTTTAAATATATGGAAACAAAAACAATTTGATCGAGGAACACTTATGTTGATGTAATTAATGTCAATCAGATTATCCATAAAAAAAGTTCAAACTAGAAAGGAGCAGACTGTGTCTGTGAGAGACAACAATCACTGATCGATATATTGGGGAAGTCACGAATCCGGGTAGTTTACCTTGAAGTAGGCAGTGGTGGAAAGTAACTGAGTACATTTACTTAAGTAGGCCTACTGTGCTTAACCACTTCAGCCCATATATTTCGGCCATTTGAAAATAGCCGATCTACAAGCTCACAATGTGTGCAATGCGAAGCATTGTGAGCTTAATTGTAGTCTAGATCTGCTATTTTCAAAAGATTTGTATACATTTGAAAACTTGTGAAACGGACATTCTGCATAATGAGTACTTTAATCCTTTTGATGCCAATACTTTTGTACTTTTACTCAAGTAAATTTTGCATTCCGGATTTTTACTTGTAACGGAGTATTTCTACTTTTATACTACTTTTAAAGTAAAAAAAAAAATTAGTACTTTTTCCACCACTGGTGTTATGCCCATGCCCGTGCGATCGCGGGTTGCTTTATTAGGCCTGGAAGTAAACACCGACTGACTCACGCGGTAAGAACCTCAACCAGTGTTGCCAGATTTTGTGAGAGAAATGAGCAACCAGGTCGAGGAAAACAAAATAAGAAACTACACTTTAGAAACAAACCCAAAATAATCGACTAAACTTTTAGAAACAAGCGCAAAATAAGCAACTAAAATTTTAGAAACAAGCCCAAAATAAGCAACTAAACTTTTAGAAACAAGCCCAAAAAAACGCAACCCGCAACTACCAAATATTTACAAGCAACTTTACAGAAAAACAAGTCCAAACTCGCTTATAATAAGTGGACATGGCAACCCTGACCTCAACCTCGGCAAAGTTTTACCGCGACTCGGTGATTGTTTACTTCGGCTCGCGCGGTTCAAGCTGACACGCTCCCAAGTCCAACCCCCGTATCAGCCAATCAGAAGCCGCGTCTTCCCCCGCTCATCGTGGCGGGGGCGTGGCTACGGCGCTGACGTTGCAGACTTAAGTTGCAGGTGCAGTTTTGTTGATCTCCATGGAAACGTAGTACAGTGTACAGTACCAAATTGGCGCAGCTGGTGACGTGCGCAGCTGGTGATGTGCGCCACGTCACAAATTGTCTGTATAAATAGCTGCCCCCTTGACCCCAAAGCATGCAGATGACAACAGAGTGACGACATAATATTGAGAACATATTAGTGATCCTACCAACTAATACGCCCTTGTGAAGCTAATATGAAGCACCATATCTTCAAGAAGGGTGACGTGGTGCGTTTACACACAGGCATCCGCAAGAGGTTCAACGGGAAGCAGTGGAGGACGCTGTGCTTGCAAGAGAGTTGCCCAAAGGAGTCCCAGGGACAGGGATACTGCATCCGTCACCTTGCCGAACAGAGGAAAGAAAGACGAGAGAGGAGGAGAGAAGAGAAGATGAGAGACGACAGGAGCTGGTCCCCAGAAAACAAGGACCACACCTCATTCTCATTCTCATCGTCGTCATCGTCATCATCATCCTCATCTTCCTACTCCACCAGCTCTTTTTCAAACGCAGAGTCCTCCCAGGAGGAGCCAATCAGGACACAGAACACTCTGGATGCGGAGGGCCACAACATGAGCCAAGGGTCGACGGGAAATGAAATCAGCAGTTCAGAGAACAGCGATCAGACAAGGATGTGCATGGCACTCCAGCTCCATCCTCTCCCAACCATCCAGCTCCACCCTCTCCCAACCATCTCCCCTTCAACCATCACCACTTTCTCCGCCAGAGCAGAAAAGTGCTCCTCGGACAGCGGCTCCTTGGGAGCCAGAGGAGTCTCAGGTGCCGGCGTGACGTCCTCCGGCCAGCATTTGCTCACACCGCTGGCGGCCACAGAACCGAAGCATAAGAAGGGCGATGTGTTGTGCATGCCCACAGGCTTACGCAAGAAGTTCAATGGCAAGCAGTGGAGACCATTGTGCTCCCGCAAGAACTGCTCTAAGGAGTCGCAGCGGCAGGGATACTGCAACCGCCACCTCTCCATGAGGACCAAACAACGAATCGACAAAGCAACGGAAATGTATGGGGATTGCAGGATGACTACCAAGGAGAGCTCCATTGAAGTGGAGACAGGGACTGTGAAGAGAGGCGGGCAGAAACAAAGTGCAGCTTCGAGGGGTTTGATCCAGAAGCCAGAGAGCAGTCTGGTAAAGCCACCTTATTCTTACATCGCCCTCATCACCATGGCCATCCTCCAGAGCCCGCAGAAGAAGCTCACCCGTGATGCGATCTGTGAATTTATCAGTAACCGCTTCCCATACTACAGAGAGTTTTCTGCTTGGCAAATGTCTCTCCGTAATTGTTTGTATCTCAACGACGTCTTCATGAAAATCCCCCGGGAGCCAGGCAACAACACCGGCAACTACTGGACCTTAGACCCACAGTCAGAAAACATGTTTGACGACGGGAGTTTCCTTAGGAGGAGGAGACGGTTCAAGAGGCCCCAGTCAGATGGGGAGGAACCAGCTGTTCCCCTCCTACCCTCGGAGACTAATAAGAAGAGGAAGAGAGAGGAGGAAGAGGTGGAGCAACAGCAGCAGCAGGATGATAACGATAGTCTGAGGACCTCTGTGGAGACTCCGGAGGACAGATACATAAAGAATGCTGCTGTCGTGCCAGACTGGCATTCTGACCACCAACAGTCCTCTGCAGAAACTTTGCCAATTGCTGCATCAGAGTCTGGGGATGAGCCTCTGATGATTCATGGACGCTCTGTAGCCGAGTATCAGCAGCTATACCACTCAGTAGTTGACCCAATGCTGCAGCATGCTAATGGCAAGGCCCGCGAGTACACCCTGGAGCTGGGCCGTAGAATCAAACAACGGCTATGGGAAGCACTGTCTGGCCCCACCTACAGCTTTACTCTGCTAGCTAATGGACAGCAGCACTTCACAGAGTCCTTCTCGGGAGGCCTTTATGCACCGAGGATTGAAGTGGACGTCAGCTTGGAGCCACCTCCGCTCAAGAGGACCACCTACACCGGGAGGAAGAGGGGAAGAAAGCCAAAACATTATCGTCATCCCATAGAGACAGTAATGGAGGTTCCACAGGGCCCACCACTTGTCCAGGTGGAGCAGCAGGACAAGTGCGGTGGCTGCCAGCCCTCCTGAACCCCCCTCCCCCCCACACACACACACACACACACACACACACACACACACACACACACACACACACACACACACACACACACACACACACACACACACACACACACACACACACACACACACACACACACACACACACACACGGATTGGACTGGTCTAGTTACTTCTTTTAACCTGTGATGAATGCTGTTTTAAATACTACCTTTAATCAAATGTGCACTTTTAATTCTAATTCAGTGTGTCCAATAAATTGTTTAGAGTATATTTGTATAATGAATAATGAATTTTGTATATTTGTATTCTGGTGGACATTTTGTATGATCCAAGCTCGTAATAAATACCATGAAAGACTAATTTGTGTCATCTGATTCATATTTTGGCATGCAGATCATCTTGATAGAAAATAATAATTAACAGTTAATCACCTCTGCAGTTGAGTTGAGTTCAGATTACATAAACAGACAAATGGCAATGCCATTCTGGACCAATCTGGATGTCCACACAGAGAATGGGATGCTTGCCTTTCACCACTGGTCAGCTTGGTCGGAGCTAATATTTTAGTCCAAGGAAGTGACAACTGTTTGCTGTCTTACCAGCAGACATGGGTCCTGCAGCCTCACATTCCACATCTCTGTAGTGAGAGGGGGAACAGTCTCTATTACCGTGCCTCTAAAAGCCACCACCTTCTCCCACAGAAACACAGAGACAGGCAAGATGAATGTGTGTGCCTTGTCAGAAGACCATACAGTACAATATGTTTACAAAGAAAGGAAACAAAGTCCACACATTTTGCAGGTGATAACAAGGAATTGGAAATTATAGTGTTAAGCAAGGTTTTGAAATATTAATTACACAAAATGACTGATCGTAATGTACCCGTCTCTGAAAACAAATAAATAAGGTAACACTTTTTCACCAGAGGAGGGAGACATCTAACCAGGCATGACACAACAACAATGGTCACCTTGATATTAGTATGGCAACTATTCTTTATAGTTGCAATAGTCTTCTAATACACTGTCATCTTAGAGTAGGCTGTCACTTAGTGTTTAGAATTGGAAATATCAAATTACAACAATAGAAAAAAGTAAATGGCACATTTTATAGTGCAGGTAGAGGCAGTAGTGTTGTTTGATGTGTGTTGTGTTGTGTCTCTGTCACAGACAATTTATGCCACTGTTTATGAGACCATTACACTGCATTTAAGCTCCAGATCATTCCATGACATTGAAGACAAGAAGGAATGTTCCCACTGACAGTTTAGCCTGGTAAACCCCACCCTTCCGGAAATCTCATTTACATTTGACTTGATATCAAATGGAAATGAGATATCCGGAGGGAGGGGTTTACCAGGCTACTGGCAGTTATCCTCTTCACCAGGTCTCTGCCTAATCTCATACCAGGCATAGGGGAGATACACGTATGTAGGCTATGCATAGCTAACTAATAATCTGGCGGGAGACAGTATTATTAAAACATTTAATATAAATAAAGTTTTGCACAGTAGTTAAGACCATTGTTAAAGAAAGGTCTGTGCCATTATTTAATCCCTGTGAAATCAAATCTTGTCCTCATGTTAAGATATACAGTATATTCATATTTCATAGCTTTAGCGAAGATATATTTTATTCTTCATTTCAACTTGTCTTTTCTTTTCAGTACTCACTTTGAAATGCTAATTTGTATTAAAGGAATTATCATCAAGAACATTGTGAAAGGGTAGGGTACTTGTGTGTGCCTTGCTGAAAGGTGAATTCCTTTGGATTCCAAATGATTGGGATTGACACAAGACTTTTCAACAATCTGCTATTATGACCTTTGCTTAGAACCTACAAAAAACGTTCTTTAATTGAAATAGATGCTCTTTTGGCACAGCTAAAGGGGTTTCCTGGCAACCTTCTGCCGTATCGATAACCAGGTTGGAGGTATCTCTGCCTCATACTTGTACACGGTTTGTTTCCTAAATATTTCCTAAAACCACATATATAACCAGAAAATCTAGCACAGAAAATGGTTCACCTCACAAATGTGCAAAAGGCTATAAGAAAGGGATATAATTTTTGTCTTGACACGGCCCTAACAAACTTATACTGAACACAATGCAGGAGTTGCAGTGAATGACATTTAGATTGCTATCATTTCTTCGAAGCATTGATTGTCCCCGTTTTTCTTTTCTTTTTACCACTAAACTGTATGGGAATAGGAAATATTAATAAAGCTAATATTGCTTCAGTTAGTGATTTTATTTTCATTGTGGCTGCATTCCAGGCAAATCTGTTATTCAGAAGATGGCAGGATTGGCTAACTTAACAAAAATAAGATCTCTGGCAGGGCATGCTCTAAAAATAGAGCACCTGACCAGACAACCCAAAAAAAGCAATAAGCAAACTCTGATATTATTACTGCGACCTGGCTTATTCATAATATTATTGCATAGTATGGAATCAGTAAAATCGAGTATGTCACTTGTCACAGAGCAGCCTCTTACAGACAACTTTTCTCTATGTTCAGCAGCACACATTCATATTGAAATGTATGCTATGCTTGTAACTTGTAGATTCCCAGTCACAAAGAAGGAGCACATTCTGTTGTGACTGGAATCTCTCTCATCTTTTCACAGGAAGATGCTGTTATGAGGAGGCGGCCTGTTGATGCCTAACTGTGTAGTTGGGTGATTGGTGCCTGAAGATCTGATTGAGGGGTGTCTAGCTGGTTGATTAGAATATGGGGAGCATCTGGGGTGGATTGCTATCATACTGTGGTTGGTTGTTCAGAAATGGAAGGGTGGAGTCTGAGTATATAAAGGAAACAGCTTGGTCAGAAAAGGTTTAGAGGATTCAGTTTGATGCTCCATTTATTTCCTTTTAGTTGTATTTTCTTTAGTTGTATATCTTTCCACACATTTGTTTTGTTGTCCTAGCCAAGATCCAATTAAAATCTTCATATTCATATATTTTTCTGCAAGCTTGCTTCCTGGTCCATTTCTGGATGTTTCATACTGACTTGTGACCTGTGCTGATCTACACTCACTTCTCAAGACAGGTGGTCCTTTGCCATGTTTAATTTAAACTGAAATGTAATCGCAACTGGAAGAGGCTTCAATGATGAATTGAAAAAGAAAAGAATATTTTTGGAGAACTCCCCACAGTCAATGAAACCTTTTTCAATCTCTTCTTTCTGACTCTGACACTGTTCATGGTGCTGAATAGCACATCGGAGAGAATTTGGAGGGTGGAGCGTTGTCTCAAGCCATTTATTTACGCCTCTAGTGTTTTAAACACTAGAGGTGGTAAAGCTACAAAATGGGTAGCTTTATGTTCTTTATCTAATGCACACCATATGACAAGAATGTTTGGCAATACTACTTTTACACTGCACTGGTGTATGGTGTTGCAGTGAATAAACCCCTCATTACAAGTCAAATGCACATTTGACAGTTTAGTGGTTCAAAAACGAATCTAAGCACTGATCTACAGAGATGTGGAAAAATTAGATGTTCGAAGAGTCATCCTTCACCATGACTTCCTGCTATGGTTTGGGTCCACTGGTTTGACTAGAATTAGGAAGGATCGCTACAAATCAATACAAGGTTATTCTGTGTGATGAGCCACCTGATAGCCGAGTGTTTAGGGCACGTACCATATGTGATCAAACGCCTGATTGTCTAGGCAGAATTTCTGAAAATGCGCTTATTTAAAGTGCTAGTGTTAATTTAGGGCATACATGTTTTTTGGGGGGTATTAAGGGGTGCTGAATCCAAATCTGCTGTATGCCCAGCTCAAAATTGACCATTTAAATGTGGTGGCCACCATATAAAAACATATATTTGTTTAGTAAACAAGGTAGAAACTTGATTGAATTTAGCTTTTATAGGTTTTCGTGTATGGGGAATCCACTGCCGTATTCTGATTTGAGATCAGATGTCAGGAAAGTGCTTAAAACTGATATATTGTGGACATTGTCATTTATAGGGGATATTACAAAAGACTTAATTATTTCACAAGATTAAAACAATTTCAGAACATAAAAAAGTAATTCAAAAATAATTTTAGTGACAAAATGATGCGTGGAAATACTTTCAAGAAATCTGGACTAAGTCACCCCTGCAAAACAAGAAAAACGTGCAGACCAGTGGAGTGCTCCAGTATATTGTATTTGGGTAGTCTCTCCTGAAGTGTCCAGATATTATTTGGAATATGGAAATATTCCTAAAGCTGTGCATATGGTTGTTATTTCCCCATGGGGCCAATTTAATTATAACGAAAATGCATGCCTTGTTGTCTTGATGAAGCTATCACATCTACAGTACGCTCAAAGTATGTATGGAAGACTGATAAGAATCCTTTATTTTCCATACCATTTGAGCTTTTGCATTTGGTATATGTGGGGATATAAAAAAGTTATTGCATTCATTTTCTTGGATTATAGATAGATGAAACCACAGAGTCCCAAATAAACAGTCACTGAACATGATGTTTGGTACAATATTGTTCATAACATGGGCTGGCCAGTAAGAGATATTTAGAGTAAATTTGATATTGTAAAATAATTCATAGATATTACCTGACTTCAGTCAACATGAAAAGCTTGGTTTAATTCAAGCAATAATAATGATAGATTTCTATGGATTCTTTTCTACACCTCCTTTGGGATTGTCTTGTTCTTTACTTAACTGTTTGGAACCTGTTATTCACAGTATTACATACTAGTACAGTACATTATTAAAGCTGATAATAATCAAGAACATTTATAATTGTCATATTGCGAAATGCAATTTTGTGAAGTCCTCAAAGTACTGTGCTACAACAACAATGATACTACTATAGGCTACTAATACTACTACTACTAACAATAATAATATTTTAAAAAAATGTAATTAATTAAAAATAACAAAAGAAAAACTAAGATAGTGTTTGCATTTGATCTAGTCTTGATTTTAGTTTTTCATATCAAATCAGTTCATATCTATGAATCAATCTATTCATCTATCTATGTATGATACAACAAGATACTGTGTCTTCTGTATTTTAGATGGTGGAAACTTTAGTTTCATGGAAAAACATGGAATGCACATTTAAAGATTTGATTGATTTTATTACATATTGTTCTCTTCTTTCTTCACAGCAGCGTTCATGTTGTCTTCAGAGCAAAACTCTATAGGGAGAGAGAGACACATGGGTATAAGGAGAGAAACACTTGAATATGAGCAGAGAAACACGAATATGAGAGATAAACACATGAATATGAGGAGAGATAAACATAAAAAGAGGAGTTATAATAAATATATTGTGAAAGATCAGTGATTGATTGATTAATTCATTCATTCATTCCTTGATTCATTCATTAATTCTTCTCTATTAAATCTTCTCTATCTGTGGTGTAGTGGATTAGTGCACTGTCTTCCTCTCAGCTTTCCTACTGCCTGTCTCTCCTACTGTCTCTTTCTCAGTTTTCATACTGTCTGTTTCTCCTACAGTGTAAGACCTACACTGTCTCCTGCTCAGCTTTCCTACTGTCTGGCTCTCCTACACCGTCTCTCTCATAAGCTTTCATACTGTCTGACTCTCCTACAGTGTCTCCCTCTCAGCTTTCCTACTGTCTGTCATTCCTAGTTACCCTGTCTCCCCTCAGCTGTACTACCGTCTGTCTATCCTACATTGTCTCCCTCTCAGCTGTCCTATACATTCGGTCTCTCCTACACTCTCTCTCTCTCTCTCTCTCTCTCAGCTTTCCTACTGTTTGTCTCTCCTACACTGTCTCTCAGTTTCTTTGTTGGCTAATGATGGAAAGAGTTTACAGCATATTTTTCCCTACAATAACTGTTAGTTAGCTCGCTATCTGAGCTAACTGAGTGACAAGGCTTTTGTTTAATGAGTTATTTTGTTGGATCGAACCTTGTTCCTGGTTGTAGTGGAAGCTGGCTGGCAGGGAGAAGTTCAAACACTTGGCCTGCTGATGAAACACTTCCAGGTCAGATTCCTTCATGCTCGGCCCCCTCCCTGGAAAAACAATATAAATAATTATGAAATGTTTCATTTGATTGATTATATTGATATATTAATTATTAATTGTACCGTCCTGGGCTGTTAATTGGCTGTGGAGAGACTTCGCAGCATGCCTTGGGGCACATTCGTGTCTGTCAATGTTCTATTGTGTTATTATTTGTCATAGGGAATGTGTTGTTGGTTTATGTTCATTTAACCATTTATTTTAAGTGTGTTTAGGGAAACACTGTGAATAATCATTGTAGAGTCTGTGTTTTGTTCAGGTGTTGAGGTGTCTTTTTACCATAAGTGTTACAATATCGGGGCATTAGTGGGGGGATTTGCAATTTGAAAAAAAAAAAAAAAAGTGGATGGAGGGTGAAAGTGTGTGTATGTGTGTATGTGACATACTATACTTACCAAAAATATACAGAGAGTGAATGGGGATGTCGACCTCTCTGACTGAGGTGGTGATGTTAAAAACCAAACAGTTCACACAAGTAGACAACAAACTGAGCCTGCTAGCAGCACCTTCATCTGGGGAAGAGAGGCGAGTAGTCCATGATGATGTCACATGTGTTGTAATTTACATTTGTGATGATGACAGATTTTTTGTATCTTACACCCTTGGTGATGTCATTTGTGCTGTACCTTACATTCATGATGATGTCACATGTGTTGTATCTTATGTGCAACATCTATGGTGATGTCAGAGATGGCAGTCATCTTGGCCTGAGAGCTGGAACAGGTTCCACTTCTGTAAACAAGGACATATAGTGATATATCCTCTTATGAACACATCATTTATAGGCAAGACAGTTTTATAGTTATAGTTTGGTGTCATTCTGCTTTGTTTCGAGGCAGGTACGTTGATGTCCATAATGAGCCAAACCATGACCGACAGATCTTTTGGCATCTAGTGTACTTGAACCCCTGCCTATAGCCTGATGGGGTTGAAGTAGAGGTCTGGGCGAATGAATCACCCTTTTGACAAGCACGTTTCTGCATTGCAGCCGTCTGCTTGATGTTGACTGCTGAGCTTCACAACAGTGTTGTTTACTGCAGAACGCCAGGAGTTTTTCAGCAGCCCTGAACTCCCACATTTTGGTATCCATGCCTGTTACAGTAAGTTGGTATTTGAGTTGGTCTTTGAAGCCAAGCTTACCCTGACACAGCTCATTGTGTAAGCAGAGCAGTGTTTCCCAAACAGTGGTTTGGGAGTCGGGACCCACGTTTGCGTTGCAGAGTCCGCGGACCCGTTTTCATGGGTCACGAGAAAATATCCCTTTTTTATTTCATTTACTACAACAAAAAAAAAAAGATTTTCAAAAGATTTTCAAAAAGTTTTAAAAAGAAATCTTAACATTTTCAGATATTAAAAGAACATTTTCAAGAGAATTTAATGTATTTAAAACAATATGACATGTGCGACACGTTGCTTGTAGATCTACTATTTTCACTAGATTGGGTCCCAGGGAGACATTACATTTCTCTCTTGGGTCTCGAGCTAAAAGGTTTGGGAACCATGGTGTAGAGAGGACTGCTTTCGGCAGTCTGGTGGTGTCCTACATTTGTGAGATATCATGTCTGCACGCACGCATGCACACACACTGTGCACACAAAACTCACATGTGATGTGATTGTGTTGCGTCATGACGAGCGTGCTGTTGTCCTCAGGACAAGCTGTGATGTCAATCAATGAAGAATGTGTTATCTTCAGAATAGAATTAAAGTGGTCATGGTCTGAAAACCCCTCAATCAAGTTCCAACGAGCAGAAATCTGTCAGAGGGAAACACACACACACACACACACACACACACACACACACACACACACACACACACACACACACACACACACACACACACACACACACACACACACACACACACACACACACACACACACACACACACACACACACACACACACACACACACACACACTATACTTTTTCCACCACTGGTGTTATCCCATGCCCGTGCGATCGCGGGTTGCTTTATTAGGCCTGGAAGTAAACACCGACTGACTCACGCGGTAAGAACCTCAACCAGTGTTGCCAGATTTTGTGAGAGAAATGAGCAACCAGGTCGAGGAAAACAAAATAAGAAACTACACTTTAGAAACAAACCCAAAATAATCAAATAAACTTTTAGAAACAAGCGCAAAATAAGCAACTAAAATTTTAGAAACAAGCCCAAAATAAGCAACTGAACTTTTAGAAACAAGCCCAAAAAACCGCAACCCGCAACTACCAAATATTTACAAGCAACTTTACAGAAAGCAAGTCCAAAGTCGCTTATAATAAATGGACATGGCAACCCTGACCTCGCCTCGGCAAAGTTTTACCGCTACTGTTTTACCGTGATTGTTTACTTCGGCTCGCGCGCTTCAAGCTGACACGCTCCGCGCTTCAAGATGACACGCTCCCAAGTCCAACCCCCGTATCAGCCAATCAGAAGCCGCGTCTTCCCCCGCTCATCGCGGCGGGGGCGTGGCTACGGCGCTGACGTTGCAGACTGGCAGGTGCAGTTTTGTTGATCTCCATGGAAACGTAGTACAGTGTACAGTACCAAATGGGTGCAGCTGGTGACGTGCGCCACGTCACAAATTGTCTGTATAAATAGTTGCCCCCTTGACCCCAAAGCATGCAGATGACAACAGAGTGACGACATAATATTGAGAACATATTAGTGATCCTACCAACTAATACGCCCTTGTGAAGCTAATATGAAGCACCTTATCTTCAAGAAGGGTGACGTGGTTCTGCGTTACCACACAGGCATCCGCAAGAGGTTCAACGGGAAGCAGTGGAGGACTCTGTGCTCCCAAGAGAGTTGCCCAAAGGAGTCCCAGGGACAGGGATACTGCATCCGTCACCTTGCCAAACAGAGGAAAGAAAGACGAGAGAGGAGGAGAGAAGAGAAGATGAGAGACGACAGGAGCTGGTCCCCAGAAAACAAGGACCACACCTCATTCTCATTCTCATCGTCGTCATCATCATCCTCATCTTCCTACTCCACCAGCTCTTTTTCAAACTCAGAGTCCTCCCAGGAGGAGCCAATCAGGACACAGGCCACTCTGGATGCGGAGGGCCACAACATGAGCCAAGGGTCGACGGGAAATGAAATGCGAAGCAGTTCAGAAAACAGCGATCAGACAAGGATGTGCATGGCACTCCAGTTCCATCCTCTCCCAACCATCCAGCTCCACCCTCTCCCAACCATCTCCCCGAAACAAAGTGCAGCTTCGAGGGGTTTGATCCAGAAGCCAGAGAGCAGTCTGGTAAAGCCACCTTATTCTTACATCGCCCTCATCACCATGGCCATCCTCCAGAGCCCGCAGAAGAAGCTCACCCGTGATGCGATCTGTGAATTTATCAGTAACCGCTTCCCATACTACAGAGAGTTTTCTGCTTGGCAAATGTCTCTCCGTAATTGTTTGTATCTCAACGACGTCTTCGTGAAAATCCCCGGGGAGCCAGGCAACAACACCGGCAACTACTGGACCTTGGACCCACAGTCAGAAAACATGTTTGACGACGGGAGTTTCCTTAGGAGGAGGAAACGGTTCAAGAGGCCCCAGTCAGATGGGGAGGGACCAGCTGTTCCCCTCATACCCTCGGAGACTAATAGGAAGAGGAAGAGAGAGGAGGAAGAGGTGGAGCAACAGCAGCAGCAGGATGATGACGATAGTCTGAGGACCTCTGTGGAGACCCCGGAGGACAGATACATAAAGAATGCTGCTGTCGTGCCAGACTGGCATTCTGACCACCAACAGTCCTCTGCAGAAACTTTGCCAATTGCTGCATCAGAGTCTGGGGATGAGCCTCTGATGATTCATGGACGCTCTGTAGCCGAGTATCAGCAGCTATACCACTCAGTAGTTGACCCAATGCTGCAGCATGCTAATGGCAAGGCCCGCGAGTACACCCTGGAGCTGGGCCGTAGAATCAAACAACGGCTATGGGAAGCACTGTCTGGCCCCACCTACAGCTTTACTCTGTTAGCTAATGGACAGCAGCACTTCACAGAGTCCTTCTCGGGAGGCCTTTATGCACCGAGGATTGAAGTGGACGTCAGCTTGGAGCCACCTCCGCTCAAGAGGACCACCTACACCGGGAGGAAGAGGGGAAGAAAGCCGAAACATTATCGTCATCCCACAGAGACAGTAATCGAGGTTCCACAGGGCCCACCACTTGTCCAGGTGGAGCAGCAGGACAAGTGCGGTGGCTGCCAGCCCTCCTGAACCCCCCTCCCCCCCACCCCACACACACACACACACACACACACACACACACACACACACACACACACACACACACACACACACACACACACACACACACACACACACACACACGGATTGGACTGGTCTAGTTACTTCTTTTAACCTGTGATGAATGCTGTTTTAAATACTATCTTTAATCAAATATGCACTTTTAATTCTCATTCAGTGTGTCCAATAAATTGTTTAGAGGATATTTGTATAATGAATAATGAATTTTGTATATTTGTATTCTGGTGGACATTTTGTATGATCCAAGCTCGTAATAAATACCATGAAAGACTAATTTGTGTCATCTGATTCATATTTTGGCATGCAGATCATCTTGATAGAAAATAATAATTAACAGTTAATCACCTCTGCAGCTGAGTTGAGTTCAGATTACATAAACAGACAAATGGCCATTCTGGACCTGGGAATCTGGATGTTCACACAGAGAATGGGATGCTTGCCTTTCACCACTGGTCAGCTTGGTCGGAGCTAATCTTTCAGTCCAAGGAAGTGACAACTCATCTTCTGCTTTGTTTTCTGTCTTACCAGCAGACATGGGTCCTGCAGCCTCACATTCCACATCTCTGTAGTGAGAGGGGGAACAGTCTCTATTACCGTGCCTCTAAAAGCCATCACCTTCTCCCACAGAAACACAGAGACAGGCAAGATGAATGTGTGTGCCTTGTCAGATGACCATACAGTACAATATGTTTACAAAGAAAGGAAACAAAGTCCACACATTTTGCAGGTGATAACAAGGAATTGGAAATTATAGTGTTAAGCAAGGTTTTGAAATATTAATTACACAAAATGACTGATCGTAATGTACCCGTCTCTGAAAACAAATAAATAAGGTAACACTTTTCCACCAGAGGAGGGAGACACCTAACCAGGCATGACACAACAACAATGGTCACCTTGATATTAGTATGGCAACTATTCTTTATAGTTGCAATAGTCTTCTAATACACTGTCATCTTAGAGTAGGAATTGGAAATATCAAATTACAACAATAGAAAAAAGTAAATGGCAAATTTTATTGTGCAGGTAGAGGCAGTAGTGTTGTTTGATGTGTGTTGTGTTGTGTCTCTGTCACAGACAATTTATGCCACTGTTTATGTGACCATTACACTGCATTTAAGCTCCAGATCATTCCATGACATTGAAGACAAGAAGGAATGTTCCCACTGGCAGTTTAGCCTGGTAAACCCCACCCTTCCGGAAATCTCATTTATATTTTATTTGATATCAAATGGAAATGAGATATCCGGAGGGAGGGGTTTACCAGGCTACTGGCAGTTATCCTCTTCACCAGGTCTCTGCCTAATCTCATACCAGGCATAGGGGAGATACACGTATGTAGGCTATGCATAGCTAACTAATAATCTGGCGGGAGACAGTATTATTAAAACATTTAATATAAATAAAGTTTTGCACAGTAGTTAAGACCATTGTTAAAGAAAGGTCTGTGCCATTATTTAATCCCTGTGAAATCAAATCTTGTCCTCATGTTAAGATATACAGTATATTCATATTTCATAGCTTTAGCGAAGATATATTTTATTCTTCATTTCAACTTGTCTTTTCTTTTCAGTACTCACTTTGAAATGCTAATTTGTATTAAAGGAATTATCATCAAGAACATTGTGAAAGGGTAGGGTACTTGTGTGTGCCTTGCTGAAAGGTGAATTCCTTTGGATTCCAAATGATTGGGATTGACACAAGACTTTTCAACAATCTGCTATTATGACCTTTGCTTAGAACCTACAAAAAACGAATAAGTTCTTTAATTGAAATAGATGCTCTTTTGGCACAGCTAAAGGTGTTTCCTGGCAACCTTCTGCCGTATCGATAACCAGGTTGGAGGTATCTCTGCCTCATACTTGTACACGGTTTGTTTCCTAAATATTTCCTAAAACCACATATATAACCAGAAAATCTAGCACAGAAAATGGTTCACCTCACAAATGTGCAAAAGGCTATAAGAAAGGGATATAATTTTTGTCTTGACACGGCCCTAACAAACTTATACTGAACACAATGCAGGAGTTGCAGTGAATGACATTTAGATTGCTATCATTTCTTCGAAGCATTGATTGTCCCCGTTTTTCTTTTCTTTTTACCACTAAACTGTATGGGAATAGGAAATATTGATAAAGCTAATATTGCTTCAGTTAGTGATTTTATTTTCATTGTGGCTGCATTCCAGGCAAATCTGTTATTCAGAAGATGGCAGGATTGGCTAACTTAACAAAAATAAGATCTCTGGCAGGGCATGCTCTAAAAATAGAGCACCTGACCAGACAACCCAAAAAAAGCAATAAGCAAACTCTGATATTATTACTGTGGCCTGGCTTATTCATAATATTATTGCATAGTATGGAATCAGTCAAATCGAGTATGTCACTTGTCACAGAGCAGCCTCTTACAGACAACTTTTCTCTATGTTCAGCAGCACACATTCATATTGAAATGTATGCTATGCTTGTAACTTGTAGATTCCCAGTCACAAAGAAGGAGCACATTCTGTTGTGACTGGAATCTCTCTCATCTTTTCACAGGAAGATGCTGTTATGAGGAGGCGGCCTGTTGATGCCTAACTGTGTAGTTGGTCCATTTATTTCCTTTTAGTTGTATTTTCTTTAGTTGTATATCTTTCCACAATTTTGTTTTGTTGTCCTGGCCAAGATCCAATTAAAATCTTCATATTCATATATTTTTCTGCAAGCTTGCTTCCTGGTCCATTTCTGAATGTTTCATGGTTTGTACTGACTTGTGACCTGTGCTGATCTACACTCACTTAAGACAGGTGGTCCTTTGCCATGTTTAATTTAAACTGAAATGGTAATCGCAACTGGAAGAGGCTTCAATGATGAATTGAAAAAGAAAATAATATTTTTGGAGAACTCCCCACAGTCAATGAAACCTTTTTCAATCTCTTCTTTCTGACTCTGACACTGTTCATGGGGCTGAGTAGCACATCGGAGAGAATTTGGAGGGTGGAGCGTTTTATTTACGCCATTTATTTGCGCCACTAGAGGCCATTTATTTACGCCTCTAGTGTTTTAAACACTAGAGGTGGTAAAGCTACAAAATTGGTAGCTTTATGTGTTCTTTATCTAACGCACACCATATGACAAGAATGTTTGGCAATACTACTTTTACACTGGTGCATGCTGTTGCAGTGAATAAACCCCTCATTACAAGTCAAATGCACATTTGACAGTTCAGTGGTTCAAAACCATCTAAGCACTGATCTACAGAGATGTGGAAAAATGAGATGTTTGAAGAGTCATCCTTCACCATGACTCTGCATGTGTGGTTTACACAAGAAAACAGGCCTGAATGCTTGACCCCTGCAGTGAGGGAATTTTCCTGCTATGGTTTGGGTCCACTGGTTTGACTAGAATTAGGAAGGATCGCTACAAATCAATACAAGGTTATTCTGTGTGATGAGCCACCTGATAGCCGAGTGTTTAGGGCACGTACCATATGTGATCAATCGCCTGATTGTCTAGGCAGAATTTCTGAAAATGTGCTTATTTAAAGTGCTAGTGTTAATTTAGGGCATACATGTTTTTTTGGGGGTATTAAGGGGTGTTGAATCCAAATCTGCTGTATGCCCAGCTCAAAATGTACCATTTAAAGATGGCCACCATATAAAAACATATATTTCTTTTGTAAACAAGGTAGAAACTTGATTGAATTTTGCTTTTATAGGTTTTCGTGTATGGGGAATCCACTGCCGTGTTCTGATTTCAGATCAGATGTCAGGAAAGTACTTAAAACTGATATATTGTGAACATTGTCATTTATAGGGGATATTAAAGACTTGCGACAAATTCATTAACAAGACATTTCTTCACTGATGTGTTTGTAAAAGTGTCTAGCAAGAAAGAATTAAACTCCCCTAGCTAGGGCAGTGTTTCCCAAACAATTGGTTGAGACCCATTTTGGGCCACAAAGCCATTTTTATGGGTCACAAGTAAAAATGTTCAATTATTTCACAAGATTAAAACAATTTCAGAACTTAAAAAAGTCATCATTCAAACATAATTTTAGTGACAAAATGATGCGTGGAAATACTTTCAAGAAATCTGGACTAAGTCACCGTGCAAAACAAGAAAAACGTGCAGACCAGTCGAGTGCTCCAGTATATTTTATTTGGGTAGTCTCTCCTGAAGTGCCCAGATATTATTTGGAATATGGAAATATTCCTAAAGCTGTGCATATGATTGTTATTTCCCCATGGGGACAATTTAATGATAATGAAAATGCATGCCGTGTTGTCTTGATGTAGCTATCACATCTACAGTACGCTCAAAGTATGTATGGAAGACTGATAGGAATCCTTTATTTTCCATACAATTTGAGCTTTTGCATTTGGTATATGTGGGGGTATAAAAAAGTTATTGTATTTATTTAGTATTTGTATTTATAAGATAGTGTTTGCATTTGCATTTGATCTAGTCTTGATTTTAGTTTTTCATATCAAATCAGTTCATATTTATGAATCAATCTATTCATCTATCTATGTATGATACAACAAGATACGTGTGTATTCTGTATATTAGATGGTGGAAACTTTAGTTGAAAAACATGGAATGCACATTTAAAGATTTGATTGATTTGATTACATATTGTTCTCTTCTTTCTTCACAGCAGCGTTCATGTTGTCTTCAGAGCAAAACGCTATAGGGAGAGAGAGACACATGGTATAAGAAGAGAAAGACATGAATATGAGTAGAGAAAGACGTGAATATGAGCAGAGAAACACATGAATATGAGCAGAGAAACACAAATATGAGAGATAAACTCATGAATATGGGGAGAGATAAACATAAAAAGAGGAGTTATAAGAAATATATTGTGAAAGATCAGTTATTGATTGATTGATTGATTAATTAATTAATTCCTTGATTCATTCATTCAATCATTCATATCTTCTCTATCTGTGGTGTAGTGGGTTAGTCAGCTTTCCTACTGCCTGTCTCTCCTACTGTCTCCTTCTCAGTTTTCATACTGTCTGTTTCTCCTACACTGTCTCCTGCTCAGCTTTCCTATACTCTTTGTTTCTCCTACACTGTCTCCCTCGCAGCTTTCCTACTGTCTGGCTCTTCTACACCGTCTCTCTCATAAGCTTTCATACTGTCTGACTCTCCTACACTGTCTCCCTCTCAGCTTTCCTACTGTCTGTCACTCCTAGTTACCCCGTCTCCCCTCAGCTGTCTATCCTAAATTGTCTTCCTCTCAGCTGTCCTATACATTCGGTCTCTCCTACACTCTCTCTCTCTCTCTCTCTCTCTCTCTCTCTCTCTCTCTCTCAGCTTTCCTACTGTTTGTCTCTCCTACACTGTCTCTCAGTTTCTTTGTTGGCTAATGATGGAAAGAGTATACAGCATATTTTTCCCTACAATAACTGTTAGTTAGCTCGCTATCTGAGCTAACTGAGTGACAAGGCTTTTGTTTAATGAGTTATTTTGTTGGATCGAACCTTGTTCCTGGTTGTAGTGGAAGCTGGCTGGCAGGGAGAAGTTCAAACACTTGGCCTGCTGATGAAACACTTCCAGGTCAGATTCCTTCATGCTCGGCCCCCTCCCTGGAAAAACAATATAAATAATTATGAAATGTTTCATTTTATTGATTATATTGATATATTAATTATTAATTGTACCGTCCTGGGCTGTTAATTGGCTGTGGAGAGACTTCGCAGCATGCCTTGGGGCACATTCGTGTCTGTCAATGGCAATGTTGTTGGTTTATGTTCATTTAACCATTTATTTTAAGTGTGTTTAGGGAAACACTGTGAATAATCATTGTAGAGTCTGTGTTTTGTTCAGGTGTTGAGGTGTTGAAGTGTTACAATATCAGGGCATTAGCGGGGGGATTTGCAATTTGAAATAATAATAATAATAAAAAGTGGATGGAGGGTGAAAGTGTGTGTATGTGTGTATGTGACATACTATACTTACCAAAAATATACAGAGAGTGAATGGGGATGTCGACCTCTCTGACTGAGGTGGTGATGTTAAAAACCAAACAGTTCACACAAGTAGACAACAAACTGAAGCTGCTAGCAGCACCTTCATCTGGGGAAGAGAGGCGAGTAGTCCATGATGATGTCACATGTGTTGTAATTTACATTTGTGATGATGACAGATTTTCTGTATCTTACACCCTTGGTGATGTCATTTGTGCTGTACCTTACATTCATGATGATGTCACATGTGTTGTATCTTACGTGCAACATCTATGGTGATGTCAGAGATGGCAGTCATCTTGGCCTGAGAGCTGGAACAGGTTCCATTTCTGTAAACAAGGACATATACAGTAGTGATATATTCTCTTATGAACACATCCTTTATAGGCAAGACAGTTTTATAGTTATAGTTTGGTGTCCTTCTACTTTGTTTCGAGGCAGGTACGTTGATGTCCATAATGAGACAAACCATGACCGACAGATCTTTTGGCATCTAGTGTACTTGAACCCCTGCCTATAGCCTGATGGGGTTGAAGTAGAGGTCTGGGCGGATGAATCACCCTTTTGACAAGCCCGTTTCTGCATTGCAGCCGTCTGCTTGATGCTGGCTGCTGAGCTTCACGGCAGTGTTGTTTACTGCAGAACGCCAGGAGTTTTTCAGCAGCCCTGAACTCCCACATTTTGGTATCCATGCCTGTTACAGTAAGTTGGTATTTGAGCTGGTCTTTGAAGCCATTCTGGGGTCCACTTCGGTCACGCTTACCCTGACACAGCTCATTGTGTAGAGCAGTGTTTCCCAAACAGTGGTTTGGGAGTCGGGAACCATGTTTGCGTTGCGGAGTCCGCGGACCCATTTTCATGGGTCACGAGAAAATATCCCTTTTTTATTTCATTTACTACAAAAAAAAAAAGATTTTCAAAAAGTAAAAAAAAAAATCTTAACATTTTCAGATATTAAAAGAACATTTTCAAGAGAATTTAATGTATTTAAAACAATACGACATGTGCGACACGTTGCTTGTAGATCTTTTCACTAGATTGGGTCCCAGGGAGACATCACATTTCTCTCTTGGGTCTCGAGCTAAAAGGTTTGGGAACCATGGTGTAGAGAGGACTGCTTTCGGCAGTCTGGTGTCCTACATTTGTGAGATATCATGTCTGCACGCACGCACGCACGCACACACACACACACACACACACACACACTGTGCACACAAAACTCACATTTGACCATGGTGCGTCATGACAAGCGTGCTGTTGTCCTCAGGAGTAGCTGTGATGTCAATCCATGAAGAATGTGTTAATTTGAGAATGGAATTAAAGTGGTCATGGTCTGAAAACCCCTCAATGAAGTTCCAACGACCAGAAATCTGTCAGAGGGAAAGACAACACACACACACACACACACACACACACACACACACACACACACACACACACACACACACACACACACACACACACACACACACACACACACACATCATGATTTGTGTGCATGGGGTTCTCATCTTAAACAAGCGTAATGCTTAATGAGGGTTTCCAGTTTAGTAGACCTTGTATTGTGAATTTGTACTTCCATGTACTGTTATGTACTGTCATGTACTATTCTCATGTCTTTCTAAATAAACTACATCAATCAATCAATCAAACACACACACACAATACTTATTTAACCCCCATGGCTCTATGTGCCTCTAAGTTCTGTTTTCACTCCACACTAAATATCTTTGCCGAACATATCAGATCTACAAGCAAGCTCATAACGCATCGTTGATCTGATATTTTCGGCCAAGTTTTGCCCCAGAATAGGAATGCAGGGTTTCAAGAGGGTCACATGGTCAACAACATGGTCAGACAGATAGACAGTCAGACAGACAGACAGACAGACAGACAGACAGACAGACAGACAGACAGACAGACAGACAGACAGACAGACAGACAGACAGACAGACAGACAGACAGACAGACAGACAGACAGACACACACACTCACACACAAATATGCAGTAACAATGATGAAACATTCGTTTGAATTGAACCTTAGCATAGTTGTCCATAGTCAGCGGTGCGACGATAGTCTCACAGTCCTCTGGAGGTGTTGCTGCTGGTGCAGTGTTACCAAGACTCAAACTCACGACCAAAAGAAACGCAACATTCCACACACTAAACATGGCTGACCCCAGATCAGGTTTATTCACAAATGTTTACTGTAAAACGTTTGTCTTGCAGGAACTCTGTCAAATGGTCTTTGAAAGGTGACTGAAGCCAGCAGTATTTATAAAGACACTATGTGGAGTGGTCAGGTGTTCCACAAACTCTAGGATTTGTTAAAACTGTTATTCCCCAAATGTTCAAACATTAAAAGGTGTTACTTTTCTGGAACTCTGAACCCACCTACCAGGATTGGGCAACGTTGGACTTTCAAAGGTTCTGCTGTCACAAACAGCCTCATTCTGTTCCAGGGGGTTTCAGAGTTGTCTCTCTGTGAACTGATTTCACAACAACACTGCTGGGATTTCTGCCAAAGAGTAAACAATAAGAATAAGATGGGTTTAAAACATTTATATTTTTAATATACAAATGAAAGGAAAAGCTATGTTTATGCACAAAATGTGTGCACATTCAAGTACAAATGAAAGGAAAGGAAAAAACAAATCTATAAGTCAAAGAGATACACATGAGAACCTATAGTCTTTGTTGTTTATTTCTTCTGATAAATATAAATATTTATTTTCTTTTTGATACATGGGTTCTTTTTTAACATTTCTATGCCCATCAATCTGCCGTTCTTTGTAGAGCGTGCACAGAAGTGGACATGAAACTGAAGAATATTGGTATAAATGCTCCACATATAGGTGATGCAGAGTTTAGTTCTTGTTTCTCAATTTCCCAAATGCTTTTTACCTTTTATGTCTGCTAAGAGCATACATGTTCTGTGGATGACATCTGTTGCAGCACTGGAATGTCATTGGCCTGCCCTATCACCAAATGCTTCACACCTTGCAACATCTGACACCAGCATGTTCTGTACTGTGTTGACAAGATGACAGCAAAAGTAAAACTAAATTAGAATACCAGAACAGATAAGACAGTAGATACAGACGGGTGACAGATTAAAGGATAAGCCAGTGTCTTTGTACTTTTTTTTCTCCTTTTCTGATTACAATAATAATAATATAATTGAAATGATATGTTACTGTATGTGGTGATGCATTTTGAAGTATAATGTTTATATATATATATATATATATATATATATATATATATATATATATATATATATATATATATATATATATATACACATACATGTATGTCCTGGAGCACCTGGTAACATAGACATGATCATGAACACCATTATACCAAGATATTTGAAAGCTACCATTTGTAACTTGTTTCAATTAATTAAATGTTGTTTTAAGTACCACACTGTATGTAAACTAGCACATCTACAGTGGTTGGAGTTGGTCTCCCTACTCATCTATTGAGAAATGTGTTGGGTGGGACTGGGACATCTACTGATGATTGAAATTGAACATACAAATTATAAAGATCCCCAGACCTAGATGCACCACCATCTGTACTTTGGTTCAGACATCGTTGCAATTACATCTCTCTGTCAGGAGAGGGAGACAACGGATGCACATATTGTAGCTTTAAATTTGTCACTATATTATGGTCACAAAAGTCCTATCAAATTCAGGGAAGTTAAATGTTATCTAAAAAGAACCACTAACCTGCTTAAAACACTGGGCCACAAAAAAATAAATTTCAGTACTTTTGTCAGTACTTTTACTTCTACTCCAATACATTTCAGAGGCAGATATTATATTTTTACTCCACTACAATTATTTGAAAACTTTAGTTACTTTGTAGAATTAGATTATTATTACAAAACATACCTTAACCACTTCAGCCATATAAATGTTCTGCCATTTGAAAATAGCCAAGCTAACAATGCATTGTGAGCTTGTAGATCTGCTATTTTCCAAAGATTGTAATACATTTTAAAACTTGTGAAATGGGACATTCGGCAGAGTACTTTCTACTTTTGGTACTTTAAGTACATTTTGATACCAATACTTGTGTACTTCAACTCACCTAACATTTTTATTCCGCGATGCTACACTGTGTGCACACACACACACACACGCACACACACACACACACACACACACACACACACACACACACACACACACACACACACACACACACACACACACACACACACACACACACACACACACACACGCACACACACACACACACACCAAAACAAATGGTGGAAAAAATGTGTAATATCTTTTTAATAGATGTAGGGGTCCTTGACTTGAAAATGTTTGAGAAACACTGGTTTACACAACATTAGGAAACAAGCCCAATAAGCCACTTTAGAAACAAGCCCAAAAAGACGCAAGCAACAAAAAACAAGCCCAACATCGCTTGTAAAAAGCGGATATGGCAACACCGTTGAGAAGAGTTGAAAAACGAACGAAACAAACTTCCGGTTATTTCGTCGTCTTCTTCGTTCATTTTATAGTAACTAACAACACCTGTGCGCCCTCTACTGCTATACACGGATCTGGATCGAAATTGGGATTTTACAAACAAAATACACAGTGTTGGGTAAGGTTGACGCAATTACACTACTGTCTCTCACGACTGACACATTGACAATACATAAGATGTACTGGTTCACTTGGGAAGGAAATGTACAACAAAACGTGAACAGCTGAGCTAGCTTGCAAGCTAACGGCAGCATAAAAAGAATGAACGAAAGAAAGAAAGAAAGAAAGAAAGAAAGAAAGAAAGAAAGAAAGAAAGAAAGAAAGAAAGATGGGAAATAATAGGCCACTTAGGTTGACCGTTTGACATACAACACGTGGGTCATGCAGATTATTGACCTGGCAACAGGCACAGCGTGCTTTCGGCCGTCTGTTGATGTCGCCATGGCAACACATACAAGCCTAGTGTTTAATGTCGCGCGTGCAGAAAGCAACAAAGCATCCGCCAATGGGCAACGGGCAGCCAACAGTATATAAAGCGTCTACAGTACGTTCAAATTTCATTCCTTCTTTCTTGTCACAGAGAAAGAACAGAACCCAAGCAGCAGAGAAGACGACTGATCCATTGTTATGGCTGTAGTTACACTGTTGTGGTCAGACCTGGTGGAGATGCAGGAGTGCAGGGAGGAGTGGAGGATGACGGAGGATGAGTGGGAGGCCATTCAGGAAGAGAAGGAGGAGAGGATGGAGGAATGGGAGTCTCTTGTGGCCGACTTCTTTTCTCTCCGCAAGGTGGAGCAGAAGGAGACTCTTCAAGAGACTCTGCAAGAGTGGGAGAAGAAGGTGGATGAATGGGAGGCCATTCAGGAGGAGAAGGTGGAGATCATGGAGGAATATGAGTCTCTTGTGGCCGACTTCTTTTCTCTCCGCAAGGTGGAGCAGAAGGAGAAGGTGAAGATGATGGAGCCTCCATCATATTCCTCCATCATGGAGGAATATGAGCGGCCTCCACCATATTCCCCATCATATTCCATCATGGAGGAATATGAGCAGCCTCCATCATATTCCTCCATCATGAATGAATGATTCATCATCTCAAGACCCTGCACCGACCCCCCCCCCCCCCTCAACGGCCCTTTTAAGGGTCACCTTCCTCTCCTTTTGCTGTGACCTTGCCGTGGTGGAGAGGCTTAGTGATTCAGTGATCCTGGGTCCTATGCTGGTGGCGGTTGATCCTGGTTTAACCACACCGGATTGGTCACAGGAGAGAGTCCAAACTAACAACAGCAAAATCTCTTTAGTGAAGTCTGACCTCCTCACTAGGGAGCCATGTTCCCCATACACCTGATGATGGCCCAGCTCTGTCCCCAAGTCTTGAGCTTTTCAAATCCGTATAGTGGAGAGGGGGGTAGGATAGCCCAGGGCTCCGTGGGCTCCAGCCCCCCCCCCCCCCCCCCTCAAACCAAGCTCACAACACATCGCGACCCGTTGAGCTTGTAGATCCACTATTTTTAAACAGCCGATGTATGCGATATTGTTTTAGTTCAAATTTTAGTTAGGACCCCCTGGTAATTTGACAATGCTCTCAAATACCTGGATCAAGACTTGTAGAGGTAATTGTATAGCAAATAATACCCATTATCTGTAAACAAAACTGAGATGTGTAGATAAACTGATAATTGTTATCTGAATTAAATTATACAATTCTCCAAACTTTAGGCTGTATGGTTAAAGGGATATTTCACTTTCAAATAAAATAAACATAATATATAAAAAAAATCACGGCCCCCTCAATAAGTAGCCTTTAATAACCTCTGAGGTTTTATTTGCCGCTAGATTTCTTTTTTTCTTCTTACATTTGTTCACACTGGGAACAATGAAGTTTAACAGTTTCATAGAAGTTTAAAAGATGTTAATGCGAGCAGTGTTAAAAACTTTGCCAGTGGTATATATCATATGGGGAGTCATTTGGAGACATCATGGCATATTGATAAAAGGTTGATGACATTCGCCAGATAACTACTTTAAGTATAGTTTAACCAGAGATACAGACACTCAAAGACAACCATCGGTTCAAATGTTTTACTTTTTTGAAATACTGACTTGGGTAATTGCAGTTTTACAGTCCAATTAGACATTATGTTCCAGTTAATTACTAACTAAAATGTTTGTGTATCATCTGTTACTATACATTTCATTATTTCCCCCCCAATATGTATATAATTCACATTTCTCTATTCCATCCCAATAAATTAAACATCCACTTTTTTAGTTTTGATAGTGTAAATTAGATAAGAATCTTCCCCTTACTATTCTGTACCTCATAGTGTTTGGCCAAATTATGGACACTACCTTATATTACTGTACCTTGTGATATTTCTTGATACACAGTGTATCTGACATCTGTATTTTCTCCTGTCAATTGTATTGTATGAAAGTTTCTGTTTCTGTACCTTTGGTGATAGTTGGTGTTTTTTTTCCTATTAAAGACTTGATCAGTGAAATTCATATCCCTGAAACATATTTCATCCCCAGTAGATATTCATAATGGAACCTTTAACACCATTTATGTATATGATGAGGCCATTTTTGATCCCTTGAGTATAGAAGAAATACTGCTGAGGTTGTTAAAATGTATTGTGTCTGTTTCCTGTTTTTTATGGACCAGATCCAAAACATGTTTGTTTACAGTGTTAAAATCACAGTTAACATGTTAATAATAAACTAGATTCACACAGTTAACATGTTCATAATAGTCAATATTTATTATTTACATAATTACATAAAAGAGTATATTTACAATAAATTATTGACTTACTGAGTTGCATATTACAGCAACAATATATGCAATATTGCAGTCATTCCATGTGCATGGCAGCTGTTAAATTACAATTAACACGGTTTTAGTACAAATATACAGCATGCACCAGCCTTTCTATCAAATATTAATAACCACAGGTTAAAATTGTAATTTTTCTCAAAGATGCACAACAGATGCTAGTACTGTAGGTCCACAAGACAAAAAATACACCAAAAGATGATTGACAAAGTGCAGTAGGGATAATATGCTGTACTGTATGTACAGTAATATGCACTGGGAAAACACCAGCTCTGCTGAGAAACAAGTGAATTGAAAAATACATATGTTGAGACCTTGAGGCTATGAATTCCCTTTGAACCACATCCTTCTGACTTTACAAAACACTGTCACAAAATAAAAAGCATGGGTAAATAAGCCAGGTCTCTGAGCATGGCCAGTCTATATAAACCATCACGGATCATCACATCCACATAGAGAGCAGATAACCTCCAAATACTGCACCCTGGCACTCAGCTGCTTGTTCTCGGCCTCCAGCTGCTCAACACAATTCTTGAGGGAAGCTACAAAGTCCTTTTTCTTTTGCCGTGACATTTTGGCAGCATCCTTGTTCTTCTGTAGACGTAGTTCCCTCTTGGACGAGGCGTCCATGGCAGGCTGCCGGGACCTGCGCGTGGTAGACTTCTGAGGGCTTGCACCTGGGTTGCACTGTCCATAGGCAGACAGGTCTGCTGTGACAACAGGTTCTGTTGGCAGCGTCATCTCGTTGTTGGGTGGCATCACATGCAGTAGTTGCATGCCACCAATAGTGTTTACATCAAGAGTGAAGTAAGTGGGTGGAAGCCCAGATTGGTTGGTCTGGTAAACAGTTTGTGGAACAGATGTTGGTCCTGATGATGGAAGGACGTTCCATGACTGTTGAGACTGTGCTGTCTCTGGAACTTCACCTTCACCACTGTAGGAGGAAGAGAAAGAGATGGAGTTGTAGGGTTAACTAAAACGGTCCAAATAACAGCAACTGGAACCCAAAAACATTTTAGTTAACTGAGATAAAAAACAAAAATGAGGCTTTACACAAAAATGATAGCTGATATTGCGTGTTTACAAAACTAACTAAATACATAAATATCCTTAGTTCGTTTTAGTCTTTGTCCAATGCCACAACTGATCAAGAGGACGTCCCACACCTACCTACGTGGATGTACTAAGGAAAGATGCTGGTGCAGAAAGCACAAAGGAGCTGGCCAGATGTATGGAGAACCGAGATGACTGGAGACTCCGATGGAGGGCTCGTCTGAGGACGACGTAGAGAGAGGCAACGCGGCGCAATGCAACATGTTGTGAGCTTGTAGATCTGCTATTTTCGCTATTTTTCTGAGCTTTTTGAATCTGACTGACTACCCCATATATTGTAATACAAAACCTAAACTAACACTCAAACTATAATAAAAAAACGCAACTAACACTAAGCCTTTTGAAAAACTTAAAACTAAACTAGCAAATCAGCTATAAAAAACAAACTGAAATGGAAATGGAAAACATAAAGTCAAAATGAAATAAAAATAAAAACAAATGAACATTTTAAAACTTACATTGTGGCAGAAGAAACTCAGATTGGTTGGTCTGGTAAACAGTTTGTGGAAGAGATGATGGTCCTGATGATGGAAGGACGTTCCATGACTGTTTCTGGTGCCTTCATGTTCACCACTGTAAGAGGAAGAAGAGGAAGAGGTGGTGTTGCAGGGTTATTATAGTTAACTTAAAACTAAAGGAATAACGATAAATAAATACATTTTAGTGAACTGAAATTAAAACAAAAACGAGGCTTTACACAAAAACGATAATTTTCTTAAACTTTATTGTGTGTTTACAAAAGAAGTAACTGAAACTAACTAAAATCATAAGAAAATGTCCTTAGTTTTAGTCTTTGTCAGTATCCAATATTTTCCTTAAAGCTAAAATAGCTGATCTACAAGCTCACAACGTGCTGCAATGCTCAAGACAGACAATAGAAAAGCAAGGCCCGCCGGTTTACTTCCCGTATTTGTGTGACGTACTGTATAGGTTGCAGCCTCTTTAGGAGACCAGAAATAGGTTGGAGTTCCAATGGGAGAAGTGATTGTGAACACAGCTTCTGATCCATTCTTTAGACCTATGGTCACTGACTGAACTAAATATTGGATTCATTCTTCACAAGCCACATATCTTCCGAACTTTCTGAAGCTAAACTGGCATTTTTCAGAGAGACAAAATACCCTTTTCTGTCCCAGCAACACACAAAACCAGTGGTGGAAAGTAACTAAGTACATCTACTTACGTACAATTTTGAGGTACTTTTACTTTACTGGAGTATTTCCAATTTTCAATACTTTTCCTTCTACTCCACTACATCTCAGAGGCCTCTCAGTTATTTTTATTCCACTACAATTAATTGAAAACTTTAGTTACTAGTTACTTTGTAGATTTGAATTATTATGACAAAACATACATTAAAGGTAGGGTAAGTGATTTGCAATTATTCAAATAATTGCAAAATGGGTCTATGTTCTGATAGTGCTCGTTACTATAGAGCGTCCTGTCCATATAAGGAGTCTCCATGTCTCTCCAGCTCTTTATAAAACAGAAAATGCATTTTCGTTTCAGTTTCAGTTTCATTTCCAATTTTATCCAATCAGGATAGAGAACTCAATCAGGATATAGATTAAACAAGTGAAATTGGAAGTGATGACACTAAGAAATGAGCAGGCAAAATTTGAACAGGAACACTATAAAAATGAAGCTTAAAAATGGGTACTTTCTCCTGATTGGCTGAGATTTTGACACCTACCAGAAAATGTATTTTCTGTTTATTAAAGAGCTGGAGAGACGGGGAGACTCCTGTTACTGAACAAACACTCTATAGCAATGATTACTATCAGAATATAGTGCTTTAACCTTTTAACAAAATACTTTTTGTTTTAGCCCAAAAATATCACTTACCCTACCTTTAACCACTTCAGGCATTTTGAAAATAGCCGATCTACAAGCTCACAACGCGTCGCGATGCGACGTGTTGTGAGCTGCTAGATTTTAATAAATGTTATACATATACATACGTGAAACGGGACATTCTGCATAAATTTACTTTTACTTTTGTACTTTTACTCAAGTACATTTTGATGACCGGAACTTTTACTTGTAACAGAATGTTTCTACATTGCAGTATTGATACTTTTGCTTACGTAAAGAAATGTAGTTCTTTTTCCACCACTGCACAAAACAAATGAACATTTTATAACTAACCTTGTGGCGTTGTTGGTGGCAGAGGAAGCCCAGGTTGGTTGGTCTGGTAAACTGACGATGGTCCTGATGATGGAAGGACGTTCCACCACTGATGAGACCGCGCTGTCTCTGGGGCCTTCATTTCAACCACTGTAGGATGAAGAGGTTAACTAAAACAGTTTAGTTAACTGAAATAAACATAAAAACAAGACTTGACACAAGAGCAGACCTGCCAACCCTTCTGTTCTCACCAGGAGAACTGTTATTCCATTTCTCCTGTTCTTATCCTGTTTTGGGGGATTCCACCCTTTTTGTGTGGCCCCTCACTGATATGCAGTCACGGCCATTCATGTTAATTTGCTAGTTCCTTGAGTTTTTAATATGCAAATCACAATGGCAGTATTTGATTGTTCTTTTTGTTGGAAGGTGTGAGTGGGCACGGTGTGAGTGGGCTCTCTCTCTCTCTCTCTCTCTCTCTCTCTCTCTCTCTCTCTCTCTCTCTCTCTCACACTCATTCTTTGATTCTGGCTCACACCCCCCAAAAAAACTCTCTTTCTGAGAGAATGGGAATGTTACTCTTTTACTGTCGCTTTATTTCTGGATAAACTCCAGTCCAATGCAATTTTAAAGAGATAGTCATTTTAAGTAATTAGGCTAGTAGTGGTTATTATTAAATATGGCTCTTTTATTGCAACTTAATGGATCCTATGTAAGTTAAGGCTGATAAAAGTGTCAAACTCTCAAAATCCACCAGAATACTGGAAATTACATCTACTCTGTTAAAAAAATCCTGCTCCCCGCTTGGGGGCGTGGCCAGTATGACCCCCCCCCCTCCCTGGAAAGAAAATCTCCTGTTATCGGACGGTCTGAGGTTGGCAGATAACTAACTGAAACTGTATTGTGTTTACAAAATTAACACAAATCATATAGAAAATGTACTCAGTTTTAGTCAGTATCCAAGATTTCGATTTTCCTTTTTAAAAAAATGATTTTTTTCCAGAGCTTTTTGAATCTCTCCCCTGCCCTGACTACTCCTTAATACTACCACTTAAAACTCAGCTAAAACCTAGCCCCGTTTGGAACCTCACTCTCCTAGCTCCATTGCAGTGAGGTTCCAAACGGGGCTAGGTAAAAATAAGCCTTTTGAAAATTATAAAAGCTAAGCTAAACTAGCAAACCCGCTTAAAATACTTTTTTTTAATGATAACTAACCTTGTGATGTTGGTGGCATCCAATGATGCTGCTGCTCCAGTAAACGTACCATTTTACACAGTCGGACGTTAATGTATAATGTAGCTTGACTGAGGCTTGATAGTGCAAATTAAAAGCTTATGATACCAAAAGTTGTAAGTTGAAAGCTTTGAATGTATCAGATCAGGTAGTTATAAAGTTATAACTGATCAAAAGCTCCAGTTGATCTCTCTCTTCTCTACTGCGACCTTCCTTGGATGAAGACAAACTGTAACTTAAGTCTCGAACCAGTTACGTCACCTTAACCTGCAGCGCTCAAGCATAAACATAAACAAGTTCAAACTTCAAATAATAATACCATGGATGGATCCCAAAATGCACCCTCAACGTGCATCTCAGCCAATCACCGTGATTGGGGGCGGGGTTTTGTGGACAGCTGGCTTGGGATTCGTCAACATGCTATTGCTAGTTTTGGTCGTAAAACGGCCGATCAACAAGCTCACAACGCAACGCGTAGCGACGTGTTGTGAGCTTGTAAATCAGCTGTTATCGCTGTGCGAGAATCTCGCGGTATCTCGCGACTATTCGACACAACGGCCACACATCGAGTTTGGAAAGATGGGAGTTATGGGCAATGGTGTTAAGTAACTAAGTACATTTTCTCAAGTAGCCTACTGTACTTAATTACAAATTTGAGGTACTTTTACTTTACTGGAGTATTTAAAAATGTCAGTACTTTTACAGTAAAAGTACTGAAGTAAAAGTTTTACTTCTACTCCACTACATCTCAGAGGCAAATGTTGTACTGACTTTTACTCCAGTGGAGCAGTTATTTGGGGTCCTATGTATGGCATAAAATATTTTCAGATGGGGGGTCCGCAGACAAATACATATTAATTTGGGGGGCCCTTGACTTGAAAATGTCTGAGAAACACTGGTTTAAACAACATTAGGAAACAAGCAACTACACTTTAGAAACAAGCCCAAAAAACTGCAACCCCCAACTACCAATATTTACAAGCAACTTTACAGAAAAACAAGCCCATATTCGCTTATAATAAGCGGACATGGCAACGCCGTTAAGAAGAGGCTTTGACTCCCATCGTAAGAATGGAATGCGGAAGTGCTCAGTCTGTCTCAATGAGATAGTTCCAATGTTTGGAACTAGAGGCCCAGAGTAATTTAAAAGAGAGTAATGACACGCTTTGATCTCGCCGCAAAGCGGGCTCCTATGGGCTATAGTTCCAAACATTGGAACTATCTCATTGAGATAGACAGAGCACTTCCGCATTCCATTCCTACAATGGGAGTCGACGCTAGTGTCAGAACTCTCTTTAAGGCTCTGTAGAGGCCATAGCAGCCCGCTTTGCGGCGAGATCATAGCGTGACGCTACTCTCCCTTCTACACTTTGGAAGAGTAGTCTTGCGTAGCCAGACAACTATTCCACAATCTCTGAATGCTATATAGAGTCTGGAACTACAACTCCCGAAATCCGAGAGAGGAAGCTGGCACTTCCTTTCACGAAAATATATTTTAAAATATCTTTACATTTCATTATTTTATTTCCATTTCTGCTAAGCAGCAAGCTAAATATACTTAGATGATTTGTATTTATATTAGGATACATTTGCGCGACTGTAAGGACGAAAAGGAAGTGGGGAGGAGGCTTTATATTCTTTATATTTATATTCTAATCTAGCCCCTACGGAACCTCTCCCTCCGAGATGAGGTTCCTCGTTTCCCTCTGCCATTTGAGCAGGACATTGTCGCACATTTTCCACTTTACATGTTTCTTACCCCTTTCTGCACATCGTATCCAAAAAGTAAAGCTTTTCCGCCATTCTCTCAGATGTTTTAAGTTCTAGCGCACCATAAAAGCTATCCAACGAGTTGAAGAAAGTATTTAATTTGCCTCGGTCCTCATCCGGTTACATGTTTTTAAGACATTGCGCAAGAATTGCGCCCGTCGAGATAACATTACTGATTCCCCTACTGGTCAAATGTTGAATTGCATCTTGCCATCTTCTAATGCAAAATATTATGGAACCGGCTGAGGACAGAAAGAAAGAAAGAAAGAAAGAAAGAAAGAAAGAAAGAAAGAAAGAAAGAAAGAAAGAAAGAAAGAAAGAAAGAAAGAAAGAAAGAAAGAAAGAAAGAAAGAAAGAAAGAAAGAAAGAAAGAAAATAACAGGCCACTGTTACAGGGGGTTGACCGTTGACATACAACACGTGACACGTCATGCAGATTTTTGACCTGGCACCTGCAGGCACAGGCACAGCGTGCTTTCGGCCGTGTGTTGATGTCGCCATGGCAACACGTATATACAAGCCTAGTGTTTAATGTCGCGCGTGCAGAAAGCAACAAAGCATCCGCCAATGGGCAACGGGCAGCCAACAGTATATAAAGCGTCTACAGTACGTTCAAAGTTCATTCCTTCTTTCTTGTCACAGAGAAAGAACAGAACCCAAGCAGCAGAGAAGACGACTGATCCATTATTATGGCTGTAGTTACACTGTTGTGGTCAGACCTGGTGGAGATGGAGGAGTGCAGGGAGGAGTGGAGGATGAAGGAGGATGAGTGGGAGGCCATTCAGGAAGAGAAGGAGGAGAGGATGGAGGAATGGGAGTCTCTTGTGGCCGACTTCTTTTCTCTCTGCAAGGTGGAGCAGAAGGAGACTCTTCAAGAGACTCTGCAAGAGTGGGAGAAGAAGGTGGATGAATGGGAGGCCATTCAGGAGGAGAAGGTGGAGATCATGGAGGAATATGAGTCTCTTGTGGCCGACTTCTTTTCTCTCCTGGAGGAATATGAGCAGCCTCCACCATATTCCCCATCATATTCCATCATGGAGGAATATGAGCAGCCTCCATCATATTCTTCCATCATGGAGGAATATGAGCAGCCTCCATCATATTCCTCCATCATGAATGAATGATTCATCATCTCAAGACCCTGCACAGAACCCCCCCCCAACGGCCCTTTTAAGGGCCACCTTCCTCTCCTTTTGCTGTGACCTTGCCGTGGTGGAGAGGCTTAGTGATTCAGTGATCCTGGGTCCTATTCTGGTGGCGGTTGACCCTGACAGGTTTAACCACACCTGATTGGTCACAGGAGAGAGTCCAAACTAACAACAGCAAAATCTCTCTCTGTAGTGAAGTCTGAATAATTACCATAACTATAATATGAGAAATTATAATATAACTAACATTATTACACAATATTAATATTATTACAGTGTCTGTGTGTCACACACATTTTTACTACAGGCTGCTGCAGTTCTTCATAACACTGATATTCGTCAAAAATAGTTTCTTAATACTAATAACATTGTGGCACTCTTTGATGTTCCATTTAATATTAAGCCCAGTCCCTTTGTGTTTTATTTGAGGTTGTTTTGTGGAAGTAACACAAAAGTAAGGCAAATGCAATAACACATTAATTACACAGAAAGTAATATTATGTACCTTGTGTCTTAAAAGTAACTTCCCCAACACCTACAATAGCTACAAATATAAATTCAAGAAAAAATATGCATTAAAGGCTTGCAAGACTTGCAACATAATCTTTATTTGTTTTGTACAGTATTTCTACTGCACAACTTTGAATTCAATCTTTTTTTCTTTACATTTCTAATATTGTTAATGCTTTCTTTATGTTTGTAATTCTTATTTTCATGTTTGTGTGTCATTTAGTCAGTTTCTCGTCACTCATTCATACTGTCGGTAAAGTCAAGTCAAGTCACAGTTTAAGATGGGTAATTGTAATTGTAAACATTTTTTTAATTTTTTTTAAAGACTTTATTTTTCATTTTTTTACCTTTGTCATGTGGACAGCAATTGACAGTGCTGTCCTCAATCTACAACCCCACCTCCCCCCGCCCACCCCCACCAAGGCACAGTACAGGGGCTTGGCACATCCATCTACCAAAAAACAAAAGTAAGCCGTGACAAAAAAAAAAAAAATTGTAAACATTTGTAGCATAGACAACATTACTTGACTAATCCAAGCATGGCTTCAGTATTTGATATAGACATCTACAGTTTCTAAGATGGAAGACAAGAAAGTCAGATTTGAAATATTTTAGTGATTTTTCTAATCAACAGATAGCAGGTTCGTGATTATTTCCTGACCTGACGCCTGACAATCATGTGGTTTAAACACAATTACTAAAAAATATAGCCCCAAGTATCCAATAACCACATCAGGCAATAACAAGAAGACCAGAAAATCCCCTTTTTGTCTCATGGTGACGGCACTCATTCTGATGAGGCATTTCGCCACTTCTCAGAAGTTCCACTGAGGGCGAGAGACTACTATTGATGGCTGTGTGAAGATTGCCAATTACAGTCAAATGACAGAAGGAGATAACAAAAACCTTAAGATCAGTATTTCACTCAATCCACAAGCTTTGGTGATTTCATTTGATTTGATTTTATTAGACGTTATACAGGAAAAAACACATGTTACATCATGTTTATCGTAGAAACGTCAAGGATACAGACACATAAAAGTCTTGCGACTTATTTTCATTGTGGTCCTTGGTCTGAGACAAACAACACTGCAACAAAATACATACAGGTAGACAGTACAGTAATAAATAAAACATTCAATGGCTACACTACCTACAGCATAAATACATATAATCGCATTGCTAATGTAGCCCCCACAGTCAAATTAGCCAGTCAATCCCAGCTCACTGCGTTCCACTACAATCTGGCATAGTCGGCAGGACAAGGAGCGTAATATCCTCGCGTGAGGGACATGAAGGACGTCGTACACTGCGACGTACACTGTGTGAAGTGTGAAGCGTGAGGACGCGCTCCAAAGATCGGGGGGGTGATTGTAGCCCCCACAGTCAAATTAGCCAGAACCGGCGTGCAACAGACCTGCCAATCGGGCTCAGCCCTATTGGCATGACTGGTAACACGTCGGACTGGCGAGTGGGAGCCTCGGGTTCAATCCCAGCTCACTGCGTTCCACTACACCAACATAAGTGACCCTACTATTCTGAAACATTCTCTAATAGCCATGCTTTGACCCTTATCTTAAAAAGGAGATGGCTGCTGGTGCTCTTTATAGTCAGGGGTAGCGAGTTCCAGTTAACTGCTCCTCCAAATCTAAATGAGCGCTTTCCCATTTCAGTGGTGAACGTGGGTAAACTGCAAACTTTTTCATGTTGACCGCCAAGTTGTGTGTATTTGGCCTGTTTCACGCCTTTTTTTTTTTTGTAGATTTTTTGAAAATAGCAAATAAACAAGCTCACAACACATCCCGACGCGTTGAGCTTGAAGATGAGGCAGACGTTGAACTGCATGACGGGATGTTGATGGATTATCAAAAGAACATGAAAGACAAATGAGACATTATTTATGAACTTGTCTTCTTTTGCTTCTAAACCACAAGGTTGGATTGAATCTTTGAATGTGACATATTAGCCTGTTATCTTAGTTTCATGGCTGTCTTGTTTCATAACAGTCATTTCTATATTTACCTACAGTTTTTTCATGTGAACGCAGGTCTCCCGTGTGGAAAGCTAACATCTTAACCACTAGTCTAAAGGGGAATTCCCCCTTGAACGATATTAGACTTTTGGTCATCAGGCAGAGGCTCTGAGCCAGTGTTCCCAGGTCTGCTTATTATAATTTATAAGCGACTTTGGGCACATTTTTCTGTAAAGTTGCTTGTAAATATTGGCAGTTGCAGCTTGCAGTCTTTTTTTTTGCTTGTATCTAAAATGTAGTTGTTCGCTTCCTAAATGTTTAAACCAGTGGTTCTCAAACATTTTCATGTCAAGGACTCCCAAATTAATATGTATTTGTCCACAGACTCCCTCATCTAATATATTTTGTGCCAGGGACCCCCTTACCAGATTTGTGTTGTTAATTCTTTTTTTCTTCTTCTTTTTTTTGTCACTTTTTTTCAAGATTCTTTTGAAAACAGCAGATCTTCAAGCTCACAGTGCATTGCGATGTGACACGCTATGAGCTTGTAGATCGGATGGTTTAAAGTGCGCATGTGGCAGTCACTTATTTTGGGCTTGTTTTCATAGACCTGGTTGCTTATTTCTCTCGCAAATTCTGGCAACACTGTTCTGAGCCACTGTTACAACAAAGATACGCACACCATAGAGTTAAAAGGCGCGCCGCACACTCACACCCCATTTTGACCTCCCCCACCGCGAAACTTGATCCGGGTCACGGTACCGTTATCACGCCCGGGATTCGAAAACAGGATTCCCGTGTGGAAAGCCAACTTCTGAAGCGCTAGTCTACAGGGGAATTCCCCCTTAACCAGGAGAGATATGGCTTTTGGTCTACAGGCATGGAGGTTCAGAGCCACTCTGATACACATGGATGCAGATATTTAGAGGATTGTAACATTGCAAACATCATTATTTTTAGACTTTGTGTGCACTAGATATTATTATTCACACAAAAAACCCAAACCAAGTTAAATGCTCACCATATTAGTTAGCAACATGGCTAACCAAAGGCTAACCCAGTTCAAACAAAGCAACAGTGTTAGAGAGTGTAGCTATAGCTATACAACAAAAATAGAATTAGCAAAATGTTCAAATAATAAAATAATTAAATAGAATAGAGTTGGATTGTTTTGGAGCTTTGCTGTGACCTTTTGGCCTAAAGTTGTTAGCATAGCTTGGTTCATTACAGAACTCTCCCTCTGTTGGCATCAGCACACAGACAAAATTACATTTTCACAATGAGTTAATTCATCAGACAGGTCGAGGTTAATCTGAATGCTCTCACTATAGCTTGGACACAAAGTTAACACGACACATCAGTTTGGCTCGGTTAACATAATCTTGTTTTAGCATAGGCTAACTACATTAGCTATAGTATCATCACCAGCCAGTTTGTGCAATGTAATGGCAGCTGAACATCACAGTAATAAACTTGGAGATTATAGCTAGCTATGCTACGGTGTTAAGACATCCTGGTTTTAGCTGGTTTTGTCTTAAGTCCCATAATTATCTGCAAAACACTCAAGTGTGGTGATAACTTTCACTACCAAATTGTCCTGGTTTTCACCACAATAATATTATACTAATAATATTATAATAGCATAACAGGCTAATCGTATAAAAATACTATTCTACCTGTTTCCAGCACTTATATCTTGACATAATATCATTCTGTCCCACTCATTTTAACCGCCATCCATTTGGTGTAGGCGGTAAAATAGTTGTCCCCTATATCCTCATGAAAACGCCTCTGGTGCGAATACATGAGCATAGATGTGTGTGTGCAATGAGCGTGCACATGTGATTCATTTTAGGTTCTGATTTTAGTGTACTGGTTGCATGTATTGAAGATATAAAGTAGCTATGTAACCCTATGTTAGGCTATACAGCTAGCTGACAAGGTTTTGTTTGCAATGCAGGGAACACAGTAGGCCTACATTCACATAAGTCAAAACATTCAGATGCTACTGTTGTCAGATTGAAATGTTATGAAATAGTATCATCCCCCAACCCCATTAAAATAATTAATAATTTTTCTAGGGAAGGAACTCTTCTTACAGTTGGTGGCGTGCTAAATAATGGCGGTTAATAAACATTAAATATATATAAATATATATAAATATATAGGCTATGCCATTTATAAACCTCTTAAACCATCTTCTACTGCATCTTTTCTACACATAAACTGATAAATCTACCTATTTGAATCAAATTGTTTCTAGTTGCAAACTCATTAAAGTGATGAAACAATATTAAAGTAATTATTTCCTACAAATTAGTGTTTTTGTTCAATAACGTTATTCAAGATAATGTTTTAATGCATTTGTAAGTTATATCCAAAACAAACAAAAACATGTTCCAATGTGTGAACTGGGTTAGCTAGGTAGCCATGTTGCTAACTAAGATGGAGACCATTTAACTTGATCGGGGTTGTCTGTGAATAAAACCTAGTGCCAACAAAACCCTCCAAAAACAGGTATGTGAAAAGGACAGATCTACAAGGTATCAACGCGTCGCATTTGGGACGCGTTTAGCTTGTAGATCTGTCCCTTTGGGCAAACCACACCATCGTATTGCGGAATATAATGTAGTTCCGCCCCTGTGTGTGACGTAGCAGGGAGAGCCCACGCTGGTGGAACTCTATGGGTGGAACACAACACAGATTCTCTTTGGAAGCATTTTGGGTTTATTTTTTAAATAATATATATTCGTATTTTCATGGCATTACTATTTATGTGCCTGCCATGCAAGCGTGGTGATTGAGGTGAGTGCGTGCTTTAATGTCATTATTATTTTTGATGTTATACAGAGTGAATTCACACTTTGTTGATAGTTTGCATGCTAGCTCGGTTAGCATGCTAGCATCATGGTGGTCAGTCAGGTGGGGGGGGGGGGGCTCGCCTCCCCTGTGTATATCACACAGTCACTTTGAACACACACGTTCGATATTATCAACGTCGCTTGGTGATCATAGAACAAAATAAAGTACATACAAGATGACATTATTTATGATCTTGTTTAGTTTTGCTGCCAAACCACCGAGATTGTGTTTTTTAAGGAGCTTTGAATGTGACATGTTGTTAGCCTGTTAGCCTAGCTTCATGCCTGCCATGGTTTCCTCACAGTCATTTCTATATTTGCCGTTTTTATGTCAGTGCAGGCAGATATTCAGAGGATTCAAATATTGCCAACAATGTTATACATTGTTTTGACTTTGTTTATATTATATTGTATTCACAAACAACCTAGACCAAGTTAAATGATCACCATATTAGTTAGCACCATGGCTAAACAGAGGCTAGCCCAATTGAAACTAACAAGTTGAAGCCAACAGTGTTGTACCCCTAATGTGTAGTTATAAACTATTTTAGTTGAGTTGATTAGGGGTTTATCACATAAATTATTTAGTAGAAACCGTTTGATTCAAATAGATAAATTACTGCTAACGTTTAGAATTAAGTTGAACTCTTCACAGAAATGGTTAAAGGCATAGTATGTAACATTGCCCTGTGTTTACATAACAAAACAATAGTTACTTATTTTTTTATACCCATCATTTCCCTCTATACCAGCAGTCATCAGCCACTGGAGTAGTGTGGTGTTCACCTTCAGAAACACACTGCACTGTATTTTGGTGTTTTCGCTGTTTGTTTTGGTTGCCCAAAAAAAATCCCTGTCTACCAAAACAAACAGTGAAAACACCAAAATAAATAAGTGCAATGTGTTTCTGCAGGAACACCACCACACAGGTAAAAGTGATGTAAATGTATTTATTATTTTGTTATGTAAAGAGGTCTATAGCAGTTTAAAAAAAAAAAGTTTTTAGTGTTTATTGTGGTTAAATTAATAAAATAATGTAACATTGTGATTTCATATTTTTGTCCAGTTTTGTCAATCAGGTGGAAATCAGTTCACTACAAGCTGAGACAGGACTAGTGGCCTGATGTCAATGGTCAACATGTAAACATGAGGAACAGACGCTGAACTCTGCAGTCTTCAACACAACGCTGGATTTTTTTTCCTTCTGCATACTGCAGGACACTAAAGTGTGAGACAGACACTGATGCTTGGGACTGCTGTCGGACTTGCAACTTAAGCCGGATGGAGGTCACGTCGGGCCAAGAGCCATCCAGTAAACGATGGTTGCATGCTTATTGCATTGTAGAGGGCTGTCGAAATGGCCGGAAGAAAAACCCTAAAATGTTGTTTCACCTTGTGCCAACGAAAGATCCTCCCAGGTTAAAACGCTGGCTAGTCGCTCTCAATCTGAACTTGAACACTCCCTGGAGAAACCTCCATGGCCATATTGTTTGTCGAAAACACTTCATGCACAGCGACTACCAGTCGACTTCCAGACCAATATTGAATCATGATGCTGTGCCCTCCGTTGGGATCAACACACAGCCAATGATGGATCCAAAAATACAGGTTAGTCTGAATTCTCTCATGCTGCTAGGATATGAGCTAAAAGTTAATCACTTCCGGTTGTCTCTTGATTGGTTAACATGATCTTGTGTTAGCGTAGGCTAACTTTGTTAGCTAGCATCATACAATTTGTGTAATAATGACACAAGTATCTCATAATAACAGCTGGACTGTGTGCATGTGCATGTGCGTGTGTGTGTGTGTGTGTGTGTGTGTGTGTGTGTGCGCACACACAATGTCCAGTGCTTCCTGTCAATCTTTCAAAATGTACAAACGGTATGTAATGGAGTTTACATTCCCCCCAGTATTCATTGCGAACGCGGAAGGAGGCCCCTCCGACCAAGTGGAGCTTACTATGTCACCGTGCTCGGGTTGTGACTGTGTGTGTCTGTGTACAGCCGCGCTCTCATTGGCTCGCGCCCCCATGTGACTCGAAACTCCGTGCTGAAATGCCAGCAGCTGCACTGCCTGTCTGCAGCCGCCAGAGTGTGCCAGAGTGCACTACTACAGTGTGGTTGAAATATAGCAGCCACAGTCAATCTGCGTTCGCTTCCAGCGTTCGCGCGTCTTACTTGTAGTGTTTTTCAGCCTTTCAATGCTTTCCTATGCCAACCTTAAAGGGGGGCGCATGCTACCATTTTCGGTGATCACCCTCTCACCGCGGTGGTTTGGAAACTACAACATGACGTCACAGAGCCGCTGTGATAAGCGATTCACCGCTCACCTCAACACATCTCTCTGTTTTTACTAACCGAAATCACCGTACTATGAGCGCCTAGTATCCAAACCACCGTTTCGGCAATCTGGGAACCCATCGCCAACTGAAAATGAAAAACAGCGCCCTCTGCTGTTTGTTCTATGTCTGTTGGCTCTGGGCGGAAGAAAACGTAACGCCAGAGCGCAAGGAAACCGGTGTTTGTTGTATGCCTTCAGCGCATCACTTCCGGTTGGTGCGACTATGTTTTCATTCCCACTAACAATATTTCTACACGGAACACTAACACCACTTCTCCCAGAGAACATGGATCGTATTGGTTATAAGCCCACTTGTTTCTATGATGAAAGAGTAAGTTAAAATGTGAATATCTTTCCGTGGTTTTGTCTGCTCCGCGGACGCTATTGTTAAATTAGTTTCGGTTTGTTTCGAGGGGGGAAGGATCGACGGACACGTGAATCCCGCCCACTACATTTGATTGGGTAAAGCGCGGCCTGCTTCCTGATCTGAAGGCACGCCCATGCGCACACGTTATGACGAACCTCCCGACAGATTCCAACGCAGTTGCAGAATCTGTTCTTGAGAGATTACCGTTTCGGTGGCCACAAACAGTGATAGGGTGACCACCTCATGTTTTTTTTTAAATAAACAGATTTTATGTTTGAAGTTCAAAACTTTAATCGCTGGGAACATCCAAACCTAAAATATGAACACAGTCTTGTACCTTTCACCTTTTTTTTCTCCACGTATTCCAATAATTTTTCTGAATGGAATCAAATGTTATGGTCTTGATTCATCACATTGCTGGTTGACTTGATTCCAGACTTAAATATAATATTATTATTGCTATTCTGAAACATCTGTAGAATAAATTAATGAGCGATCGCTATTTGGAGTTAGCATGATAGCTCCAAGTCCAACTTCAGTCTAGTAACAACCTGTACTCGTGTGGCTACAACATAATCTTAGTAACCTCATTCGCTGGCAGCTCGACAATGATAGGGCTGCCCCGTATCCACTTAGAAACGGGATGTGATTGTGAAGGGCTTGTAAAACTGGTAAAACTTCAGGAGGATTTCAAAATGTTCACACATTTTAATGCTCTCTGTGCAAAAGACAATTCATAACAGAAAATAAATCACATTTTGACCATATGGGACCTTAAACCGTATATAGCCTACTTGGGTTTCCCAGGCTTCTAATACTTTGTCCACTCCTTTTTTCCCTCTACATCAAATATCTTCTCCGAAAATATTCAATCTACAAGACGTGTTCGGAGCTTGTATATCTGCCATTTTCGTTGAATAGGAAAGCTAAGGTGCATATGGTTATCCACATAAACCCTGGCATCCCTATACTGGGCATGTCGTCATAGGCACAAATTCTCAAAAATAACCTAAGGGTGTATGCTTAATTCATACACACATGAGTAGCAGATCCCCAAGCTATTTTTAGAGAAAACAAAAAGTGTTTAAAGACCAAAGAGTTGTTGCTGTGGTTCACTGCTGCTCTGCTCATCCAGTCATGTGACCAGGACCGTGTCGTTTGCAGGCCGTGTTGAAGGCCTGGGAGGAGACAGCAGTGAGACCAGAATTAAGTGATGACGAGCCACTCATGGAGTGTGATGAAGATGAGCTGACACTGACACTGTCTTCAGAGGAGGATGAAGACCAAACAGGTGTGTTTTAGTCATTATGAAATATGAATGTGGATGTTGTGGTGTTCTGTGATCCAGCTAACACCATCATCATCATTGTTTTCTGTCGGTCCGTCCCTCCGTCCGTGTGTGTGTCTGTCCGTCTGTGAACAGCTATTCTCCGGTACACAGCGAAACTGTGCACACACACTCCCTGGATGCCAATTCAGAACCTCTGCCCCAAATTTTTCACATGGTAAATGGTGCATTTATATAGCACTTTTATTATCCAAAGCGCTTTACATAGATTGTGCATTACATTCACCCACACATTCACACACCGATGGTGGAGGAAACCATTCAAGGCACCAACCTGCTCATCGGGAGCAATTAGGGGTTCAGCGTCTTGCTCAAGGACACTTCGACACTAACTCTGGGGGAGCCCGGGATCGAACTGGGAACCTCACGGTTCCCATCCAGCCACTCTACCCCTGAGCCACTGCCGCCCGTATGGGCCTGTTATAGCGCCACCAGGAGACCGCTTTTTGCAAAACACATTTTTTACAGTACTCCTACAGATTTTTTCCAAACATCCCGCAAATTAGTACACAGTATCTCTATAGTCATTAAACAAAACTGGTCTTTCAGATTTTTCATATTCCATCCTGATTGGCTAAGAATGGCTTCCAAAGTTTGCAGGAGTGCTCCGTTTTGAACAAAATGCCTCAAATCATGTACACAGCGTGCGATTTCCCTGAAATTCTGCACGCACATTCTCACTAGGCAGAGGAAGAAATGCCACTTGAATTTTATTTTTGTTCAAATCAGCCTCATGGTGGCGTTATAACAGGCCGAATCGTGTTTTTACCTATAACTGCACCGATCTGTGTAAAACTTTGTATGTGCACTCCTTAGAGGCCAAGGAAAAACCTCTGCCCTGCATTTTTCACATCTGCCTTTTATAGCGCCGACTTATGTAAAAAACTTTTTTGGATATTACTCCTTAAAATTGTATCCACATTTCACGCAAATCGGTACACATGATATCTATAGTCATGTGATCAAGACGGATCTGTCTATTCCGTCCTGATTGGCTAAAGTTTGCAGGAGTGGCCTGTTTTGAACAAAATGATTGCGGTGAAACTTTGCACGCACATTGCCACTATGTTGAGGAACAAATGCCACCCTTTCAACATTTCCCTATTATAGCACCACCAGGAGGCCGACCTTTGCAAAACACTTTTTTTATTACTCCTACAAATGTTGTCCAGACATCACGCAAATCGGTACATATTATCTATTTAGTCAGGTGATCAAGATTCCGATTTTTCACATTCCAGCCTGATTGGCAAATTCCGAACATTGCTGGCCCACACTAACCTACCAGACCTGGTGGAGACCTGTGCTCCGAGTAGCACTTTTTCTAGTTGCCCCTGCTTTAAAATGTTTTTATTTTAAATTGTGTTTCATTATTCTCCTTTTTGTTCAGTGATTCTTGTGTTCTGGAAGCTGCCATACAAACAAAATGTATTATTACTACTATCATTATTTGTTACTAATACTGATTAAAATAATATTTTATCAGTCTGATGTTATTGTTATTACTATGAATCAATTGTTAACATTTTGTGTGAATGTAAAATAACACTTCCTTCAATTGTCTGAATTTGCCTAGATCCTACTGGATCCTCTGTACGAGAGGAGAGCCAGAAGATGCAGGAACAGGAGAACAAGGAGTTGCAGGAGGACCAGGCGATCCTCCTCTTCGCCCCTGTAAGTATCCTGAGTTTCAGTGGTTCTCAAAGTGGGGTTGAGGGACTCTTAGGGGTCCCTGAGGAGTTACGGGTCTGTAACTCAGAGAGTGTACAAATTTGTTCACACCGATCAGAGTTAACACTGAGGATTGTATTGGGGTCCCAGAGATGAAAACCTCCTATTGTATGGCACTGCTGTGTTTCACATTTACTGTTGTTGCTGCTTCGACAGCTGTATTTCCCCACAGGGATCTATAAAGGTCTTTCCTATCTTATCTTAGATTGAGGAAGAGGATAATGAGGAAGAGGAGGCACAGGAAGAGGAGAATCTGGAAGAGGAGGAGCAGGAAGAGGAGAACGAGGAAGTGCAAATGGAGGAGAGTTCCGCAGCAGGAGATGCAGGGTTGCATCATGAGGAGGCTCCTCCTCCTGACTGGACTGCTCCTGCTCCAAAACGCACCAGGCTCCACGTACGCCACACACACACACACACGCACACGCACACGCACACGCACACACATTAAAAATGAATCAAATATCTCAAAATATCTCAATAGCAAATAATACAAATACAATATCACTATGGGTTCACAATATTTTATATTTTAAGTGTAGCAACAGTAAAAACTAAGCATTCTTCAAAAAACTGTAAATTCTGCTCCTATTTTTTATTCCACCGACCTGAAATCAAAGGCTTACTTTACTATGACTTGATCAAGTGCTCTTGTTTTGAAGGCCTACTTGAAGTCATCCTCTTACTTTCATCTGAGTTGACCTACATTCTAAGCTTTGCAAAAAACAATTGATTAGCAAAAACATATGAAAACAACATTAACTTGAACTCCAGTGAATATAAAATACACATGAACTGAACTTTATTTAATTTAACCATTCATTTAACCACCCATCTACATGCACACAACACATTGTTTTCTCTGCATTTATTTGTTGTGTGTTTGTTTCTTCCAGTCACCAGAGCGGCCCCCTCACGGTCCCCAGTCCTCAGCATCCAGTAGATCTCTGACAGGCTTCAAGCTAAATGGAAGCCATGTCTCACTGCTGCCTGTAGGTTAGTATACTGAATGACACAGTGTCTGTAGGTTAGTATACTGTGGGTTCTAGGGCTGGGTGATATGGACAAAATATGTTTGACCAAATACCTCAATATCGATATTGTGAGGATAATATCATATTGTGATGATAATATATATCTATACATTATATATATATTTTTTTTCACTTTTCAAAAATAGCGTTGTGATCTTTTAGATCTTCTTTTGAAAGGGATATTTCACAGGAGGCCGTGATTTTTCAATTTATTTTTTCAATAATTGTTTTAATATTTTTTTATTGTATTTTTTTTCTCACAAAAAAAGTAATTGAAAAAACACGCCCCACACACGCATTAGAAGGCCAATATCAGTCACCAGAACCAAGGACGGGTGTTTTCAAAGAATCTAACATTAAAATGGAGTTTGACGTTACAATGGGTTTGTATATGAAGGGAGCGTGAAAATGAATATCAAATATCCAAATACTGAAGTAAGCAACTTAAAAACTGTCTGGAGTGCACACAAAAGCCTGAGTAGATGTTAAAATGACCCCAAACAAGTTTGAAAGTGAAATATCGCTTTAAGCCCTTTTAAGTATAAAATAGAGCTTAAGTGATAAAAAATAATGAAAGACAACACTTTTCACCATATTACGATATCCAAAATACCCACACAGTAGTATATAGTCTCATATCATCATGTAATATGTCCATTATCCACCGATTTGTGTGTGCGTGCGTGTGTGCTGGTGAATGTAACATACATTGTAAAGCTCTTTGATAAAGGCAGTATAAATGCCACTTAATGTTTACAAAGACTGCAACATGGCTGTGACAGTCTTAGATGGCTAAAGTATCATTTATAGTCGGACGTAACGAGCGCCAACGCTCCTTACGTTGTTTATTCTTTCTCCCCCTCCGTCACCTGCGGCTCCAGTATTTCCTTCCGTGCGATCAACATTCACCGTCAGGCCAACGTGTACGTTGCCTGTAGTTGAAGTACCATTGGCGCCCGTTGGCAGTATAAGGAAAAAATAGTTTTTCTCTGGCCCTCTTTCTCCAAAAAAAGACCCACGTTGGTGGAAGTACTTGAGTAAATGTACTTGATTACTAGGGTTAGGGTTAGAGACCAATACCCGACCCGTGGATCCACGGTCCGTGACAAAATGAACCCAGCCATTCCCTAAACACACACACACACACAAAGAATATAGCACAGTGCAGCAGGGGTCTAAACTCACGTTTTGTAGACAACTATTGTTTTTGTCTAGTTTGTGGACTAGTTTGTATCTTTTATTGCGTTGTTTTGGCTAGATGCTACAATGCTAGCTTCATGTTAGCGCTGTTGCCAGGTTTTGTGAGAGAAATAAGCAACCAGGTCTATGAAAACAAGCCCAAAAGAATCGACTAGGCCACATGACATGAAAATAGCAGATCTACAATATATATTTGAGAATCACTGGTTTAAATAATAATTGGCCCAAATAAGCTACTACACTTTAGAAACAAGCCCAAATAAAACCGCAACAACCAATGTTTGTTTACAAGCAACTTTACAGAAAAATAAGCCCAAAGTCGCTTATAATAAGTGGACATGGGAACACTTTTCCCAACACTTAATAGCTCGCAACTGCCATCTAGTGGATTAATAGGTGTACGACGCCTCAACGTCATAATTCCAACGGATTTAACGTGAGCGACCTTGCAGAAGAACGCAAGACATCCCTCACCCCCTGACGCATGTTAAAGACCCATCTAGGGACTTTGAACGGCCCTTCAGAATGGTGCTTATGTCGATACTTATAATGTTTGTCCTCCAGGGGGTGGTGTGGAGCTGAAGCTGATTTCCAGAACTGGAGGCTCGGCCTGTGGGTTCACCTGCATTAAGCTCAGCCCCATCACTACCAGTTCCACACCAGTACACACCAGTAACTCCAAAACTACACCAGTACACCACTACAGCAATATCACACCAGTACACACCAGTAAGTCCAAAAAAACACCAGTGCACTACTACAACAATATCACAACAGTACACATCAGCAAGCCCTTCACCTCTTCAACTCCGCCCAAGACCGACAGCTTCCCTGTCATCACAGGTAATACTTACTTTATCAAACAGTTTTTGTTAGGATGATTTTAGGTTCCTGAACATTCAGTAAACATAGATTATCTGTGTGCGTGTGTGTGTGTGTGTGTGGGGGGGTGGGGGTGTGTGTTTGTGTGTGTGTGGGTGGGTGTGTCGGTGTGTAATAGGGGTTGTGTGTGGTTCTGCAGCGGAGGTGTTGAGCCGTCGGACTGTTAAGTCATCTGATAAAGCTCCTTTAATGCGGATGACAGGTACACACTAAAGTCTGTTATTTTACTATTTAGTTTCAACCTTGCAGTCTTTTTCTAAGACTGCTACTGTTGCACATACATACATACATACATACATACATACATACATACATACATACATACATACATACATACATACATACATACATACATACATACATACAGTGTGAGTGTGTTGTGGTCTGACATGATGTCTCGTCTCTAGATGTGGCGACAGCAAAGCAGGTGGTGAGAAGCTGCATTACTTCTCTACCTCCTACTCCTGTCATCTCCACCCCTCCTCCCCTGGCAGTCCAGCCCCATACTCCGACCCCCAGTGGGCCCGTGGCACACAGCCTCCACAACAAGCCCTCCCCTGAATCCGTCTTCCCTATCCGTGGTCGTCCACTCAAACCCATGGGACCAGACAGAGTCCAACCCCTTCAGAAAGGTATGGAGACTCGTCCTTCACTTCTTTGCAGCTCTGATAATCTTTACCCCAAAGGTAGCTCTCCACCGCACCGACATCGGTGGCGGTAAGTGTTGGAAAACGTCTGATGCCGAAAATCTGCTGTTGAATGGGCGGTGGGTACACAGTCGCGTCGGGTCGCAAGTTGTAGGGAAGCGTCGAAAGCCGACCGAGCAAGGTCGGTCGGCTTTCGACCGTCGGATAGCAGCGGGCTTATTGTCGGAAAAATATATCAAGTCATAGTCTATTTTTAGCACCATAGTAGCTGCCTGTCGGGTCTCAGGTGCATTCACACCTTCCAACCAACTGATCTCCCGACTTCATTCGACTACCAGTCTGTAGTAATCTGTAGCAGTCTGATCTCTAGAAACACTGAATACACTGGTGTGTTCATCATTATGTATTCAGTGTATTCAGTGTGATGTTGGATCCTCACATGACCTGACAATACAATGACAGGATTCAGGATGAATACCGGCATAGGTAAAATCACATCTGAGTGTTTTGCTAACCCTCTCTCCGCTCCTCTCTCCTCCAGGTCTTCGTGGTCAGGTCAGACCTCCAGACTGTACTGTGTGCCAGTCTCAGTACAAGATGGTCCCATCTCTCAGAGGCTTTGTGTGTGTAAGTGATGACTGCTTTAACTTTACATTACATCAAATAGTGCTGGTGTCACTTTGGGCTGTAATGGTATGGAATTTGTATTACCATGGTGACAAGCAATGTGGTGGCTTGGTGATTTTAAAATGATCCATGGTGAGAGAACGGGGCTCTTGTCAACTAGCTGGATGTCCCTTGTCATCTGACTCAAACGTGCCAAATTAGGCTTCCAAACTTAAGTGATTTCAACTGGATAGCATTAAGCACTTCAACTTAAACTGTTCATGATTCTGTCTTTATGTCTGTGTATTGTAAATCAACGAATGCCCTATCTCCAAACTTTGGAGCCAATTAAAAGCAGGAAGCAGGGAGGGTGAGGGGAGGGACAGAAGTGGTAGAATCCAGGGGGGAAATATGTTGATTGTACGACCTATGGTTCAAGAGTTAGAGGCCAAAACGTGAGGTGGGCTGTTGTAGCGCCACCATGAGGAGATTTGAGAAATTTGGGATGAAAGCCTAACCATTGGAAAAAGATGAGGGCAAACATTGAAAATATGTCTGGGAGACATAGTGGTCAAATCTAGCCTGTGGTTGTAGACCACCCAGGGTAAGTTCCAATATGTTGGGCTCACTTTGTTTTAAAACACATTCACTAATAAAGACCACGCCTTCAGACAAATACAGATTCAAGTTGTTTATTTAAATGTTAGTTTATTTGGTGATGGCCATATCCAATGACTGGAAAATGTTATCACAGAGGAGAGAGAACAGAACAAAGGGGAGATCATTGTGGTCATGATGTCATTAGTTGCACTGCTCATTTGCATTCAATAAATGCCGCTTAACAAGTCATTCCCCCCTTGTTATCACTTTGTTTTAAGTCTTGAATATAATACAGAGAAAACCAAAACTTGAACTCAAATATAAATGGCAGACCACCTGCTGTGCCATTTGACCAAAGCAATTTGCGCCAATATACCAGCCCCGTGCCTGCGTATAAAATTGTGCCTGAGAATTCTAGTGGAAACGGTACACACACACACACACACACACACACACACACACACACACACACAGTCACACACACACACAGTCACACACACACACACACACACACACACACACACACACACACAGTCGCACACTGTCTTAATTGTTGTCATCTCTTCCACAGCTGTGCAGTATCGAGATCCTCCAGTGTCTGAGGCAGGATCAGAGGTTTGAAGGACATTTTAAGAGGAAACACAGAGTGCCCAGGTCAACTTACTCCAGAACAGACCTACAGACTGTCTCCGAAACCTCAAAGGTACAACTACGAGTTTACAATCAATCAATCATCTATTGGTGACATCATACTATACACAAAATTCAAAATGTACACATTATTTTGTGTTATATTCTAGTTAACTTATTTTATTTTATGTCATCTTGTACTTTATGTATTTCACATAGTACATTTTGTATGTTAGTTTATTATATCATTAATGTCATTTCTTCGTATTGCTTCTTCGTCATACAAACATTTTCATGCAATGGTAGTTCAAATAGCCGATCTACATGCTCGCGTGTCACGTCTGACGTTGTGAGCTTGTAGATCCGCTATTTCTGAATTTCTTTGAAAGTGGTTAAGTCTGTCTGTGGGTTTTATAAATATTGAACCTATGAAAAGTATTAACAAGAGCCTGTGACTAAAGAATAACATTGGATCCATTGGAACACAGGTTACTTTTTCCATTTCCTGTCTAGTAACAGTTTTGGACTTACAAGGTTTTCTCCCCGACAGCGACGATATTCTCTATTAAATCATGTACCTCTTTGTGTGTGTTTCAGACCCGCGGGCCGAGCCTCCTGCCACCTCCTCTTCATCACCTCCCTCCCGTGTCTCCTGCTCGTCATCATCCCTCCCTCGTCACTCCTCCTATGCCACACCTCTCTCCTGTGTCTCCTGCTCGCCAACAACACCCCCCTCCTTCTGTGTCGTCTCCTCTCAGCTCCACCTCCACCAGCTCCTCCGCCGAGCTCTACCCCTCTCCGTCTCCTCAACCGGAGAAAGTTGTCATCCAGGTCGAAGACTTCTTCTACGGCACAGACGAAGGCCTCAGGTCAAAGGACACACAATCATCGGACGGTCGCTACGTGTGTGATCACTGTCACACCACACTACAAAACAACATCAGGTAACACTGTAGTAACAGTACACAACAACATCAGATAACACTGTAACACAACAGTACATTTACATTTTATTTGTCACTACTCATACAGGTACAAGAAGCGAAATGCAATTTTGTGCGGTCCACAAAGTACTGTGCTACAACAATGTAATGTAATGACAAAAGTAATAATAATACAAGAAAAACTAATAAGATAATAATTTAAAATAAATACGAAGAAGCCTTCTGCAGCATGATTAGATTAAGAGAAAAATGCGGTAAAATAATTGGCTTCTCTTAACTATAAAAAATTTAAAAGACACAAAGATGTAATTAGACATCAATTATTATAATTATGATCATGTTTTTAAATGTATTAACCATGAGTAGAAATGTACCTAAACTTTATTTCTGTTAGAGGGTCGCACAGAAAGTTTAAAATCCATAACTCAGTCCAAAACTATTGCATTTACTGTAACTTCACATAGTCGGAAAGCACATCTTTCACTACAGTATCCAGTGTGCTATGAAATTTTCACAACATTCTGCATGCTCTGTTTCAAGGGCTATTAAAAAGTTCACTTCTGAATGTACTCTGTCTGTCTGTCTGTCTGTCTATCTCTCTCTCTCTCTTTCTCCCTCTGTCTCTCTCGCTACCCCAGCTTTATGTCTCACATGAAGCAGCACATAGAGGCAAGATATCAGGAAGAAGACAGAGTGAATCACTGTCATCACTGCTACAGAAACTTCAAAACTCCATTCAAACTGCAGCGCCACCTAGAGGTTCACAGCCCAAACAACATTGCACGTATGTACAAAACTCTTATTTTTATGTTAAAATCAGCTTCATGGTGGCGCTATAACAGGCCGATTTGTGTTTTTACCTATAACTGCACCGATCTGTTTAAAACTTTGTATGCGCACTCCCTAGAGGCCAAGGAAAAACCTTTGCCTGCATTTTTCACATCTGCCTGACATTTGACTTATATAAAACACATGTTTTGATATTACACTTTCAGATTGTATCCAAATTTCACGCAAATCGGTACACATGATCTCTATAGTCAAGGCGGATCTGTTTGATTTTTCATATTCCATCCTGATTGGCTAAGATTAACTTTGCACGCACATAAGCACTACGTTGAGGAGCAAATGCCACCCTTTTAAATTGCCCTATTATAGTGCCACCAGGAGGCCGATTTTTGCAACAAATCTTTTTTTTATTACTCAAAAAATTTTGTACAAACATCATGCAAATCGCTACACATTATTTCTATTGTCAAGTGATCAAGACAGATCCGTCCCATTTTTCATGTTCCATCCTGATTGGCGAATTCCGAACATTGCTGGCCCACAATAACCTACCTGACCTGGTGGAGACCTGTGCTCTTTTTCTCGTTTTTTTTTTTTTTACTACTTCTTTACAATACTTAAGAAAACATTGTTTTGATTGATTGATTGAAATTTTTATTAGGCAAAAAAAAACAACACAGTTACATTTATAATGCTTTTGTCTAAAAGGTCCGGCCAAAAAAGTCCTTGCGGACTTGTTTCCGTTGGGGTCCTTGAGTTAATTTCATAGACATATATAGTAGCAACCAAACAGTTCGAAAATCAACATGAAAATACAGATAATACAGAAAAATTACCACTATGTACAAAAAAAGCATTAAAAAAATATATGTTCAAAAAAAAAAAAAAAGGGGGGGGGGGAAGCATGGAAAAATAAAAATTATATACAAAAAAAGCATGAGGAAATACAAAATATGTACAAAAAGAGGAGGGGGGGGGGGGGTCGTCTGTCAACAGGGAAACTGGTACTAGCTCCTCTTTCGGCCTCCAGAAAGATGGGTTTTTAGGGCTGTTTTGAATGATCCCAGCGAACTGCATTTTTTGAGGGATGGGGTTAGACTATTCCATTCCTTGGTGGCTGTGCTATAGAAGGAGAATTTGCCCATGTTTGTTTTATGGGTGGGTGGTACCAGATTGTTGTTTACGCTCCCTCTAGTTTCGTGGCTGTGGGTGTCACTAACTTTTTCGAGGTATTTATACAGATATGCGGGTATAGGGGGCATATCGGGCAAATCTGCATTTACAATTTTGAAGACCAGACCCATTTTTAGTTGTTTAACCCTGTCTTCCACCCTGAGCCAGCCTAGGCTGGCAAAGTGAGTGGGAGAGAGGTGGGTCATGGGCCCCAGTCCGAGAAGTAGTCGGATCAGTTTGTTTTGGGAGGTTTGAAGCTTAGTCTGCAGTGACACTGAGGTGTTGGAGTACCAAGAGGAGCTAGCATAGTCAAAAAGGGGCTGAATCAGGGCCCCTGAGAGGGTCCTGAGGGCCTGAGGGTTGACAAAAGAGGAAGCTCTGCCCATAAATCTGGTTCTCTGGTTTACTCCTTTGACCACCTTTGTTGCCATGCTTTCACCTGTCAGGTATTTGTCAAGAATACATCCCAAATAGGTAATCTCTTCTTTGCTAGTGATGATTGTGTCATCGACTTTGACCTTGAAGTCATTTACCTTCATTTTACTGAGGGAATGTCTAGTCCCAAATAGGATGGATTCAGTTTTCCCAAGGTGTAGAGACAGTTTGTTATCGGTAAGCCAGGTACGGATTTTTGAGAGTTCTGAGCTGAGAGCTTCCTCAACTTTTGTTAGTACCCACTAGCTGGATTCTAGACTGCAGTGGTATCTGAGGTATCTGAGATAAGCTGTCGTACAATCTGGCCCATTGGCTGCCACATACCGTAGGCGTAGGCCCTATTTGGTTAACGAAGATTGCCCCTGACGTTACATGGTTTTAATGAAAAATGTATGAACTAGTGATAGAAACTAGAAAATGACTGCGGTTTCAGAGGAGTTGTTTGTACCTTCTCTCTCTCCGTCCACCTGCAGCCACTTGTAAGATCTGTGAGCTGTCCTATGAAAATGAATCTGCTCTCCTCCACCACATGAAGTCCACACACAAACCTGGAGAGATGCCTTATATCTGCCAGGTATATGTGTTCTAATTATATACCTTTTTACATTTTGTTTGACCCAATTTTCGTGCTTGTTTGTGTGTGTGCTGTAAATTGCTAATATTTTTAACATTTTATTTAACCACTTTAACCACTCAACATGGTGTCCCCATTTTGGGCATGTTGTTCTCTGTGAACCGTTATATACAGGGCTTAAAGGAATAGTTCACCCAAAACATTACTTATTTTCTATCAATTACACAACCCATGAATTTATGGAGATTTTTTTTGTTTTTTAAGTATTCCTAAGCCAATAATCTGATGAACTGGTGTATTTCCGGTAGGAGACACAAAGGAGACTCTTTGTGTCTCCTACCGGAAATACACCCGGTCGGGTGTGTGTGTGTTTTGTTATTTACCTTATTAGTCCCACAGGATGTTTGGGTGTATTCTGTAAATTTGATACCTTTCTCATTTTATTTTACTGTGTGTGTGTGTGTGTGTGTGTGTGTGTGTGTGTGTGTGTGTGTGTGTGTGTGTGTGTGTGTGTGTGTGTGTGTGTGTGTGTGTGTGTGTGTGTGTGTGTGTGTGTGTGTGTGTGTGCTGTTTACCTTGTTAGTCCCACAGGATGTTTGTGTGTATTCTGTAAATTTGATACCTTTCTCATTTTATTTAACCCAGTTTTGTGTGTGTGTGCGTACGTGTGCGCGCCTAGGTGTGTGAGTATCGTTCATCGTTCTACTCGTCTGTTATGCGTCACTTCAGAGAGGCTCATGTGAACACAGCCTACCTGCTGTGTATCCACTGCCTGCGAGTGTTCAGGTCCAAGGCAGCCTACCAACAACACACTACCAGACACATGGTACACACACACACACACACACACACACACACAGATCTGTGAGATGCTGGAGAAAACCTTTAGAACAAATGGTTTTGAAAATGATTAGGGCTGCACGATATTCGGAAAACATGCAATATTATGATAACATTGTTGAATATTGCTATGACGATATGACTTGCGATAAGTAAAAAAAAATTGAAGTCTATAGTTTGAACGCCTTTCTGCTTTTGATTTGCTGCTAACATAGCTGCTGCTAAAGAAATGTTAAGATTACTGTATATTTTCATTCCAACAACATAGTTTTAGTGAAAACATTGCACCTAGCTACAGCTGCTGAATATATATATATATACCACCAACGTAGCAATACAGTGTCTCACTGCGGCCCGTAAAAAAATTCTTCTAATAGATAAATTATAATCTTTATACCTGGATTGTTGAAATGTACGGTATATTGCTAAATGTATATTGTGCATGTTGATATTGCATTCACATTATTGATATATTGTGCAGCCCTATTGAATATTAACACCTGTAATTTTGTGTGTGTGTGTGTGTGCGTGTGTGGGTGCGTGTACGTGCGCATGTGCATCCAGAGGAAGTTTGTGTACTGCTGTGTTATGTGCCGGCTCATCTTCCTGTTTGGCAGAGACTTAAAACTCCACAAACAGTGTTGTCATAAAACTCACATCAGACCTCGTCAGCTGGATGGACTGAAACCAGGAACCAAGGTGACTACAATGAACCACTTGAAGACCCCATGACACGGCCACAAACCATGTTTGATTCTACATATCACGTGACTCCTGTAAAACAGTAAGCTAGGGGGCGTGACATATCACAGATATTGATTGCCGTTTACAGTAGCCCCAGTTGGACGACGTTATCAGTGACGGCCTGAGCCTGTTGTGCTAGGGACTCGAGGTGCTATGGACTCGAGGTGAAAAATTCAAATTTAATACAATAACCGCTGCCTAAAGAACACCTTTTTGTCATTTTCGGGCAGATACTGCATTTACAGTGAAGCACAATGTCCAATGAAGCACAAGAAATATGTGATTAAAAAACCCCTGCAAACATTGAGTTTGATGTCATAACACCTTTTAAACCCTGTACTTAGTTGTCCAGATTCCCAAGGGCTCCACATTAAATATCTTTGTCGAAAATAGCCAATCTGCAAGCTCCAGATGTATGTAGATGTAGATTGGCTATTGTCACTGAAAGTCCCCCCAAGAATAGGGATGCTATCTTCATATTATATATTCTTCATCTATATTCATACTTCTTATTAAGTTATTAATACATTTATCAACTTTGGTCATAATCTGTTATTATTAAATGTGCTTTATAAGTAAACTGGAATCACTGTCTGTCTGTCTCTCGGTTTGTGTGTTCAGGTAACAGTGAGTTCACTGTCAGCAGAGCCTGTTCAAGATGATACGGCCAACTGTCTGGTGCCTTCCCCTGAGGTATGTCTGTCTGTCTGTCTGTCTGTCTGTCTGTCTTGTCTGCCTCTCCGTCATAATAAAGTGTGTTGTGTTGTCTAGCAGGTGTCACATTGTCCTGGATCTTCTCAACATCTTAACAACAAAGAACCTCCAGTGACTATTCTCGATGATGACACTCAACATCTTAACAACAAAGAACCTCCAGTGATTATTCTCGATGATGACACTCAACATCTTAACAACAAAGAACCTCCAGTGATTATTCTCGATGATGACACTCAACATCTTAATAACAAAGAATCTCCAGTGATTATTCTCGATGATGACACTCAACATCTTAACAACAAAGAACCTCCAGTGATTATTCTCGATGATGACAGGTATGATCTCCAGTCTAGACCATTCTCTTATGGATGGGATTTCTTCAAGAAATATTACTATAATGTTATTGTCCCAACAATGCAGATGGCCACGATGTGGCTCCACTACTACCTTACACAATAGACCGTAAATATCAGCTACATTGTTACATTGATTTAAACATTTAAATCAATGTAACATAGAACCAGTGCAACCAGACATTTTGGTGACTTTAGACTTGACTTGCAAACATAGAAATTTACTTGAAATGACTTGAGACTTGTTTTGATTTTCTCCCTCAATGTTTATGCATTTATTCTTCTCTGGAATTTTAACCACTGTCAGCCTATTGTCCCTATTTTGAGCATGATAAACATTTTCCTACGTTTTTAAACAATATAACAAAATAATATAAATAATAGCCACAATAGCTGATCAACACGCCACGATGGGACACATTTTTGGCGTTGAGATTTACATGGTTAAAAAGTACACCACAATCACACGCTCACACAATTCTATTAATAGCCTATTAAACAATTAGGTGTACCTTTTATATTGTTATTATTATGTCTTGTGTTTTCTTTTTACAGCAACGATGCCACTGACACGAACACCTCGCAATACCCAACTATGTACGTGTGGTAACCACAGTAAAACGTATACCATTCTGTTTGAGTAACGTTGAATTCATACCAGCCGAAATAGGCCATGTAGTTGCTAAATTTTTATTAACTGCTAGTTTAAAATTTTGTTATCGATATTCGGTACACTAGTCTTTTTCTGTGGTGTCAAGTGTATATGCCTTCTCCATGCCTACTTCAGAGCACAGTGCTGTAATGATTGACTTGCCACTCTGTCTCAAAGCGTCAACATTGAGCTTTTCTCAACTTTGACACTTAGCTTTTTGCTTTATCCACACTGCTGCAGTGAGGAAAGTCGCCTCTCCATAGACTTTGCGTTGAAGCTCGGCGCATCGGCGCATTTACAGAAAGCGGCAGCTGCTGGTGTGAATTCATTGTAATAATGATTTCATTATAACGCATTTCGGTGGATGGAAAAATACTGATGCTATGTCACTTAACCTTCAAGAATCTTTATTTTTCTCGTTTCATGCCTTATTTAGACGGGAAAGTGCAGACAGCTGTATAGAGTGTAAGCATGCTGTGTCAAGGGGTTGGAGTCATTTCGCGGCGGGAGTGAGGTGCAGTTTGTGTACATACGTCACATACTGCTCCAGAGCCTACGCCAACCACATGATGAGGTAACAAACGCTGTCCCCATGTCAACACAACACCATCAACACTTGTCACCTTAAAGCCTAATGTATGCACCTTGTTAAGCCTAATTTATGCTCCATCTGCGTCGCATCGCACGCTGATAATAACCAGCACTCATCGTAGTAGTAGAAGTCGTAGTATGGGACCTTTTCACTTTTATTTCAGTGTGTGACACTTCTTGAAGACCAACCTGCCCTGTAAGGTATAGACCACCGAAGTCTGACGTAATTTACACATCCTTTGTTTGTCTACCTGGTTCGCAGTTTTCCACCCCCATTCTGAATCCCATAGACGTATTTAATATCGCGTCAAATAAGAACACTGTTCCAAAAATAAACAAATGACCCCGGCGGTTTGACTCTTATGGATATGAAGCATCAACTGACGGTGAGAAAACGATAATGTTACTTCCGCCGAATTAGTTACATTTTCGCCAGAAACAGACTGTATCAAATATAAGTGACTGACTATCATAAACGATATAGAACCTCCTCCCTGACAATATCGCCGGGACAGTTTGTTTATTTTTGGACCACAATTCTTATATGAGACGATTCTAAGATGACCCAATGTTATTCTCCATAGAGAAATTACTTCCGCAAACCTGGGGATGAACGAATGACGTCAGGACTTCGTGGTCTATTGAGTGACATTAGCTCACGTTGTGTTGTAACACAGACCTGTTTGTATGATGTACATTTACTTTAGTTCCTACCTACTAGTAAACAATCAACTTGAACGCACGCTCTCCGTCTCATTATTATATGTAAACTTTAAGAGTACAAGGTTAACACAACATGGTGTTAGAAACTCAGACAAATTAGTTAAGAAGACAAACTAAAATTGAAAAAAAAAAAGCCTCAGTTGGCTCCGCCAGGCAAGTTTGACTTCAATAACATTAATGACTGGCCAAGATGGATGAAGCGATTTGAACGCTATAGAATAGCGTCAGGATTAGATAAACAGTCAGAAATTGAATATAATTATAAGACTAACTTAAAGCATTAGTTTATATATTTCTTTGTACAACGGTGTCACGGCGAAAATGTGTAAACAACGCTTTGTGAGCATGTAGATTGCTATTTTTGAAAATCAATAATTAATTTAAAATAATAATATTTTATTAATAATAAGTATATAAGTATATAAGTAATCGATTAAATGGACTAGTTCAATTAACTGTTGCACCCATAATCCAACTATTAAAACTGAAAGTGTGAAAAGAGAGTTACGCATGTAACTTAAGGTTCTATGAATTCTGGATGACCGTCAGAGGGCGGCGTTTTCAACACCTGGATATTCAAGCTCGTGCGTGTGATGAATATCCAGGTGTCGAAATCACAGGAGGAATGAAATAGAACTACGGTACAATGAAGAAGGCCGTCCACATACATTTTGTTTGCTATATGCTATTTTAAAGAGAGAAATTATTTATTATAAGCTGATATTCGGCTAGCAAAATCTTTCTATGAACCTCGTACATATCTTTTTATATCTTATATTTTCTTTTTATAGCAACCATGTGATTGAGAAGACCAACTCAAACTACGTGTCTATGTACCGGTCGTATCCACGGTAATGATTCTACCATTGTGTTTGTACATCACAGAGACCAGTACTACTAATAGTTACAGTTCTAGTAACAGTGCTATTGATGAAAGTACAGTTATTGTAGTAACATTACTATTGGTAGTAGTTTTAATAACAATATTATTAATAGCAGTAGAAGTAACAGTGTTATTTACAACAGTAGTTGTAATAACATTAGTAGTAGTGACAGTATGATTAATAGTAGTACAGTAGTAAGAGTATTATTGATCCCAGTGCTAGTAGTATCTGTATTATTGATATTAGCTCTGTATTATTAATATATTACTAGTTCTCTGTGTTATTACTGTATTAGTAATATTATGTTGTGTTTGTTTTCAGGTTGCCTAGGAGACTCAGATGTCAGTTTTGTACATATATGACAACAACAGGAGACATGATGGCCAATCACCTTGCAGAACATCCTGGACACCGTGGTAACACAACACACAAACCACTCTGTTATTTTTGTAATGTTGTTTTATCTTATTTTATTAATTTTGTGTAGGGCTGCAACTAACAATTTATTTATTTGCGATTATTCCATTGATTACTGTTTTGATTAATTGAATAATTGAGATGCGTGCTTTTTTTTCATTTTGTAAAATTTTTATACTGTATATCGACCAATCCATTAACCACTGAAATATGATTATTTTATACTTTGTTGCACAATGTTCTTGTGTAAAAAATGCAAAAATAGCTTATCTACAAGTTGTAGATTGTCTATTTTCCCTATTTATTTATTTTTTACATATTGTTTCTTTCTTTAAACCTTTAAAGGAGCATTTCACCCCTGGAAGAAACTGCAACCACTCAATGGTAATAGTATTTGTAGTAGATAACAGTAGCACAATTACAAATTTGCACCCTATAGCCAGAAAAATAATGAAATATGTGTGTTTGACTAGGGTTTGACTGGACTGCTGCATTACTACAATGACCATAATGCTTTGGTGCACTGCCCCTCCTTGTGGGGAGGGGAGGTTGCATGTGGGTGTGATCTCCAACAACATCATACAAACAGCATGCCAGTGTTGCCATGTCTGCTTATTATAAGCGGCTTCTTTCTAAAATGTAGTTGATATTTGGGCTTGTTTCCAAATGTTTTGATTGTTGTTTAAACCAGTGGTTCTCAAACATGTTCATGTATTTTTCCACAGACCCCCATCTGAAATTATAATTTGTGCCAGGGAGCCCCTAACAAATATGTGTCAAAAATATTCCACATTTTGCACTTTTTCCCCCCCAAGATTTTTTTGTAAATAGCAGATCTACAAGCTCACAATGGGTCGCGAAGCATTGTGAGCTTGTAGATCGGCAATTTTCAAAGATATAATATCCCATGTCAAGGTAAAGTGCTCTTGGCCTAGTTATCTTCTTTTGGGAGGGGGGTTGCCTGCTGGCCGCAGCTAATGGGAGTGGCCGAGTGGGGAATGAAGGTTGAACAAAGTGTTACGGACACCCCTTGGGGCTGTCTTTGGAGCTGGTCTGACTGAGACGCGTCGAGACAACATGTAGTGCGGAAAGGAATGAGACCAATATCTCGTGACGTAAATAACGTCACGAAATCTTCGAAGATTACTAGATATCTAAAAACACAGATTATACACAAAAAAAAAACAGGATCTTGTTTCTTGAGTCCTAAACTTCATTAAAAGAAGATCGGCGAAATGTCCCTTTAACTTAAAATGGCATGCACAAAATAGGGCTTGATTATTAATCTATTTTATTAAGGTATCGATTAGTTTGAGTAACCGTTATACCCCTAACTGTGTGTGTGTGTGTTGTCCCTCTCTTGCAGCGATGGCTGTCAATGTTTCGGAGGAGCAGAGAGGGAGCAACCCAGTCAATGTTTCGGAGGAGCAGAGAGGGAGCAACCCAGTCAATGTTTCGGAGGAGCAGAGAGGGAGCAACCCAGGAGGTGGATCTTTCATCCCCATCCACCTCCTGCCAGCTGGCCCCGCCTCCCCCAAACTGTCAATCAACACTCTCCAGAGAGGGAGCAACCCAGTCAATGTTTCGGAGGAGCAGAGAGGGAGCAACCCAGGAGGTGGATCTTTCATCCCCATCCACCTCCTGCCAGCTGGCCCCGCCTCCCCCAAACTGTCAATCAACACTCTCCCCTCCCCTTCCCCCCTCCCCTCCCATGGCATATCAGCCATCACCCTCACGTTCCGGAGTCCCCAAGACACAAAGGTAGCTGTAATGAAATCAGTGTTAGGCTTGTTACAAAAAAAGGAGTATATTACCCGTTTCTCTTTTCAAAAGTAATATTACTTTACTTATTACTCTCCGAGAACAGTTACTAGTTAGATTACTCGTTACTTTTTTTGTTACTCACCGACAACAGTTACTAGTTACTGTAAGAAAGGTGCCCCCCTTCGTTACAAGTTACACTACTTAGTTACTTTTCGTTGCACCCCACAAATTATTAGTTATTTATTTTGTTCGTAGGCTACAATCGATTGTCACATCACTGCATCGATGCAGAATGGTCAATGTTAGCATTGCGATGCATCTTAGAATCAACAATTTTCCACACCTCTATACAGGTACTTCTAATTAGAGGAGCACTTCACCCATTTTCAACCTTATTTTCATATATATGGTCCTCACTAATGCTCTTTAGATGGCACCATTTATGTCCTGTTTATTCATCTATTTTCCTGTACAGTTTGCGGTATGTACCGTTAAAATTTTTGGCGGAATAGTCGAGTACAGTACTTAAATGCATATATGACAGTACAGACTACTGAGACTAGGCATTTGGTGATGAGAATTGTCAATATAGCATCCATGATCCATCCATCTGCAGGCTGGCAGACGGTTGTTGCTTAATCCATTGAAATAAAGAAAAGGAACGGATGGTTTTCTGCAGAGGAAACGGCAATGAAAGCGACCAATTCCAGAATAGTCATTATCTCAATATATTCTATATATCATCTATATTCTATATCATCACAGGGATGCGGGGGTTAACAGAGCTGCTCCTGCAGTCTAAAATCTCCTCATTCCACTCGGGGGGGCAGGGTTTGCCAACCGGTCCCGTACGTTCCCAAATCACGCCTCACTGTGGGCAGTTCAAAAACCTGCCTACCAGTGACATCATCAATGGGGATTGCAAGCTGATTGAAATTTCTTACTGGAAAGTTCACATGCTGAAATAGAAGCCATTCTTGCATTAATAAGAAATAATTAATGCCATAATTAATGAAATAATGCCTATCATGTCATTGGTATGCTGGTTTCTGAACTGTCCACAGCCCACCAATGAGAGTAGATGGAAATGGTGCCATCTTATGATAAGCAATAGTGATTATATGAAGATAACGTTGAAAATGGGCGATGTGCTCCTTTAACCCATGCAATCCGGGGACGCATCTCTGTCATTTTAGATTTCTTTGGCTATTTTAGAAAAATCGTGAAAATCTTTGAATATATATTTTTCAAAGCGAACATTTGTAAAATATTTTGTTCCAGGGACCCCCCAGAAGCAAAAATGTGAGTTACAAATGTTCACATTAAAAAAATATATATTCAAAGATTTTCAAGATTAAAAAAAAAATAGCAGATCTACAAGCTCATAGCGTGACACTCACACGCGCTATGAGCTTGTATATCTGCTATTTTTGAATAGACAAAGAAATCTAAAATGACAGACGCGTTCCCGGATTGAATGTGTTAACTAGATCTAATATTAAAACCACAGAGGTCTCTCCTCTCCTCTCCTGTAGGACTCAGAGAAGAAGATGTCGACCAGGTCCCAGCGTCCCCCTCCTCTGACGGTGTCAGAGTTGCAGATGGTTCTGTATTCTCTGTGTAACGGAGTCCCTCAGGCGGCCCAGTGTTTCCGCGGCGATCCAGCTCTCATCCGTGACTGGACTCGGCAACAGGCCCAGGACACGATCAAACACAACACACACTCTACCTGGAATTCAGACCGCCTGGCTGAATGGGTCCTCACACAGAGGGAACAACAGGTCTCTCCCTCTTACACACACACACACACACACGCTTGTATTACTATACTTGTGATGACATCAACATTTCAGGACAGCGATTTTATAAATGCCATTGGCATTTCTTGTGTGCCATTTTTGGCTTTACAAAAATTGTGATTTCATTTGTGAATGTCACACTATATACAGGACGGGTCATCCCTATGTTCCCGAGGTTCTAAACTAAATATTAGCTAAATAAGTAGTTGTCATCAAGATGTATGTCCCCCTTGTCATATTTGTATTTTAAAAAGGGAAAATGTACATTAGTGATGGATACTGGATTGGTGATCTAATACTTGAAATTGTATTGTTACTTTGTACATATAAAATACAAATATGTGGATATTGAGATGCATGGGAATGGCATGGCTCCCAAGTGGACCTCTGACACCAGTAAGATTTGGCTGAGGGTTTCCATTGACTTCCATTTATAAAAAATAAAGAAATATTTCAAAACTATAGAAAATGTGAAAAACAAATGTATGGAGAAGTCTTCTGTGGCCTACTGGCAGTGTGTACAAGAAACCTGGCACTGATCTTGCCAGTAGTTTGCAAGATTAGACACACAGAGCCTACAGAGCAAAACTAATGTTTTTTTTTGCTAGAGGCCCTGGTGTCCCAGGTACGATTCCAGGCCAGGCCAGCGATGCGTGTCCCTGAGCAAGACTCTTAACCCCTAATTGCTCCCCGAGCGCCACATATGGCTGCTCACTGCTCCTAGTTGTTATAGGATGGGTAAAATGCAGAGGACAAATTTCACGTATGTGCAAATGTACTGTGACAAGTAAATCCCCAAGGCGTGGGGCCGATATTACTTACTTACTTATCCAGATGGTGTTGTTGTTGCAGTTGTGTGTCAGCGAAGACAGCCTGATGCGAGCAGCCACCAACGCTCTGAAGCCGACCAGCTGTGGGCTGCGGGAGGCCTACTGTTGGGCCGTCAACTTCATGTTGAGCCACAGCCTTAGCCTGCAGCCGTTCGCCACAACGACGGCCAGCAGGGGGCCAAACAGACGACTTCCCAAAAACCTGAGCGAGAACGCAAAGACGTTCACGCACTTCCTCCAAAAACAGGTAGAAACATTCAGATGGACGGTTTGACTGGTTTCCAATACACATGGATTTCAATTTTGCTTAACTCTAAAGGTTGACTTTTACATATTTTCATGCCGGTGTCGCACACCGAAAACAGCCAGTCTACAAGTTCGCGGTGCGTCATGCCAAGACGTGTTGTGAGCTTGTAGATCGCTATTTTCCGTGCACTACAGCGCTCAACCAAGTATAATTCAGACATAAAACCGCATTTGTGTAGAGAGATTTGGTGTAGAAGGAAACACAAACAGACCAAGTGCAGTTATAGAGGGTTTTAAGTGGTCAATCCATGCAGTTGCAGACTGGTTTGCCTCCCGGTGCTGTGGGCTACCTGGACGAGCTCAGCGTCTTCATCGACTCGGGTCGCCTGTCGTCGTCCTTGTCGGCGTTCAGCCTGTTCTCCTCGCAGGCTGACACTCCTCCCCTGGTGGACATCATGCTGTGTGGACTGGCGGACGGAACCTGCTTCTCTCCCATCATCTTCTACACTGGGACCAGCCCCGTCCTCCCAGAAGGCTTCCCAACCAACATCACCCTGCTGGCTGCAGCCGACGGATTCACTGAGCAATGCAGGCTGGACCTCTGGCACCACAAGGTATACTGCTGGTTCAGATTTATTTTATTTGTCATTTCCGTCTGCAAGCATAAGAAAACAAAATTGCGTTTCTCCTAAGAGACAGCGGAAGAATGATTAGAGCGAAAGAATGATTTGTGCAAAATTAGGTGCATAAATCTATCTATGTGAGGAGTGGCCGCAGCAAGCGTTGGACGTGCCGCCATGTTGGTTCCCCTTTCTGAGTAGTTGTAGGTCTGACTAGTTCAGTGATTCTCAAACTGTTTAATTTCAAGGATCCTCAGTTTGGTCAATTGGTCAGAAAAGGTATTGTGTTTAGTAAATAACATACCATTATTTTGATCCACAGTTTAAAAGTGGCTTAAAAATTTTGAGTGAGATATCAAGCCAAAATAAATTGAAAAAGATGAACTAAGAATTTTAGATTTAATTCGTTTTGTAAACACACAATACAGTTTATTTTTTAAATTATTTTATAAAACCTCGTTTTTATTTCGATTAACTACAATGTTTTTTTCACATCCAGTTTTAGCCATGTAATTAATTGTAGTTAATGTGTGTAGGTATGGCGCCCTCATGTATCCAATCACAGTAAAAGTGTGTTGATCATGGACTCTCATCGAGGTCACATGGATGACCACTTCCTGTCCACTCTAAGCTCCTCCCACACCGCTCCAGTGGTCATTCCTATTGGCTGTTCTTCCCATCTGCAGCCGCTGGATGTCTGCATCACTCCTGTTGTCAGAGAATTCCTACAGGTACCTGTCTGTCTGTCTTGTCTGTCTGTCTGTATGAGCAATATGACTTCAAATCAATATCACAATTATTTTAAACTTTTGCCACGTTACGATTAATGAACTTTTCTTTTTTTTATATAGTGAAAATAGCTGATCTACAAGCTGTCACAATGTGACACAATGTGAGCTTGTCGATCAGCTATTTTCGCTATTCTTGTACACCACCATTGTACTATATGAAGTTCTGTATAATGCAGGGTTTATTGGTTTATCAGAAAAAAAAATCTGTTCTATCTATTAGGGCTGTCAGAACGAATTTCATGATTCAAAATAATTCGAATGTGAAAAAATATTATTACATTCGAATGCTAAAATTGCCATTAGAATTTATTTTTCTTTATTTCCTGACCTACCAATGCGAAAATAAATGCTTTCATCACGTCACGCATGATCAAAAATAAAGTTTGAGTGCATGCACTGCATACTGAAAGAACGTCGTCGCTGCCATACCACCCAATTGTGTCTGTGTTGTGCACGCTCGGCCGCACGCCTGTGTGTGTGAGTGTGTGTGTCTGGTCTGGTCACGTTGGTTCAGGTTATGTGTGCACGTGGGTGTTTATTATTGTACAACTATACAGTTTAGTAGTTTCGTTCCCTACCTATGTTGAATGCACTTATTGTAAGTCGCTTTGGATAAAAGCATCTGCTAAATGACTGTAATGTAATGTATACATTATTTTATATAATTATATATATTATATAAAATATTCAAATATAAAAAATTAAGCATTGAAATTCGAATGGGATTATAGAAGAAAACTGACAGCCCTACGATCTATACGATTCGTTGATATATGTATATATATAGAGAACATTTTAAAAACAATTCTAAAAAAATAAATAAACTTGCTTCTCGACCATTCCATTAACTCATTGGCTGCCATGGACGAGTTAACTCGTCGAATTCTGCCAGTGCTCACACTGCCAACTACGAGTTTAAAAAATGATAAAAAATAGCAGTCTGGGCCTATTCTGGCAGTTAAAGAGTTAAGAAATCTTGAGAAAGAGAAAGTTGGTTATTGGTTGTAAATATCAGTTTCAATATATTTCCGTTGAATTGCCCATCCCTACTCTCTGTCCATACATCATGAGTCTGTCTGTCTGTCTTGTCTAACATGTGTCTCTCTCTCTCTCCTGCAGGCTCGTTGGAGTCAGCTATTATCTTATGGAGGGGTTGAAAGTTTGAGTGTAGAGCAGCTGGTTGTGACTCTGTGCTGTTGGCTCAGTGAGGTGGCCTCAACTCTGTCACATCATCAAGACATTCTACGCAGGTACCTAGTTTATATATCAGCGCTGTCATGCCGGGCAGAAACCTTGTATGTCCAAAACCGTTCCTTCACTGCTCTTTCCTCAACACTCTTGTATGATAAAATAGGGCATTAAACAATGCAAAAAGGTTTAAATATGGAGATACAATGTTTCTGGCCAACAGCAATGATATACAGTTTGTACTGTGTGTGTACTGTACGTGTGTACGTGTGCGTGTGTACGTGCGTGGTCATCACGCATTTTGCAAAAGATCTAAAAAATCTTTGAACTGGTTTTGGTTCTTTAAGCCAGATTTAGAATCTTCAGGTATGAATAGCATAATAAATATATCAGTTCAAAGCACAACATATTTTCCAAAGATACATTTTGTGCTGAGAAAGTGTTAAATTCCTTGTCAAAACTGCAGCTTCAATTCTCAGAACTTTCAGATAAACATAATTCAATAAGGTGTACTCACTATAAGATAATTTACCTAATTTTGTAGCTCTGATCCTGTACTTTGATCACCTTCATTTCAATTAACTCTAATTTCCATGATGACCCACTTCGTTCCATCAGGTCATTCGCCATGGCGTCTGCTACGCCCGGGAAGCTGGAGCCAGTGGGAGCCAATGAGATGATCCAAACTCTTGCCCAAGCTCTGATTGACTGAGCTGCTAGAGGCCCTGAGACAGAGACCGTGTGGGACAGACAGACAGTAGAACAGCTGAGAGACAGGCAGTAGGAGAGACAGACAGTATGACAGCTGACGGCTCTTTTTGACTACAAAGGGTAACCCAGAACGTTCCTTAACCTGGACCTTTCCAGAACACGTGGTGTTCTGTGACGTTTTTTTGTTTGCATTTCCATTATAACCAGAACCAGGGAGGTACTTTATAAATAATACTAGTTTAAAAAAGGAAGAATCAGTCTATAAGCTTACAACTCAACGATCTGCTATATTCGCAGTTTTTGAATCAGTTTTGTTTTTTAAAGGAGTAGTTCACCCAAAAATGACTTATTTTCTATCAATTACACACCCCATGAAGCCTTGAATCTCAAAGAGTCTCCTACTGACCTGGTCATCAAATTATTGGTTCAGGAATGCGACAAAAATCTTTATGAATTCAAGGCTCCATGGGGTGTGTAATTGATAGAAAACTGTCATTTTGGGGGTGAACTATCCATTTAAGTACAATTTATGAGTTGTGTGAGAGTTGAGCAAATTGGGTTCTGAGAACCTTATCTGAAACTGAGCCACAGAGAGAGTAGGAGAGACAGATAGGAGGACATTGAGTTATACCAGCTTTAGTTCTTAAAATCAATCATACTAGATATAGAAGAGAATCTCCACAGGCATGTCGGGATGTTTGCTGCTGTTGAACAGAACTGAATCACTTCCTTAATCCATCAAGACCGGGAAAGCGTCTGTGTCATTTTAGATTTCTTTGGCTATTCAAAAAATAGCAGATATACAAGCTCATAGTACTGAGCTTGTAGATCCGCTATTTTTGAAAGAATCGTGAAAATTTGCAAATCTTTGAATTTTAAAGCAAACATTTTTAACTCAAATCTCTGCATCTGGGGATTCTACAAATGTCTTCTAAATCCTAATGTTGCTATAATATCAGTGGTTCTCAAACCTTTTTCATGTCACCCCCAAAATGATATGTATTTGATGACGTCAGTCCAAAGTTACTCTTCCGGGTGTATTATTCTAGGTGGTTTCACTTGACACAGAGCTACATTATTTTTTTTTTCCATAATTAAACAACTTTATTGAAGAAATGAACCGTATCTTTGGTCGAGGGAAACCTAAGGGTCCACCGCCCAACCTCACTGACTGCATAGGAAGTGTGGACTCTCGAGCGGAGTCCATTGACAAGAAGATTGCCAGACTAGATGCTGAACTGGTGAAGTATAAGGATCAGATGAAGAAGATGAGAGATGCATGCCATCTGTCTGTCAATCCCCATCTGAAAATATGTTGTTCCAGGGACCCCCCAAGATTTGAGTAAAAAAAATTCACTTAAAAAAATTAATAAATATATGTATATATTCAAAGATCTGCACACATTTTCACGATTTTTCAAAGATAGCAGATCTACAAGCTCTTAGCAGAAATGTCTGGGTGCACCAGACATTTCACCAACACACACAGCAAACTCAACACACAACAATCGCAAAACACACATGTCCTGGGTGTTGGTACATCATTGTGTATGTTGTGTATGAATCTCTTTGCTGGTTATACTTTACAGACCTGATGACATGCTGTGTCAGGGTGTGGGTGGTGTACTGCTGAAATCTGCACCCTGTATTATTCTGTATTACATATTGCCTAGTACAACCATGGTCTTACATTGTCACAGGGAGCTGACCAGTGTTTCATCTGTGGTTTGTAAATATATATTGTTTCAGTTGTTTTATAAAGAATATTAAACATGCTGCTATACTGACATTGTGTGAAAATGTTATTGAATTTTTGAACTTTGTTGTGGTCATTTAGCTGATAGTTTTGCAGTGTGACAGACAGTAGAAGAACAACTCACTACAAGCTAAAATTATTACTGTTCAGTAAACAGTGTTTTTACCGTTCTTCAAGAGAAGAACGGTTAAAAGTCAGTGCTCAGCTTCAATCTGTAATCTTTTAGAATTACAACAACCCAAACCAGAAATCTTTGTGTAATCATGGAGTCAGACCTGAATTTCAATAGCCAAGACAATTACAAAGTCCGCCTTAAGTCACCTTAAGAGTATATCAAGGATTAAAGGACATGTCTCAGCAGGATTTGGAACTTGTCCATGCATTCATGTTCAGTAGACTTGACTATTGTAACAGTGTCTTTACAGGTTTCCCAAAATTATCATACAGCTGCAGTTGATTCAGAGTGCTGCTACTCAACTTAGTAGAAAGTGGATCATATCACTGCAGTTCTTAGATCTTTACACTGGCTCCCTGACCTGTCTGTCAAAGAATAGATTTCAAAATACTGTTAGTTTATAAGACATTGAATGGTTTAGGGCCAAAATACATTTCTGATTGTTGTGCTATAATATCATGAAACAGCCAGACCTCTCAGGTCTTCTGGGACAGACAGGTTTGATTAATTGATTACTTGATTATCCGTTTACAAACAGTACATACAGCAAGTACAGTTATGCAAGCAATCCTAAAAGGATAACACAAAAAAGCCTTGATGGCTTGTTTCCAGACCTAAATATAGAAGAGAATCTGCACAGGCCTGGAATCGGGAGCTAAACGTTGAAAAACAGTGTTCAGTTTTTATTGCATCACACATCTTGAACAAACTCCCAGAAATTGTAACAGTGCAGGTCTGCCACAACTCCTAGTTCTTTTAAGTCAAAGCTGAAGACTTTTCTGTTTGCCGCTGCCTTTTACTGAGGATTTGGATTAATGTCTATATCTGTTTTCTGATTTAGTTTAAGTTATTGTTTTATTTTTGCACTCGCTCTCAATGCTGTCTTAATGTTCAATAATGTGTGCAGAACACTTAGAATTGCCTTGTTTAAATGTGCTATACAAATAAACTAAAGTACTAAATTAGGGGAGCCCTGGGCTGTCCTATCCCCTCTCCACTATACGGATTTGAAAATCTCAAGACTTGGGGACAGAGCTGGGCCATCAGGTGTATGAGGAACATGGCTCCTTAATGAGGAGGTCAGACTTCACCACAGAGATTTTGCTGTTGTTAGTTTGGACTCTCTCCTGTTACCAATCCGGTGTGGTTAAACCTGTCAGGGTCAACCGCCACCAGAATAGGACCCAGGATCACTGAATCACTAAGCCTCTCCACCACGGCAAGGTCACAGCAAAAGGAGAGGAAGGTGGCCCTTAAAAGGACCGTTGGGGGGGGGGGGGGTGTCGGTGCAGGGTCTTGAGATGATGAATCATTAATTCATGATGGAGGAATATGATGGAGGCTGCTCATATTCCTCCATGATGGAAGAATATGATGGAGGCTGCTCATATTCCTCCATGATGGAAGAATATGGTGGAGGCTGCTCGAGAGAAAAGAAGTCGGCCACAAGAGACTCATATTCCTCCATGATCTCCACCTTCTCCTCCTGAATGGCCTCCCATTCATCCACCTTCTTCTCCCACTCTTGCAGAGTCTCTTGCAGAGTCTCCTTCTGCTCCACCTTGCGGAGAGAAAAGAAGTCTGCCACAAGAGACTCCCATTCCTCCATCCTCTCCTCCTTCTCTTCCTGAATGGCCTCCCACTCATCCTCCTTCATCCTCCACTCCTCCTCCCTGCGCTCCTGCATCTCCACCAGGTCTGACCACAACAGTGAAGCTACAGCCATAATAATGGATCAGTCGTCTTCTCTGCTGCTTGGGTTCTGTTCTTTCTCTGTGACAAGAAAGAAGGAATGAACTTTGAACGTACTGTAGACGCTTTATATACTGTTGGCTGCCCGTTGCCCATTGGCAGCATTGGCTGTTGATGTCGCCATGGCAACATCAACACACGGCCGAAAGCACGCTGTGCCTGCAGGTGCCAGGTCAAAAATCTGCATGACGTGTTGTATGTCAACGGTGTGTTGTCATGGCGACATCTCCACACGGCCAAAAGCACGTTGTGACTGTTGCCAGTTCAATAATCTGCATGATGACGTGGTATGTCAACGGTCAACCTAATAATAATACATCATTGAAATCGATCACAGATCAAGATTCCCCAGTCTCAGAAAGAGGACAGGACCAATACACCAACATGGCCACAAGAGAGCGCCAGACACAATGCAACGCCCAGGGTTTCCAGGTTACGCCCGTGGTGACGTCAGTGTTGGCTGTGCGTGCTGACGTCATCCGCCCGGAAGTGTAACCTGCGTCCCTTCTTCATTTCCGCAGCTCAGCTGATGTTTGTCAACATCATTGATAGCAAAGCACATAACACTGAAACAGGGCAGATCTTCGGTTATAAAGGGGTTATTAGAGGTTTATAACCATGAAGTGAAGCAGTATGTCTCCAAGATGATTGAGAACAGCGGGCCTGGAATGAAGGTTCTGCTCATGGATAAAGAGACGGTGAGGACATGTTTATTAATGTCATGTCCTTTTTTATTTTGTATTAATGTCATGGCCTTTTTCTGATTAATGTCATGTCTTTATTTTGTCAATGTCATGTCTTTATTTTAATATTTTCAGTCCTTAATACCAGTCGTGTAAAGTAACTAAGTAAATTTACTCAAGTGCTGTACTTAAGTAAAATTTTTAGGTACTTTTACTTTACTGGAGTATTTCCAATTTTCTATACTTTTACTTCGACTCCACTACATCTCAGAGGCAAATATAGTACTTTTTTACTCCACTATAATTATTTGAAAACTTAAGTAACTTGTTACTTTGTAGATTTAATTATTATTACAAAACATACATAACCACTTCAGCCATATTTAAACTTTGGCTATTTGAAAATTGCAGATCCACAAGCTCACAACACATCGTGATGTGAGCTTGTAGATCTGCTATTTTCAAAAGATTGTAATACATTTTAAACACAATGATACCTTGTGAAAGGGGACATTCTGCATAATAAGTACTTTTACTTTGATTGATTGATGTACATTATTTAGTAAGACATGAAAAAAATACAAGGTCTACTAAACTGGGAGGCTCATAAAGCACTAAGCTTGTTTAAAATGAGATCCCCACGCACACAAATCATGATGACATATTTTGGTCCCTTAAGTATATTTTGATGCCAATACTTTTGTACTTTTACTCAAGGGAATTTTGATTACCGGACTTTTACTTGTAAAATATTTTTTCTACATCGCAGTATTGATACTTTTACTTAAGTAAAGAAATGTAGTACTTTTTCCACCACTGCTTAATACCACAAAAACCTGTCCTCAGTTTAGCTGGTTTGCTCTCATAGGTAGTTAAAAGTGTGTGTGTGTGTGTGTGTGTGTGTGTGTGTGTGTGTGTGTGTGTGTGTGTGTGTGTGTGTGTGTGTGTGTGTGTGTGTGTGTGTGTGTGTGTGTGTGTGTGTGTGTGTGGACATCTGTGTGGACTGGCGGACGGAACCTGCTTCTCTCCCATCATCTTCTACACTGGGACCAGCCCCGTCCTCCCAGAAGGCTTCCCAACCAACATCACCCTGCTGGCTGCAGCCGACGGATTCACTGAGCAATGCAGGCTGGACCTCTGGCACCACAAGGTATACTGCTGGTTCAGATTTATTTTATTTGTCATTTCCGTCTGCAAGCATAAGAAAACAAAATTGCGTTTCTCCTAAGAGACAGCGGAAGAATGATTAGAGCGAAAGAATGATTTGTGCAAAATTAGGTGTATTAATCTATCTATGTGAGGAGTGGCCACAGCAAGCGTTGGACGTGCCGCCATGGTTCCCCTTTCTGAGCAGTTGTAGGTCTGACTAGTTCAGTGATTCTCAAACTGTTTAATTTCAAGGATCCCCAGTTTGGTCAATTGGTCAGAAAAGGTATTGTGTTTAGTAAATAACATACCATTATTTTGATCCACAGTTTAAAAGTGGCTTAAAAATTGAGAGTGAGATATCAAGCCCTCATGTATCCAATCACAGTAAAAGTGTGTTGATCATGGACTCTCATCGAGGTCACATGGATGACCACTTCCTGTCCACTCTAAGCTCCTCCCACACCGCTCCAGTGGTCATTCCTATTGGCTGTTCTTCCCATCTGCAGCCGCTGGATGTCTGCATCACTCCTGTTGTCAGAGAATTCCTACAGGTACCTGTCTGTCTTGTCTGTCTGTCTTGTCTGTCTGTCTGTATGAGCAATATGACTTCAAATCAATATCACAATTATTTTAAACTTTTGACACGTTATTCTTGTACACCACCATTGTACTATGAAGTTCTGTATAATGCAGGGTTTATTGGTTTATCAGATAAAAATCTGTTCTATCTATTAGGGCTGTCAGAACGAATTTAATGATTCGAAAATAATTCGAATGTGAAAAAATATTATTACATTAGAATGCTAAAATTGCCATTAGAATTTATTTTTTTCTTTTTTTCCTGACCTACCAATGCGAAAACAAATGCTTTCATCCCGTCACGCATGATCAAAAATAAAGTTTGAGTGCACTGCACACTGCACACTGAAAGAACGTCGTCGCTGCCATACCACCCAATTGTGTCTGTGTTGTGCACGCTCGGCCGCACGCCTGTGTGAGTGTGTGTCTGGTCTGGTCACGTTGGTTCAGGTTATGTGTGCACGTGGGTGTTTATTATTGTACAACTATACAGTTTAGTAGTTTCGTTCCCTACCTATGTTACCCACTTATTGTAAGTCGTTTTGGATAAAAGTCTTATAGTCCAGTGCGGCTTATATATGTACAAATCATTCAATTTAGCTGCTGCGGCTTATATTCAGGTGCGGCTTATAGTGCGAAAATTACGGTATATATATTATATAAAATATTCGAATATTAAAAATAAAGCATTGAAATCCGAATGGGATTATAGAAGAAAACTGACAGCCCTACGATCTATACGATTCGTTGATATATTCTAAAAATTCTTTCTTCTCGACCATTCAATTAAGAAAGAGAAAGAGAAAGTTGGTTATTTGTTGTAAATATCAGTTTCAATATATTTCCGGTGAATTGCCCATCCCTACTCTCTGTCCATACATCATGAGTCTGTCTGTCTGTCTTGTCTAACATGTGTGTCTCTCTCTCTCCTGCAGGCTCGTTGGAGTCAGCTATTATCTTATGGAGGGGTTGAAAGTTTGAGTGTAGAGCAGCTGGTTGTGACTCTGTGCTGTTGGCTCAGTGAGGTGGCCTCAACTCTGTCACATCATCAAGACATTCTACGCAGGTACCTAGTTTATATATCAGCGCTGTCATGCCGGGCAGAAACCTTGTATGTCCAAAACCGTTCCTTCACTGCTCTTTCCTCAACACTCTTGTATGGTAAAATAGGGCATTAAACAATGCAAAAAGGTTTAAATATGAGATACAATGTTTCTGGCCAACAGCAATGATATACAGTATGTACTGTGTGTGTGTGCGTGTGTACGTGCGTGGTCATCACGCATTTTGCAAAAGATCTAAAAAATCTTTGAACTGGTTTTAGTTCTTTAAGCCAGATTTAGAATCTTCAGGTATGAATAGCATAATAAATATATCAGTTCAAAGCACAACATATTTTCCAAAGATACATTTTGTGCTGAGAAAGTGTTGAATTCCTTGTCAAAACTGCAGCTTCAATTCTCAGAACTTTCAGATAAACATAATTCAATAAGGTGTACTCACTATAAGATAATTTCCCTCATTTTGTAGCTCTGATCCTGTACTTTGATCACCTTCATTTCAATTAACTCTAATTTCCATGATGACCCACTTCGTTCCATCAGGTCATTCGCCATGGTGTCTGCTACACCCGGGAAGCTGGAGCCAGTGGGAGCCAATGAGATGATCCAAACTCTTGCCCAAGCTCTGATTGACAGACCTGCTAGAGGCCCTGAGACAGAGACCGTGTGGGAGAGACAGACAGTAGAACAGCTGAGAGACAGACAGTAGGAGAGACAGACAGTGTGACAGCTGACGGCTCTTTTTGACTACAAAGGGTAACCCAGAACGTTCCTTAACCTGGACCTTTCCAGAACACGTGGTGTTCTGTGACGGTTTTTTGTTTGCGTTTCCATTATAACCAGAACCAGGGAGGTGCTTTATAAATAATACTAGTTTAAAAAAGGAAGAATCAGTCTATAAGCTTACAACTCAACGATCTGCTATATTCGCAGTTTTTGAATCAGTTTTGTTTTTTAAAGGAGTAGTTTACCCAAAAACGACTTATTTTCTATCAATTACACACCCCATGAAGCCTTGAATTCATGGAGATTCTTTTGTTTTTATCGCATTCCTGAGCCAATAATTCTATGACCGGCGGGGTCTGAGTCTCCTACCTTGAAGACTCAAAGAGTCTCCTACTGACCTGGTCATCAAATTATTGGTTCAGGAATGCGACAAAAATCTCTATGAATTCAAGGCTCCATGGGGTGTGTAATGGATAGAAAACTGTCATTTTGGGGGTGAACTATCCATTTAAGTACAATTTATGAGTTGTGTGAGAGTTGAGCAAATTAGGTTCTGAGAACCTTAGCTGAAACTGAGCCACAGAGAGAGTAGGAGAGACCGACAGGAGGACATTGAGGTATACCAGCTTTAGTTCTTAAAATCAATCATACTAGATATAGAAGAGAATCTCCACAGGCATGTCGGGATGTTTGCTGCTGTTGAACAGAACTGAATCACTTCCTTAATCCATCAAGACCGGGAAAGCGTCTGTGTCATTTTAGATTTCTTTGGCTATTCAAAAAATAGCAGATATACAAGCTCATAGCACTGAGCTTGTAGATCCGCTATTTTTGAAAGAATCGTGAAAATTTGTGCAAATCTTCAAACATTTTTAACTCAAATATCTGCTTCTGGGGATTCTACAAATGTCTTCTAAATCTTAACAGTTTAAAATGTTTTGCTATAATATCAGTGGTTCTCAAACCTTTTTCATGTCACCCCCAAAATGATATGTATTTGATGACGTCAGTCCAAAGTTACTCTTCCGGGTGTATTATTCTAGGTGGTTTCACTTGACACAGAGCTAAGTAGCTACATTATTCGTTTTTTCCATAATTAAACAACTTTATTAAAGAAATGAACCGTATCTTTGGTCGAGGAAAACCTAAGGGTCCACCGCCCAACCTCACTGACTGCATAGGAAGTGTGGACTCTCGAGCGGAGTCCATTGACAAGAAGATTGCCAGACTAGATGCTGAACTGGTGAAGTATAAGGATCAGATGAAGAAGATGAGAGATGCATGCCATCTGTCTGTCAATCCCCATCTGAAAATATGTTGTTCCAGGGACCCCCCAAGATTTGAGTAAAAAAAAAACGCTTTAAAAAAGTAATAAATATATGTATATATTCAAAGATCTGCACACATTTTCACGATTTTTCAAAAATAGCAGATCTACAAGCTCTTAGCAGAAATGTCTGGGTGCACCAGACATTTCACCAACACACACAGCAAACTCAACACACAACAATCGCAAAACACACATGTCCTGGGTGTTGGTACATCATTGTGTATGTTGTGTATGAATCTCTTTGCTGGTTATACTTTACAGACCTGATGACATGCTGTGTCAGGGTGTGGGTGGTGTACTGCTGAAATCTGCACCCTGTATTACATACTGCCCAGTACAACCACAGTCTTATATTGTCACAGGGAGCTGACCAGTGTTTCATCTGTGGTTTGTAAATATATATTGTTTCAGTTGTTTTATAAAGAATATTAAACATGCTGCTATACTGACATTGTGTGAAAATGTAATTGAATGTTCCTCTTTGTTGTGGTCATTTAGCTGATAGTTTTGCAGTGTGACAGACAGTAGAAGAACAACTCACTACAAGCTAAAATTATTACTGTTCAGTAAACAGTGTTTTTACCGTTCTTCAAGAGAAGAACGGTTAAAAGTCAGTGCTCAGCTTCAATCTGTAATCTTTTAGAATTACAACAACCCAAACCAGAAATCTTTGTGTAATCATGGAGTCAGACCTGAATTTCAATAGCCAAGACAATTACAAAGTCCGCCTTAAGTCACCTTAAGAGTATATCAAGGATTAAAGGACATGTCTCAGCAGGATTTGGAACTTGCATTCATGTTCAGTAGACTTGACTATTGTAACAGTGTCTTTACAGGTTTCCCAAAATTATCATACAGCTGCAGTTGATTCAGAGTGCTGCTACTCAACTTAGTAGAAAGTGGATCATATCACTGCAGTTCTTAGATCTTTACACTGGCTCCCTGACCTGTCTGTCAAAGAATAGATTTCAAAATACTGTTAGTTTATAAAACATTGAATGGTTTAGGGCCAAAATACATTTCTGATTGTTGTGCTATAATATCATGAAACAGCCAGACCTCTCAGGTCTTCTGGGACAGACAGGTTTGATTAATTGATTACTTGATTATCCGTTTACAAACAGTACATACAGCAAGTACAGTTATGCAAGCAATCCTAAAAGGATAACACAAAAAAGCCTTGATGGCTTGTTTCCAGACCTAAATATAGAAGAGAATCTGCACAGGCCTGGAATCGGGAGCTAAACGTTGAAAAACAGTGTTCAGTTTTTATTGCATCACACATCTTGAACAAACTCCCAGAAATTGTAACAGTGCAGGTCTGCCACAACTCCTAGTTCTTTTAAGTCAAAGCTGAAGACTTTTCTGTTTGCCGCTGCCTTTTACTGAGGATTTGGATTAATGTCTATATCTGTTTTCTGATTTAGTTTAAGTTATTGTTTTATTTTTGCACTCGCTCTCAATGCTGTCTTAATGTTCAATAATGTGTGCAGAACACTTAGAATTGCCTTGTTTAAATGTGCTATACAAATAAACTAAAGTACTAAATTAGGGGAGCCCTGGGCTGTCCTATCCCCTCTCCACTATACGGATTTGAAAATCTCAAGACTTGGGGACAGAGCTGGGCCATCAGGTGTATGAGGAACATGGCTCCTTAATGAGGAGGTCAGACTTCACCACAGAGATTTTGCTGTTGTTAGTTTGGACTCTCTCCTGTTACCAATCCGGTGTGGTTAAACCTGTCAGGGTCAACCGCCACCAGAATAGGACCCAGGATCACTGAATCACTAAGCCTCTCCACCACGGCAAGGTCACAGCAAAAGGAGAGGAAGGTGGCCCTTAAAAGGACCGTTGGGGGGGGGGGGGGGGTGTCGGTGCAGGGTCTTGAGATGATGAATCATTAATTCATGATGGAGGAATATGATGGAGGCTGCTCATATTCCTCCATGATGGAAGAATATGATGGAGGCTGCTCATATTCCTCCATGATGGAAGAATATGGTGGAGGCTGCTCGAGAGAAAAGAAGTCGGCCACAAGAGACTCATATTCCTCCATGATCTCCACCTTCTCCTCCTGAATGGCCTCCCATTCATCCACCTTCTTCTCCCACTCTTGCAGAGTCTCTTGCAGAGTCTCCTTCTGCTCCACCTTGCGGAGAGAAAAGAAGTCTGCCACAAGAGACTCCCATTCCTCCATCCTCTCCTCCTTCTCTTCCTGAATGGCCTCCCACTCATCCTCCTTCATCCTCCACTCCTCCTCCCTGCGCTCCTGCATCTCCACCAGGTCTGACCACAACAGTGAAGCTACAGCCATAATAATGGATCAGTCGTCTTCTCTGCTGCTTGGGTTCTGTTCTTTCTCTGTGACAAGAAAGAAGGAATGAACTTTGAACGTACTGTAGACGCTTTATATACTGTTGGCTGCCCGTTGCCCATTGGCAGCATTGGCTGTTGATGTCGCCATGGCAACATCAACACACGGCCGAAAGCACGCTGTGCCTGCAGGTGCCAGGTCAAAAATCTGCATGACGTGTTGTATGTCAACGGTGTGTTGTCATGGCGACATCTCCACACGGCCAAAAGCACGTTGTGACTGTTGCCAGTTCAATAATCTGCATGATGACGTGGTATGTCAACGGTCAACCTAATAATAATACATCATTGAAATCGATCACAGATCAAGATTCCCCAGTCTCAGAAAGAGGACAGGACCAATACACCAACATGGCCACAAGAGAGCGCCAGACACAATGCAACGCCCAGGGTTTCCAGGTTACGCCCGTGGTGACGTCAGTGTTGGCTGTGCGTGCTGACGTCATCCGCCCGGAAGTGTAACCTGCGTCCCTTCTTCATTTCCGCAGCTCAGCTGATGTTTGTCAACATCATTGATAGCAAAGCACATAACACTGAAACAGGGCAGATCTTCGGTTATAAAGGGGTTATTAGAGGTTTATAACCATGAATGTGACTCTAGCAGTGAAGCAGTATGTCTCCAAGATGATTGAGAACAGCGGGCCTGGAATGAAGGTTCTGCTCATGGATAAAGAGACGGTGAGGACATGTTTATTAATGTCATGTCCTTTTTTATTTTGTATTAATGTCATGGCCTTTTTCTGATTAATGTCATGTCTTTATTTTGTCAATGTCATGTCTTTATTTTAATATTTTCAGTCCTTAATACCAGTCGTGTAAAGTAACTAAGTAAATTTACTCAAGTGCTGTACTTAAGTAAAATTTTTAGGTACTTTTACTTTACTGGAGTATTTCCAATTTTCTATACTTTTACTTCGACTCCACTACATCTCAGAGGCAAATATAGTACTTTTTTACTCCACTATAATTATTTGAAAACTTAAGTAACTTGTTACTTTGTAGATTTAATTATTATTACAAAACATACATAACCACTTCAGCCATATTTAAACTTTGGCTATTTGAAAATTGCAGATCCACAAGCTCACAACACATCGTGATGTGAGCTTGTAGATCTGCTATTTTCAAAAGATTGTAATACATTTTAAACACAATGATACCTTGTGAAAGGGGACATTCTGCATAATAAGTACTTTTACTTTGATTGATTGATGTACATTATTTAGTAAGACATGAAAAAAATACAAGGTCTACTAAACTGGGAGGCTCATAAAGCACTAAGCTTGTTTAAAATGAGATCCCCACGCACACAAATCATGATGACATATTTTGGTCCCTTAAGTATATTTTGATGCCAATACTTTTGTACTTTTACTCAAGGGAATTTTGATTACCGGACTTTTACTTGTAAAATATTTTTTCTACATCGCAGTATTGATACTTTTACTTAAGTAAAGAAATGTAGTACTTTTTCCACCACTGCTTAATACCACAAAAACCTGTCCTCAGTTTAGCTGGTTTGCTCTCATAGGTAGTTAAAAGTGTGTGTGTGTGTGTGTGTGTGTGTGTGTGTGTGTGTGTGTGTGTGTGTGTGTGTGTGTGTGTGTGTGTGTGTGTGTGTGTGTGTGTGTGTGTGTGTGTGTGTGTGTGTACATCTGTGTGGACTGGCGGACGGAACCTGCTTCTCTCCCATCATCTTCTACACTGGGACCAGCCCCGTCCTCCCAGAAGGCTTCCCAACCAACATCACCCTGCTGGCTGCAGCCGACGGATTCACTGAGCAATGCAGGCTGGACCTCTGGCACCACAAGGTATACTGCTGGTTCAGATTTATTTTATTTGTCATTTCCGTCTGCAAGCATAAGAAAACAAAATTGCGTTTCTCCTAAGAGACAGCGGAAGAATGATTAGAGCGAAAGAATGATTTGTGCAAAATTAGGTGTATTAATCTATCTATGTGAGGAGTGGCCACAGCAAGCGTTGGACGTGCCGCCATGGTTCCCCTTTCTGAGCAGTTGTAGGTCTGACTAGTTCAGTGATTCTCAAACTGTTTAATTTCAAGGATCCCCAGTTTGGTCAATTGGTCAGAAAAGGTATTGTGTTTAGTAAATAACATACCATTATTTTGATCCACAGTTTAAAAGTGGCTTAAAAATTGAGAGTGAGATATCAAGCCAAAATAAATTGAAAAAGATGAACTAAGAATTTTAGATTTAATTAGTTTTGTAAACACACAATGCAGTTTATTTTTTAAATTATTTTATAAAACCTCGTTTTTATTTATATTTCGATTAACTACAAGGTTTTTTTCACATCTAGTTTTAGCCATGTAATTAATTGTAGTTAATTAAAAACCTGTGTGTGTGTGTGTGTGTGTGTAGGTATGGCGCCCTCATGTATCCAATCACAGTAAAAGTGTGTTGATCATGGACTCTCATCGAGGTCACATGGATGACCACTTCCTGTCCACTCTAAGCTCCTCCCACACCGCTCCAGTGGTCATTCCTATTGGCTGTTCTTCCCATCTGCAGCCGCTGGATGTCTGCATCACTCCTGTTGTCAGAGAATTCCTACAGGTACCTGTCTGTCTTGTCTGTCTGTCTTGTCTGTCTGTCTGTATGAGCAATATGACTTCAAATCAATATCACAATTATTTTAAACTTTTGCCACGTTATTCTTGTACACCACCATTGTACTATGAAGTTCTGTATAATGCAGGGTTTATTGGTTTATCAGATAAAAATCTGTTCTATCTATTAGGGCTGTCAGAACGAATTTAATGATTCGAAAATAATTCGAATGTGAAAAAATATTATTACATTAGAATGCTAAAATTGCCATTAGAATTTATTTTTTTATTTTTTTCCTGACCTACCAATGCGAAAACAAATGCTTTCATCCCGTCACGCATGATCAAAAATAAAGTTTGAGTGCACTGCACACTGCACACTGAAAGAACGTCGTCGCTGCCATACCACCCAATTGTGTCTGTGTTGTGCACGCTCGGCCGCACGCCTGTGTGAGTGTGTGTCTGGTCTGGTCACGTTGGTTCAGGTTATGTGTGCACGTGGGTGTTTATTATTGTACAACTATACAGTTTAGTAGTTTCGTTCCCTACCTATGTTGAATGCACTTATTGTAAGTCGCTTTGGATAAAAGTCTTATAGTCCAGTGCGGCTTATATATGTACAAATCATTCAATTTAGCTGCTGCGGCTTATATTCAGGTGCGGCTTATAGTGCGAAAATTACGGTATATATATTATATAAAATATTCGAATATTAAAAATAAAGCATTGAAATCCGAATGGGATTATAGAAGAAAACTGACAGCCCTACGATCTATACGATTCGTTGATATATTCTAAAAATTCTTTCTTCTCGACCATTCAATTAAGAAAGAGAAAGAGAAAGTTGGTTATTTGTTGTAAATATCAGTTTCAATATATTTCCGGTGAATTGCCCATCCCTACTCTCTGTCCATACATCATGAGTCTGTCTGTCTGTCTTGTCTAACATGTGTGTCTCTCTCTCTCTCCTGCAGGCTCGTTGGAGTCAGCTATTATCTTATGGAGGGGTTGAAAGTTTGAGTGTAGAGCAGCTGGTTGTGACTCTGTGCTGTTGGCTCAGTGAGGTGGCCTCAACTCTGTCACATCATCAAGACATTCTACGCAGGTACCTAGTTTATATATCAGCGCTGTCATGCCGGGCAGAAACCTTGTATGTCCAAAACCGTTCCTTCACTGCTCTTTCCTCAACACTCTTGTATGGTAAAATAGGGCATTAAACAATGCAAAAAGGTTTAAATATGAGACACAATGTTTCTGGCCAACAGCAATGATATACAGTATGTACTGTGTGTGTGTGTGTGCGTGTGTACGTGCGTGGTCATCACGCATTTTGCAAAAGATCTAAAAAATCTTTGAACTGGTTTTAGTTCTTTAAGCCAGATTTAGAATCTTCAGGTATGAATAGCATAATAAATATATCAGTTCAAAGCACAACATATTTTCCAAAGATACATTTTGTGCTGAGAAAGTGTTGAATTCCTTGTCAAAACTGCAGCTTCAATTCTCAGAACTTTCAGATAAACATAATTCAATAAGGTGTACTCACTATAAGATAATTTCCCTCATTTTGTAGCTCTGATCCTGTACTTTGATCACCTTCATTTCAATTAACTCTAATTTCCATGATGACCCACTTCGTTCCATCAGGTCATTCGCCATGGTGTCTGCTACGCCCGGGAAGCTGGAGCCAGTGGGAGCCAATGAGATGATCCAAACTCTTGCCCAAGCTCTGATTGACTGACCTGCTAGAGGCCCTGAGACAGAGACCGTGTGGGAGAGACAGACAGTAGAACAGCTGAGAGACAGACAGTAGGAGAGACAGACAGTGTGACAGCTGACGGCTCTTTTTGACTACAAAGGGTAACCCAGAACGTTCCTTAACCTGGACCTTTCCAGAACACGTGGTGTTCTGTGACGGTTTTTTGTTTGCGTTTCCATTATAACCAGAACCAGGGAGGTGCTTTATAAATAATACTAGTTTAAAAAAGGAAGAATCAGTCTATAAGCTTACAACTCAACGATCTGCTATATTCGCAGTTTTTGAATCAGTTTTGTTTTTTAAAGGAGTAGTTTACCCAAAAACGACTTATTTTCTATCAATTACACACCCCATGAAGCCTTGAATTCATGGAGATTCTTTTGTTTTTATCGCATTCCTGAGCCAATAATTCTATGACCGGCGGGGTCTGAGTCTCCTACCTTGAAGACTCAAAGAGTCTCCTACTGACCTGGTCATCAAATTATTGGTTCAGGAATGCGACAAAAATCTCTATGAATTCAAGGCTCCATGGGGTGTGTAATTGATAGAAAACTGTCATTTTGGGGGTGAACTATCCATTTAAGTACAATTTATGAGTTGTGTGAGAGTTGAGCAAATTAGGTTCTGAGAACCTTAGCTGAAACTGAGCCACAGAGAGAGTAGGAGAGACCGACAGGAGGACATTGAGGTATACCAGCTTTAGTTCTTAAAATCAATCATACTAGATATAGAAGAGAATCTCCACAGGCATGTCGGGATGTTTGCTGCTGTTGAACAGAACTGAATCACTTCCTTAATCCATCAAGACCGGGAAAGCGTCTGTGTCATTTTAGATTTCTTTGGCTATTCAAAAAATAGCAGATATACAAGCTCATAGCACTGAGCTTGTAGATCCGCTATTTTTGAAAGAATCGTGAAAATTTGTGCAAATCTTCAAACATTTTTAACTCAAATATCTGCTTCTGGGGATTCTACAAATGTCTTCTAAATCTTAACAGTTTAAAATGTTTTGCTATAATATCAGTGGTTCTCAAACCTTTTTCATGTCACCCCCAAAATGATATGTATTTGATGACGTCAGTCCAAAGTTACTCTTCCGGGTGTATTATTCTAGGTGGTTTCACTTGACACAGAGCTAAGTAGCTACATTATTCGTTTTTTCCATAATTAAACAACTTTATTAAAGAAATGAACCGTATCTTTGGTCGAGGAAAACCTAAGGGTCCACCGCCCAACCTCACTGACTGCATAGGAAGTGTGGACTCTCGAGCGGAGTCCATTGACAAGAAGATTGCCAGACTAGATGCTGAACTGGTGAAGTATAAGGATCAGATGAAGAAGATGAGAGATGCATGCCATCTGTCTGTCAATCCCCATCTGAAAATATGTTGTTCCAGGGACCCCCCAAGATTTGAGTAAAAAAAAAACGCTTTAAAAAAGTAATAAATATATGTATATATTCAAAGATCTGCACACATTTTCACGATTTTTCAAAAATAGCAGATCTACAAGCTCTTAGCAGAAATGTCTGGGTGCACCAGACATTTCACCAACACACACAGCAAACTCAACACACAACAATCGCAAAACACACATGTCCTGGGTGTTGGTACATCATTGTGTATGTTGTGTATGAATCTCTTTGCTGGTTATACTTTACAGACCTGATGACATGCTGTGTCAGGGTGTGGGTGGTGTACTGCTGAAATCTGCACCCTGTATTACATACTGCCCAGTACAACCACAGTCTTATATTGTCACAGGGAGCTGACCAGTGTTTCATCTGTGGTTTGTAAATATATATTGTTTCAGTTGTTTTATAAAGAATATTAAACATGCTGCTATACTGACATTGTGTGAAAATGTAATTGAATGTTCCTCTTTGTTGTGGTCATTTAGCTGATAGTTTTGCAGTGTGACAGACAGTAGAAGAACAACTCACTACAAGCTAAAATTATTACTGTTCAGTAAACAGTGTTTTTACCGTTCTTCAAGAGAAGAACGGTTAAAAGTCAGTGCTCAGCTTCAATCTGTAATCTTTTAGAATTACAACAACCCAAACCAGAAATCTTTGTGTAATCATGGAGTCAGACCTGAATTTCAATAGCCAAGACAATTACAAAGTCCGCCTTAAGTCACCTTAAGAGTATATCAAGGATTAAAGGACATGTCTCAGCAGGATTTGGAACTTGTCCATGCATTCATGTTCAGTAGACTTGACTATTGTAACAGTGTCTTTACAGGTTTCCCAAAATTATCATACAGCTGCAGTTGATTCAGAGTGCTGCTACTCAACTTAGTAGAAAGTGGATCATATCACTGCAGTTCTTAGATCTTTACACTGGCTCCCTGACCTGTCTGTCAAAGAATAGATTTCAAAATACTGTTAGTTTATAAAACATTGAATGGTTTAGGGCCAAAATACATTTCTGATTGTTGTGCTATAATATCATGAAACAGCCAGACCTCTCAGGTCTTCTGGGACAGACAGGTTTGATTAATTGATTACTTGATTATCCGTTTACAAACAGTACATACAGCAAGTACAGTTATGCAAGCAATCCTAAAAGGATAACACAAAAAAAGCCTTGATGGCTTGTTTCCAGACCTAAATATAGAAGAGAATCTGCACAGGCCTGGAATCGGGAGCTAAACGTTGAAAAACAGTGTTCAGTTTTTATTGCATCACACATCTTGAACAAACTCCCAGAAATTGTAACAGTGCAGGTCTGCCACAACTCCTAGTTCTTTTAAGTCAAAGCTGAAGACTTTTCTGTTTGCCGCTGCCTTTTACTGAGGATTTGGATTAATGTCTATATCTGTTTTCTGATTTAGTTTAAGTTATTGTTTTATTTTTGCACTCGCTCTCAATGCTGTCTTAATGTTCAATAATGTGTGCAGAACACTTAGAATTGCCTTGTTTAAATGTGCTATACAAATAAACTAAAGTACTAAATTAGGGGAGCCCTGGGCTGTCCTATCCCCTCTCCACTATACGGATTTGAAAATCTCAAGACTTGGGGACAGAGCTGGGCCATCAGGTGTATGAGGAACATGGCTCCTTAATGAGGAGGTCAGACTTCACCACAGAGATTTTGCTGTTGTTAGTTTGGACTCTCTCCTGTTACCAATCCGGTGTGGTTAAACCTGTCAGGGTCAACCGCCACCAGAATAGGACCCAGGATCACTGAATCACTAAGCCTCTCCACCACGGCAAGGTCACAGCAAAAGGAGAGGAAGGTGGCCCTTAAAAGGACCGTTGGGGGGGGGGGGGGGGGTGTCGGTGCAGGGTCTTGAGATGATGAATCATTAATTCATGATGGAGGAATATGATGGAGGCTGCTCATATTCCTCCATGATGGAAGAATATGATGGAGGCTGCTCATATTCCTCCATGATGGAAGAATATGGTGGAGGCTGCTCGAGAGAAAAGAAGTCGGCCACAAGAGACTCATATTCCTCCATGATCTCCACCTTCTCCTCCTGAATGGCCTCCCATTCATCCACCTTCTTCTCCCACTCTTGCAGAGTCTCTTGCAGAGTCTCCTTCTGCTCCACCTTGCGGAGAGAAAAGAAGTCTGCCACAAGAGACTCCCATTCCTCCATCCTCTCCTCCTTCTCTTCCTGAATGGCCTCCCACTCATCCTCCTTCATCCTCCACTCCTCCTCCCTGCGCTCCTGCATCTCCACCAGGTCTGACCACAACAGTGAAGCTACAGCCATAATAATGGATCAGTCGTCTTCTCTGCTGCTTGGGTTCTGTTCTTTCTCTGTGACAAGAAAGAAGGAATGAACTTTGAACGTACTGTAGACGCTTTATATACTGTTGGCTGCCCGTTGCCCATTGGCAGCATTGGCTGTTGATGTCGCCATGGCAACATCAACACACGGCCGAAAGCACGCTGTGCCTGCAGGTGCCAGGTCAAAAATCTGCATGACGTGTTGTATGTCAACGGTGTGTTGTCATGGCGACATCTCCACACGGCCAAAAGCACGTTGTGACTGTTGCCAGTTCAATAATCTGCATGATGACGTGGTATGTCAACGGTCAACCTAATAATAATACATCATTGAAATCGATCACAGATCAAGATTCCCCAGTCTCAGAAAGAGGACAGGACCAATACACCAACATGGCCACAAGAGAGCGCCAGACACAATGCAACGCCCAGGGTTTCCAGGTTACGCCCGTGGTGACGTCAGTGTTGGCTGTGCGTGCTGACGTCATCCGCCCGGAAGTGTAACCTGCGTCCCTTCTTCATTTCCGCAGCTCAGCTGATGTTTGTCAACATCATTGATAGCAAAGCACATAACACTGAAACAGGGCAGATCTTCGGTTATAAAGGGGTTATTAGAGGTTTATAACCATGAATGTGACTCTAGCAGTGAAGCAGTATGTCTCCAAGATGATTGAGAACAGCGGGCCTGGAATGAAGGTTCTGCTCATGGATAAAGAGACGGTGAGGACATGTTTATTAATGTCATGTCCTTTTTTATTTTGTATTAATGTCATGGCCTTTTTCTGATTAATGTCATGTCTTTATTTTGTCAATGTCATGTCTTTATTTTAATATTTTCAGTCCTTAATACCAGTCGTGTAAAGTAACTAAGTAAATTTACTCAAGTGCTGTACTTAAGTAAAATTTTTAGGTACTTTTACTTTACTGGAGTATTTCCAATTTTCTATACTTTTACTTCGACTCCACTACATCTCAGAGGCAAATATAGTACTTTTTTACTCCACTATAATTATTTGAAAACTTAAGTAACTTGTTACTTTGTAGATTTAATTATTATTACAAAACATACATAACCACTTCAGCCATATTTAAACTTTGGCTATTTGAAAATTGCAGATCCACAAGCTCACAACACATCGTGATGTGAGCTTGTAGATCTGCTATTTTCAAAAGATTGTAATACATTTTAAACACAATGATACCTTGTGAAAGGGGACATTCTGCATAATAAGTACTTTTACTTTGATTGATTGATGTACATTATTTAGTAAGACATGAAAAAAATACAAGGTCTACTAAACTGGGAGGCTCATAAAGCACTAAGCTTGTTTAAAATGAGATCCCCACGCACACAAATCATGATGACATATTTTGGTCCCTTAAGTATATTTTGATGCCAATACTTTTGTACTTTTACTCAAGGGAATTTTGATTACCGGACTTTTACTTGTAAAATATTTTTTCTACATCGCAGTATTGATACTTTTACTTAAGTAAAGAAATGTAGTACTTTTTCCACCACTGCTTAATACCACAAAAACCTGTCCTCAGTTTAGCTGGTTTGCTCTCATAGGTAGTTAAAAGTGTGTGTGTGTGTGTGTGTGTGTGTGTGTGTGTGTGTGTGTGTGTGTGTGTGTGTGTGTGTGTGTGTGTGTGTGTGTGTGTGTGTGTGTGTGTGTGTGTGTGTGTGTGTGTGTGTGTGTGTGTGTGTGTGTGTGTGTGTGTGTGTGTGTGTGTGTGTGTGTGTGTGTGTGTACATCTGTGTGGACTGGCGGACGGAACCTGCTTCTCTCCCATCATCTTCTACACTGGGACCAGCCCCGTCCTCCCAGAAGGCTTCCCAACCAACATCACCCTGCTGGCTGCAGCCGACGGATTCACTGAGCAATGCAGGCTGGACCTCTGGCACCACAAGGTATACTGCTGGTTCAGATTTATTTTATTTGTCATTTCCGTCTGCAAGCATAAGAAAACAAAATTGCGTTTCTCCTAAGAGACAGCGGAAGAATGATTAGAGCGAAAGAATGATTTGTGCAAAATTAGGTGTATTAATCTATCTATGTGAGGAGTGGCCACAGCAAGCGTTGGACGTGCCGCCATGGTTCCCCTTTCTGAGCAGTTGTAGGTCTGACTAGTTCAGTGATTCTCAAACTGTTTAATTTCAAGGATCCCCAGTTTGGTCAATTGGTCAGAAAAGGTATTGTGTTTAGTAAATAACATACCATTATTTTGATCCACAGTTTAAAAGTGGCTTAAAAATTGAGAGTGAGATATCAAGCCAAAATAAATTGAAAAAGATGAACTAAGAATTTTAGATTTAATTAGTTTTGTAAACACACAATGCAGTTTATTTTTTAAATTATTTTATAAAACCTCGTTTTTATTTATATTTCGATTAACTACAAGGTTTTTTTCACATCTAGTTTTAGCCATGTAATTAATTGTAGTTAATTAAAAACCTGTGTGTGTGTGTGTGTGTAGGTATGGCGCCCTCATGTATCCAATCACAGTAAAAGTGTGTTGATCATGGACTCTCATCGAGGTCACATGGATGACCACTTCCTGTCCACTCTAAGCTCCTCCCACACCGCTCCAGTGGTCATTCCTATTGGCTGTTCTTCCCATCTGCAGCCGCTGGATGTCTGCATCACTCCTGTTGTCAGAGAATTCCTACAGGTACCTGTCTGTCTTGTCTGTCTGTCTTGTCTGTCTGTCTGTATGAGCAATATGACTTCAAATCAATATCACAATTATTTTAAACTTTTGCCACGTTATTCTTGTACACCACCATTGTACTATGAAGTTCTGTATAATGCAGGGTTTATTGGTTTATCAGATAAAAATCTGTTCTATCTATTAGGGCTGTCAGAACGAATTTAATGATTCGAAAATAATTCGAATGTGAAAAAATATTATTACATTAGAATGCTAAAATTGCCATTAGAATTTATTTTTTTCTTTTTTTCCTGACCTACCAATGCGAAAACAAATGCTTTCATCCCGTCACGCATGATCAAAAATAAAGTTTGAGTGCACTGCACACTGCACACTGAAAGAACGTCGTCGCTGCCATACCACCCAATTGTGTCTGTGTTGTGCACGCTCGGCCGCACGCCTGTGTGAGTGTGTGTCTGGTCTGGTCACGTTGGTTCAGGTTATGTGTGCACGTGGGTGTTTATTATTGTACAACTATACAGTTTAGTAGTTTCGTTCCCTACCTATGTTGAATGCACTTATTGTAAGTCGCTTTGGATAAAAGTCTTATAGTCCAGTGCGGCTTATATATGTACAAATCATTCAATTTAGCTGCTGCGGCTTATATTCAGGTGCGGCTTATAGTGCGAAAATTACGGTATATATATTATATAAAATATTCGAATATTAAAAATAAAGCATTGAAATCCGAATGGGATTATAGAAGAAAACTGACAGCCCTACGATCTATACGATTCGTTGATATATTCTAAAAATTCTTTCTTCTCGACCATTCAATTAAGAAAGAGAAAGAGAAAGTTGGTTATTTGTTGTAAATATCAGTTTCAATATATTTCCGGTGAATTGCCCATCCCTACTCTCTGTCCATACATCATGAGTCTGTCTGTCTGTCTTGTCTAACATGTGTGTCTCTCTCTCTCCTGCAGGCTCGTTGGAGTCAGCTATTATCTTATGGAGGGGTTGAAAGTTTGAGTGTAGAGCAGCTGGTTGTGACTCTGTGCTGTTGGCTCAGTGAGGTGGCCTCAACTCTGTCACATCATCAAGACATTCTACGCAGGTACCTAGTTTATATATCAGCGCTGTCATGCCGGGCAGAAACCTTGTATGTCCAAAACCGTTCCTTCACTGCTCTTTCCTCAACACTCTTGTATGGTAAAATAGGGCATTAAACAATGCAAAAAGGTTTAAATATGAGACACAATGTTTCTGGCCAACAGCAATGATATACAGTATGTACTGTGTGTGTGTGTGTGCGTGTGTACGTGCGTGGTCATCACGCATTTTGCAAAAGATCTAAAAAATCTTTGAACTGGTTTTAGTTCTTTAAGCCAGATTTAGAATCTTCAGGTATGAATAGCATAATAAATATATCAGTTCAAAGCACAACATATTTTCCAAAGATACATTTTGTGCTGAGAAAGTGTTGAATTCCTTGTCAAAACTGCAGCTTCAATTCTCAGAACTTTCAGATAAACATAATTCAATAAGGTGTACTCACTATAAGATAATTTCCCTCATTTTGTAGCTCTGATCCTGTACTTTGATCACCTTCATTTCAATTAACTCTAATTTCCATGATGACCCACTTCGTTCCATCAGGTCATTCGCCATGGTGTCTGCTACGCCCGGGAAGCTGGAGCCAGTGGGAGCCAATGAGATGATCCAAACTCTTGCCCAAGCTCTGATTGACTGACCTGCTAGAGGCCCTGAGACAGAGACCGTGTGGGAGAGACAGACAGTAGAACAGCTGAGAGACAGACAGTAGGAGAGACAGACAGTGTGACAGCTGACGGCTCTTTTTGACTACAAAGGGTAACCCAGAACGTTCCTTAACCTGGACCTTTCCAGAACACGTGGTGTTCTGTGACGGTTTTTTGTTTGCGTTTCCATTATAACCAGAACCAGGGAGGTGCTTTATAAATAATACTAGTTTAAAAAAGGAAGAATCAGTCTATAAGCTTACAACTCAACGATCTGCTATATTCGCAGTTTTTGAATCAGTTTTGTTTTTTAAAGGAGTAGTTTACCCAAAAACGACTTATTTTCTATCAATTACACACCCCATGAAGCCTTGAATTCATGGAGATTCTTTTGTTTTTATCGCATTCCTGAGCCAATAATTCTATGACCGGCGGGGTCTGAGTCTCCTACCTTGAAGACTCAAAGAGTCTCCTACTGACCTGGTCATCAAATTATTGGTTCAGGAATGCGACAAAAATCTCTATGAATTCAAGGCTCCATGGGGTGTGTAATTGATAGAAAACTGTCATTTTGGGGGTGAACTATCCATTTAAGTACAATTTATGAGTTGTGTGAGAGTTGAGCAAATTAGGTTCTGAGAACCTTAGCTGAAACTGAGCCACAGAGAGAGTAGGAGAGACCGACAGGAGGACATTGAGGTATACCAGCTTTAGTTCTTAAAATCAATCATACTAGATATAGAAGAGAATCTCCACAGGCATGTCGGGATGTTTGCTGCTGTTGAACAGAACTGAATCACTTCCTTAATCCATCAAGACCGGGAAAGCGTCTGTGTCATTTTAGATTTCTTTGGCTATTCAAAAAATAGCAGATATACAAGCTCATAGCACTGAGCTTGTAGATCCGCTATTTTTGAAAGAATCGTGAAAATTTTTGCAAATCTTCAAACATTTTTAACTCAAATATCTGCTTCTGGGGATTCTACAAATGTCTTCTAAATCTTAACAGTTTAAAATGTTTTGCTATAATATCAGTGGTTCTCAAACCTTTTTCATGTCACCCCCAAAATGATATGTATTTGATGACGTCAGTCCAAAGTTACTCTTCCGGGTGTATTATTCTAGGTGGTTTCACTTGACACAGAGCTAAGTAGCTACATTATTCGTTTTTTCCATAATTAAACAACTTTATTAAAGAAATGAACCGTATCTTTGGTCGAGGAAAACCTAAGGGTCCACCGCCCAACCTCACTGACTGCATAGGAAGTGTGGACTCTCGAGCGGAGTCCATTGACAAGAAGATTGCCAGACTAGATGCTGAACTGGTGAAGTATAAGGATCAGATGAAGAAGATGAGAGATGCATGCCATCTGTCTGTCAATCCCCATCTGAAAATATGTTGTTCCAGGGACCCCCCAAGATTTGAGTAAAAAAAAAACGCTTTAAAAAAGTAATAAATATATGTATATATTCAAAGATCTGCACACATTTTCACGATTTTTCAAAAATAGCAGATCTACAAGCTCTTAGCAGAAATGTCTGGGTGCACCAGACATTTCACCAACACACACAGCAAACTCAACACACAACAATCGCAAAACACACATGTCCTGGGTGTTGGTACATCATTGTGTATGTTGTGTATGAATCTCTTTGCTGGTTATACTTTACAGACCTGATGACATGCTGTGTCAGGGTGTGGGTGGTGTACTGCTGAAATCTGCACCCTGTATTACATACTGCCCAGTACAACCACAGTCTTATATTGTCACAGGGAGCTGACCAGTGTTTCATCTGTGGTTTGTAAATATATATTGTTTCAGTTGTTTTATAAAGAATATTAAACATGCTGCTATACTGACATTGTGTGAAAATGTAATTGAATGTTCCTCTTTGTTGTGGTCATTTAGCTGATAGTTTTGCAGTGTGACAGACAGTAGAAGAACAACTCACTACAAGCTAAAATTATTACTGTTCAGTAAACAGTGTTTTTACCGTTCTTCAAGAGAAGAACGGTTAAAAGTCAGTGCTCAGCTTCAATCTGTAATCTTTTAGAATTACAACAACCCAAACCAGAAATCTTTGTGTAATCATGGAGTCAGACCTGAATTTCAATAGCCAAGACAATTACAAAGTCCGCCTTAAGTCACCTTAAGAGTATATCAAGGATTAAAGGACATGTCTCAGCAGGATTTGGAACTTGTCCATGCATTCATGTTCAGTAGACTTGACTATTGTAACAGTGTCTTTACAGGTTTCCCAAAATTATCATACAGCTGCAGTTGATTCAGAGTGCTGCTACTCAACTTAGTAGAAAGTGGATCATATCACTGCAGTTCTTAGATCTTTACACTGGCTCCCTGACCTGTCTGTCAAAGAATAGATTTCAAAATACTGTTAGTTTATAAAACATTGAATGGTTTAGGGCCAAAATACATTTCTGATTGTTGTGCTATAATATCATGAAACAGCCAGACCTCTCAGGTCTTCTGGGACAGACAGGTTTGATTAATTGATTACTTGATTATCCGTTTACAAACAGTACATACAGCAAGTACAGTTATGCAAGCAATCCTAAAAGGATAACACAAAAAAAGCCTTGATGGCTTGTTTCCAGACCTAAATATAGAAGAGAATCTGCACAGGCCTGGAATCGGGAGCTAAACGTTGAAAAACAGTGTTCAGTTTTTATTGCATCACACATCTTGAACAAACTCCCAGAAATTGTAACAGTGCAGGTCTGCCACAACTCCTAGTTCTTTTAAGTCAAAGCTGAAGACTTTTCTGTTTGCCGCTGCCTTTTACTGAGGATTTGGATTAATGTCTATATCTGTTTTCTGATTTAGTTTAAGTTATTGTTTTATTTTTGCACTCGCTCTCAATGCTGTCTTAATGTTCAATAATGTGTGCAGAACACTTAGAATTGCCTTGTTTAAATGTGCTATACAAATAAACTAAAGTACTAAATTAGGGGAGCCCTGGGCTGTCCTATCCCCTCTCCACTATACGGATTTGAAAATCTCAAGACTTGGGGACAGAGCTGGGCCATCAGGTGTATGAGGAACATGGCTCCTTAATGAGGAGGTCAGACTTCACCACAGAGATTTTGCTGTTGTTAGTTTGGACTCTCTCCTGTTACCAATCCGGTGTGGTTAAACCTGTCAGGGTCAACCGCCACCAGAATAGGACCCAGGATCACTGAATCACTAAGCCTCTCCACCACGGCAAGGTCACAGCAAAAGGAGAGGAAGGTGGCCCTTAAAAGGACCGTTGGGGGGGGGGGGGGGGGTGTCGGTGCAGGGTCTTGAGATGATGAATCATTAATTCATGATGGAGGAATATGATGGAGGCTGCTCATATTCCTCCATGATGGAAGAATATGATGGAGGCTGCTCATATTCCTCCATGATGGAAGAATATGGTGGAGGCTGCTCGAGAGAAAAGAAGTCGGCCACAAGAGACTCATATTCCTCCATGATCTCCACCTTCTCCTCCTGAATGGCCTCCCATTCATCCACCTTCTTCTCCCACTCTTGCAGAGTCTCTTGCAGAGTCTCCTTCTGCTCCACCTTGCGGAGAGAAAAGAAGTCTGCCACAAGAGACTCCCATTCCTCCATCCTCTCCTCCTTCTCTTCCTGAATGGCCTCCCACTCATCCTCCTTCATCCTCCACTCCTCCTCCCTGCGCTCCTGCATCTCCACCAGGTCTGACCACAACAGTGAAGCTACAGCCATAATAATGGATCAGTCGTCTTCTCTGCTGCTTGGGTTCTGTTCTTTCTCTGTGACAAGAAAGAAGGAATGAACTTTGAACGTACTGTAGACGCTTTATATACTGTTGGCTGCCCGTTGCCCATTGGCAGCATTGGCTGTTGATGTCGCCATGGCAACATCAACACACGGCCGAAAGCACGCTGTGCCTGCAGGTGCCAGGTCAAAAATCTGCATGACGTGTTGTATGTCAACGGTGTGTTGTCATGGCGACATCTCCACACGGCCAAAAGCACGTTGTGACTGTTGCCAGTTCAATAATCTGCATGATGACGTGGTATGTCAACGGTCAACCTAATAATAATACATCATTGAAATCGATCACAGATCAAGATTCCCCAGTCTCAGAAAGAGGACAGGACCAATACACCAACATGGCCACAAGAGAGCGCCAGACACAATGCAACGCCCAGGGTTTCCAGGTTACGCCCGTGGTGACGTCAGTGTTGGCTGTGCGTGCTGACGTCATCCGCCCGGAAGTGTAACCTGCGTCCCTTCTTCATTTCCGCAGCTCAGCTGATGTTTGTCAACATCATTGATAGCAAAGCACATAACACTGAAACAGGGCAGATCTTCGGTTATAAAGGGGTTATTAGAGGTTTATAACCATGAATGTGACTCTAGCAGTGAAGCAGTATGTCTCCAAGATGATTGAGAACAGCGGGCCTGGAATGAAGGTTCTGCTCATGGATAAAGAGACGGTGAGGACATGTTTATTAATGTCATGTCCTTTTTTATTTTGTATTAATGTCATGGCCTTTTTCTGATTAATGTCATGTCTTTATTTTGTCAATGTCATGTCTTTATTTTAATATTTTCAGTCCTTAATACCAGTCGTGTAAAGTAACTAAGTAAATTTACTCAAGTGCTGTACTTAAGTAAAATTTTTAGGTACTTTTACTTTACTGGAGTATTTCCAATTTTCTATACTTTTACTTCGACTCCACTACATCTCAGAGGCAAATATAGTACTTTTTTACTCCACTATAATTATTTGAAAACTTAAGTAACTTGTTACTTTGTAGATTTAATTATTATTACAAAACATACATAACCACTTCAGCCATATTTAAACTTTGGCTATTTGAAAATTGCAGATCCACAAGCTCACAACACATCGTGATGTGAGCTTGTAGATCTGCTATTTTCAAAAGATTGTAATACATTTTGAACACAATGATACCTTGTGAAAGGGGACATTCTGCATAATAAGTACTTTTACTTTGATTGATTGAGAGCCAGTGGGTTATAAATTAAAACCTGTTTATGTTGATGGTTGATAGGATAGAAGAAAGATGACATGCACTTTGAAACTGTTAAAGTACGATCATGTCTTGTTCTATGATTGATTATTCATTCTTATTAATATAATGTGTGTGTGTGTGTGTGTGTGTGTGTGTGTGTGTGTGTGTGTGTGTGTGTGTGTGTGTGTGTGTGTGTGTGTGTGTGTGTGTGTGTGTGTGTGTGTGTGTGTGTGTGTGTGTGTGTGTGTGTTCCAGACCAGCATAGTGAGTGTGGTTTACACTCAGTCAGAGATCTTGCAGAAGGAGGTTTATCTCTTTGAGAGGATCGACTCACAGAACAGAGACAACATGAAGCATCTCAAAGCTCTCTGCTTCCTGCGACCCACCAAGGTACTCAGTGTGTGTGTGTGTGTGTGTGTGTGTGTGTGTGTGTGTGTGTGTGTGTGTGTGCGCGCACGTGCGTTGTAGCACTTAATGCACCTCTGCATTAAGTGTCTTGCTCAGGGACACTTTTAGACACATGTGCTGCGTTCACACTGGCAGATACAAAGCTACACAGCATATTTGTATCTTTGTAGCTGAAGTTGAAACCAGCTCAGCCTTTTTGTAGCTGTTATGAGCTTTTGTAGCAGCTACAAACGTCAGATGTATCTTTGTATCTTCACGTCACTGGCTTCCATTGAAAAATAATGGTAGCCTGTATCTTTGTAGCTGCCAGTCTGAACGCAGCAATAAACTGGGTGGACTGGGGTCCGGGTGGGTGAGCCAGTCGGTGACGTTCTGTTTACCAGGCGACCTCTCTCTCTACCCACTCAGTTTCTGCCGCCGGATTCAGGCAGATGGTAGACTACTAGACATCAGGCCGGGTTTCATGTTGGTGGACGAGAGCAGGACATGAGGTCACAGTAACGGTAGACAACAAGGCCACAAGTTGGAATGGAATTTACAAGCGGATGTGTAGCGGCGGTTACGTAGCTCCCTCACACAAGGACAAAAACATGCTGTGGCCTTAACCTGAAGTGTGTGTGTGTACTGTATGTGTGCGTGTGTGTACACGTGGGTGTGGGGAGGGTGGTCCATGCTATGTTTAAGGTTGTAATTTCTATTTAATCCCTTGGTGGCTGGTGTTTGTTCATAGGAATCACCATAGAAATGTATTTCTACTGTAAACTATTGCACCAACTCTCCTCTCTTATTCTATTCTATTGTGTGTCCTACAGGAGAATGTTGAGAGCTTGATCCAGGAGTTGAGAAGACCCAAATACAGTGTTTACTTCATCTGTAAGCGCGCTCTATTTTCTTCTATGGGCTGCAACTAAACCTTATCGAAACCCCATTATCTTCTACACTGGGACCAGCCCCGTCCTCCCAGAAGGCTTCCCAACCAACATCACCCTGCTGGCTGCAGCCGACGGATTCACTGAGCAATGCAGGCTGGACCTCTGGCACCACAAGGTATACTCTGCTGGTTCAGATTTATTTTATTTGTCATTTCCGTCTGCAAGCATAAGAAAACAAAATTGCGTTTCTCCTAAGAGACCGCGGAAGAATGATTAGAGCGAAAGAATGATTTGTGCAAAATTAGGTGTATAAATCTATCTATGTGAGGAGTGGCCACAGCAAGCGTTGGACGTGCCGCCATGTTGGTTCCCCTTTCTGAGTAGTTGTAGGTCTGACTAGTTCAGTGATTCTCAAACTGTTTAATTTCAAGGATCCCCAGTTTGGTCAATTGGTCAGAAAAGGTATTGTGTTTAGTAAATAACATACCATTATTTTGATCCACAGTTTAAAAGTGGCTTAAAAATTGAGAACGAGATATCAAGCCAAAATAAATTGAAAAAGATGAACTAAGAATTTTAGATTTAATTAGTCTTGTAAACACACAATACAGTAAATTATTTTATAAAACCTCGTTTTTATTTATATTTCGATTAACTACAATGTTTTTTTCACATCTAGTTTTAGCCATGTAATTAATTGTAGTTAATTAAAAACCTGTGTGTGTGTGTGTGTGTGTGTGTGTGTGTGTGTGTGTGTGTGTGTGTAGGTATGGCGCCCTCATGTATCCAATCACAGTAAAAGTGTGTTGATCATGGACTCTCATCGAGGTCACATGGATGACCACTTCCTGTCCACTCTAAGCTCCTCCCACACCGCTCCAGTGGTCATTCCTATTGGCTGTTCTTCCCATCTGCAGCCACTGGATGTCTGCATCACTCCTGTTGTCAGAGAATTCCTACAGGTACCTGTCTGTCTGTCTGTCTGTCTTGTCTGTCTGTCTGTATGAGCAATATGACTTCAAATCAATATCACAATTATTTTAAACTTTTGCCACGTTATGATTAATGAACTTTTCTTTTTTTTATATAGTGAAAATAGCTGATCTACAAGCTGTCACAATGTGACACAATGCGAGCTTGTCGATCAGCTATTTTCGCTATTCTTGTACACCACCATTGTACTATGAAGTTCTGTATAATGCAGGGTTTATTGGTTTATCAGAAAAAAAAATCTGTTCTATCTATTAGGGCTGTCAGAACCAGGGGCGCTGACTTTTGTGCGCGACCATGGGGGCTGAACTTGACCACCACTCGCCCCCCCCCCCTTCCTCCCCGCCCCCCCCCCCCCCTCTCCACCCACTGCGTCGCGGGCATGTAGGCGTGCGATGTTTTTTGCTTAATTAATTCATTAAATGACCATAAAACAACATTAACAACACTCTACCCATCCTTCAGTGTGTCCAATCCACAAATGTTTTACTTAAATAAAAGTACTTATTTTAGTAGTAGCCTATAGTTACTTCTACTCCACTACATATAGACAAATATTGTACTTTTACTCCACTACAATTATTTGATAACTTTATTTACTATAGTTACTTTGTAGATTTTGATTATTATTATTACAAAACCACTTATACAGTATATATACTTTGGCAATTTGAAAATAGCAGATTTGCGATGCGTTGTGAGCTTGTAGATCTGCTATTTTCAAAGAATTTGTATACATTTTACACGTTTGAAAACTTGTGAAATGGGACCTTCTGCATAATGAGTACTTTTACTTTTGGTACTTTAAATACATTTTGATACCAATACTTTTCTACTTTTACTCAAGTACATTTTGAATACCTTACTTTTACTTGTAATAGAGTATTTTTACACCGCAGAATTTATACTTTTGTTTAAGTAAAACATTTTAGTACTTTTTCCACCACTGGTATTCAGTGCATGCAGTGAGTGACTGTTAGTGCACACAGGACGAGGGAGTCAAGGGACACAGCATAGCGACCCTTCATTTCAATAAGGGCACACGGCAGAGCCAAAACCTGCAGAACATGTTTAGCACACAGCCATAGCCATGGTTCACATGACGCTTGGTGCCGAGTCCCCCTGGTCTAAACAAGTTGTGTTCGATTTTTCGAGCCGCAATAGCCCCGCCCCCCCCCCGCCGCGAGCCGTTTCTCTGTCTGGGCTATTGTTCTAGGTGTCAACGGCGCGTTAACACCTATCTGCGCCCGCTATAGTAATGGTAATAGTAATGGTACTGTAAATTTGAGCCTGACATCTGAGATTCATGAGGGGGCTGACCAATTGACTGTGGGGGCGCTAGCCCCGACGCCCCCACGTCATCGGCGCCCCTGGTCAGAACGAATTTCATGATTCGAAAATAATTCGAATGTGAAAAAATATTATTACATTCGAATGCTAAATGAATGCACTTATTGTAAGTCGCTTTGGATAAAAGCATCTGCTAAATGACTGTATTGTAATGTATACATTATTTTATATAATTATATATATTATATAAAATATTCGAATATTAAAAATAAAGCATTGAAATTCGAATGGGATTATAGAAGAAAACTGACAGCCTTACGATCTATACGATTCGTTGATATATACAACATTTTAAAAACGATTCTAAAAAAATAAATAAACTTGCTTCTCGACCATTCCATTAACTCATTGGCTGCCATGGACGAGTTAACTCGTCGAATTCTGCCAGTGCTCACACTGCCAACTACGAGTTTAAAAAATGATGAAAAATTGCAGTCTGGGCCTTATTTAGTTGTATATACTCTGGCAGTTAAAGAGTTAAGAAAGAGAAAGAGAAAGTTGGTTATTTGTTGTAAATATCAGTGCTGAGAAAGTGTTAAAGTTGTACAATGCAGAATCACAAATAACGATTTTTAGCAACCTCTGCTGGTCACTACCGTCACTGCATACAATTTCCGTAATCCTCGATTACCCAGAATTCCATTCGTTTTCACCGGAAGCCGGAAGCGTTTCAAAAAGCGATCTTTTAATTGTTTTATACTATCTACGGATCGTTTCTCTTAGCCAGTGGAGCATTAGTTACCATGAGCTGTGCTTTCTTTTTCTGTTCTTTTTCGATCTTCCAATCCTACATTCTCTTAAAATCAGCGTGAGGTTCCTTTTTGTTATTAGCGCGATAGTTCCTGGCCAAACAGGAAACCGTTGCGGTAGTTCCTGGCCGACGTCATGACGTCGGCCAGGACGTCGGCCACGACGTCATGACGTTGGCCAGGAACGTCATTTTCCCGGGAAAGTCCCCCCCGTACACGTTCAATAGAAAATATATAAATAAAAGGCTTCCGGGGGTGAAATTCATGGAGTGGGTGTTGTGAAACTTTTGCCACTCACAAAAGATATACAATTTAACTTTAGTTTTGTTGAAAACGTTACCTAGTATGCCTTTAAATTCCTTGTCAAAACTGCAGCTTCAATTCTCAGAACTTTCAGATAAACATAATTCAATAAGGTGTACTCACTATAAGATAATTTACCCCATTTTGTAGCTCTGATCCTGTACTTTGATCACCTTCATTTCAATTAACGCTAATTTCCATGATGACCCACTTCGTTCCATCAGGTCATTCGCCATGGTGTCTGCTACGCCCGGGAAGCTGGAGCCAGTGGGAGCCAATGAGATGATCCAAACTCTTGCCCAAGCTCTGATTGACTGACCTGCTAGAGGCCCTGAGACAGAGACCGTGTGGGACAGACAGACAGTAGAACAGCTGAGAGACAGACAGTAGGAGAGACAGACAGTATGACAGCTGACGGCTCTTTTTGACTACAAAGGGTAACCCAGAACGTTCCTTAACCTGGACCTCTCCAGAACACGTGGTGTTCTGTGACGGTTTTTTGTTTGCGTTTCCATTATAACCAGAACCAGGGAGGTACTTTATAAATAATACTAGTTTAAAAAAGGAAGAATCAGTCTATAAGCTTACAACTCAACGATCTGCTATATTCGCAGTTTTTGAATCAGTTTTGTTTTTTAAAGGAGTAGTTCACCCAAAAATGACTTATTTTCTATCAATTACACACCCCATGAAGCCTTGAATTCATGGAGATTCTTTTGTTTTTATCGCATTCCTGAGCCAATAATTCTATGACCGGCGGGGTCTGAGTCTCCTACCTTGTAGACTCAAAGAGTCTCCTACTGACCTGGTCATCAAATTATTGGTTCAGGAATGCGACAAAAATCTCTATGAATTCAAGGCTCCATGGGGTGTGTAATTGATAGAAAACTGTCATTTTGGGGGTGAACTATCCATTTAAGTACAATTTATGAGTTGTGTGAGAGTTGAGCAAATCTTAGAAAAACCTTAGCTGAAACTGAGCCACAGAGAGAGTAGGAGAGACCGACAGGAGGACATTGAGGTATACCAGCTTTAGTTCTTAAAATCAATCATACTAGATATAGAAGAGAATCTCCACAGGCATGTCGGGATGTTTGCTGCTGTTGAACAGAACTGAATCACTTCCTTAATCCATCAAGACCGGGAAAGCGTCTGTGTCATTTTAGATTTCTTTGGCTATTAAAAAAATAGCAGATATACAAGCTCATAGCACTGAGCTTGTAGATCCGCTATTTTTGAAAGAATCGTGAAAATTTGTGCAAATCTTCAAACATTTTTAACTCAAATGTCTTCTAAATCTTAACAGTTTAAAATGTTTTGCTATAATATCAGTGGTTCTCAAACCTTTTTCATGTCACCCCCAAAATGATATGTATTTGATGACGTCAGTCCAAAGTTACTCTTCCGGGTGTATTATTCTAGGTGGTTTCACTTGACACAGAGCTAAGTAGCTACATTATTCGTTTTTTCCATAATTAAACAACTTTATTAAAGAAATGAACCGTATCTTTGGTCGAGGAAAACCTAAGGGTCCACCGCCCAACCTCACTGACTGCATATTAGGAAGTGTGGACTCTCGAGCGGAGTCCATTGACAAGAAGATTGCCAGACTAGATGCTGAACTGGTGAAGTATAAGGATCAGATGAAGAAGATGAGAGATGCATGCCATCTGTCTGTCAATCCCCATCTGAAAATATGTTGTTCCAGGGACCCCCCAAGATTTGAGTAAAAAAAAAACGCTTTAAAAAAGTAATAAATATATGTATATATTCAAAGATCTGCACACATTTTCACGATTTTTCAAAAATAGCAGATCTACAAGCGCTTAGCAGAAATGTCTGGGTGCACCAGACATTTCACCAACACACACAGCAAACTCAACACACAACAATCGCAAAACACACATGTCCTGGGTGTTGTTGGTACATCATTGTGTATGTTGTGTATGAATCTCTTTGCTGGTTATACTTTACAGACCTGATGACATGCTGTGTCAGGGTGTGGGTGGTGTACTGCTGAAATCTGCACCCTGTATTACATACTGCCCAGTACAACCACAGTCTTATATTGTCACAGGGAGCTGACCAGTGTTTCATCTGTGGTTTGTAAATATATATTGTTTCAGTTGTTTTATAAAGAATATTAAACATGCTGCTATACTGACATTGTGTGAAAATGTAATTGAATGTTCCTCTTTGTTGTGGTCATTTAGCTGATAGTTTTGCAGTGTGACAGACAGTAGAAGAACAACTCACTACAAGCTAAAATTATTACTGTTCAGTAAACAGTGTTTTTACCGTTCTTCAAGAGAAGAACGGTTAAAAGTCAGTGCTCAGCTTCAATCTGTAATCTTTTAGTATTACAACAACCCAAACCAGAAATCTTTGTGTAATCATGGAGTCAGACCTGAATTTCAATAGCCAAGACAATTACAAAGTCCGCCTTAAGTCACCTTAAGAGTATATCAAGGATTAAAGGACATGTCTCAGCAGGATTTGGAACTTGTCCATGCATTCATGTTCAGTAGACTTGACTATTGTAACAGTGTCTTTACAGGTTTCCCAAAATTATCATACAGCTGCAGTTGATTCAGAGTGCTGCTACTCAACTTAGTAGAAAGTGGATCATATCACTGCAGTTCTTAGATCTTTATACTGTTAGTTTATAAAACATTGAATGGTTTAGGGCCAAAATACATTTCTGATTGTTGTGCTATAATATCATGAAACAGCCAGACCTCTCAGGTCTTCTGGGACAGACAGGTTTGATTAATTGATTACTTGATTATCCGTTTACAAACAGTACATACAGCAAGTACAGTTATGCAAGCAATCCTAAAAGGATAACACAAAAAAGCCTTGATGGCTTGTTTCCAGACCTAAATATAGAAGAGAATCTGCACAGGCCTGGAATCGGGAGCTAAACGTTGAAAAACAGTGTTCAGTTTTTATTGCATCACACATCTTGAACAAACTCCCAGAAATTGTAACAGTGCAGGTCTGCCACAACTCCTAGTTCTTTTAAGTCAAAGCTGAAGACTTTTCTGTTTGCCGCTGCCTTTTACTGAGGATTTGGATTAATGTCTATATCTGTTTTCTGATTTAGTTTAAGTTATTGTTTTATTTTTGCACTCGCTCTCAATGCTGTCTTAATGTTCAATAATGTGTGCAGAACACTTAGAATTGCCTTGTTTAAATGTGCTATACAAATAAACTAAAGTACTAAATTAGGGGAGCCCTGGGCTGTCCTATCCCCTCTCCACTATACGGATTTGAAAATCTCAAGACTTGGGGACAGAGCTGGGCCATCAGGTGTATGAGGAACATGGCTCCTTAATGAGGAGGTCAGACTTCACCACAGAGATTTTGCTGTTGTTAGTTTGGACTCTCTCCTGTTACCAATCCGGTGTGGTTAAACCTGTCAGGGTCAACCGCCACCAGAATAGGACCCAGGATCACTGAATCACTAAGCCTCTCCACCACGGCAAGGTCACAGCAAAAGGAGAGGAAGGTGGCCCTTAAAAGGACCGTTGGGGGGGGGGGGTGTCGGTGCAGGGTCTTGAGATGATGAATCATTAATTCATGATGGAGGAATATGATGGAGGCTGCTCATATTCCTCCATGATGGAAGAATATGATGGAGGCTGCTCATATTCCTCCATGATGGAAGAATATGGTGGAGGCTGCTCGAGAGAAAAGAAGTCGGCCACAAGAGACTCATATTCCTCCATGATCTCCACCTTCTCCTCCTGAATGGCCTCCCATTCATCCACCTTCTTCTCCCACTCTTGCAGAGTCTCTTGCAGAGTCTCCTTCTGCTCCACCTTGCGGAGAGAAAAGAAGTCTGCCACAAGAGACTCCCATTCCTCCATCCTCTCCTCCTTCTCTTCCTGAATGGCCTCCCACTCATCCTCCTTCATCCTCCACTCCTCCTCCCTGCGCTCCTGCATCTCCACCAGGTCTGACCACAACAGTGAAGCTACAGCCATAATAATGGATCAGTCGTCTTCTCTGCTGCTTGGGTTCTGTTCTTTCTCTGTGACAAGAAAGAAGGAATGAACTTTGAACGTACTGTAGACGCTTTATATACTGTTGGCTGCCCGTTGCCCATTGGCAGCATTGGCTGTTGATGTCGCCATGGTAACATCAACACACGGCCGAAAGGACGCTGTGCCTGCAGGTGCCAGGTCAAAAATCTGCATGACGTGTTGTATGTCAACGGTGTGTTGTCATGGCGACATCTCCACACGGCCAAAAGCACGTTGTGACTGTTGCCAGTTCAATAATCTGCATGATGACGTGGTATGTCAACGGTCAACCTAATAATACATCATTGAAATCGATCACAGATCAAGATTCCCCAGTCTCAGAAAAAGGACAGGACCAATACACCAACATGGCCACAAGAGAGCGCCAGACACAATGCAACGCCCAGGGTTTCCAGGTTACGCCCGTGGTGACGTCAGTGTCGGCTGTGCGTGCTGACGTCACCCGCCCGGAAGTGTAACCTGCGTCCCTTCTTCATTTCCGCAGCTCAGCTGATGTTTGTCAACATCATTGATAGCAAAGCACATAACACTGAAACAGGACAGATCTTCGGTTATAAAGGGGTTATTAGAGGTTTATAACCATGAATGTGACTCTAGCAGTGAAGCAGTATGTCTCCAAGATGATTGAGAACAGCGGGCCTGGAATGAAGGTTCTGCTCATGGATAAAGAGACGGTGAGGACATGTTTATTAATGTCATGTCCTTTTTTATTTTGTATTAATGTCATGGCCTTTTTCTGATTCATGTCATCTCTTTATTTTGTCAATGTCATGTCTTTATTTTAATATTTTCAGTCCTTAATACCAGTCGTGTAAAGTAACTAAGTAAATTTACTCAAGTGCTGTACTTAAGTAAAACTTTTAGGTACTTTTACTTTACTGGAGTATTTCCAATTTTCTATACTTTTACTTTGACTCCACTACATCTCAGAGGCAAATATAGTACTTTTTTACTCCACTATAATTATTTGAAAACGTAAGTAACTTGTTACTTTGTAGATTTAATTATTATTACAAAGCATACATAACCACTTCAGCCATATTTAAACTTTGGCTATTTGAAAATTGCAGATCCACAAGCTCACAACACATCGTGATGTGAGCTTGTAGATCTTCTATTTTCAAAAGATTGTAATACATTTTAAACACAATGATACCTTGTGAAAGGGGACATTCTGCATAATAAGTACTTTTACTTTGATTGATTGATGTACATTATTTAGTAAGACATGAAAAAACAGTACATGGAAGTACAAATTCACAATACAAGGTCTACTAAACTGGGAGGCTCATAAAGCACTAAGCTTGTTTAAAATGAGATCCCCACGCACACAAATCATGATGACATTTTGGTCCCTTAAGTATATTTTGATGCCAATAGTTTTGTACTTTTACTCAAGTGAATTTTGATTACCGGACTTTTACTTTTTTTTTTCCTACATTGCAGTATTGATACTTTTACTTAAGTAAAGAAATGTAGTACTTTTTCCACCACTGCTTAATACCACAAAAACCTGTCCTCAGTTTAGCTGGTTTGCTCTCATAGGTAGTTAAAATTCAACTGGTATCCTTCGTTTGATCAGTCTAATCCGTGATTCGTGACTAGTTATTAACTCACTGCTTTCATACATCATTGATTCTCAACGCTTTTCATTTCAAGGACCTCCAGTTTGATATGCATTAGACCACAGACCCCCATTTGTTACAGTTATTATTATTTAATCTCTTTAAAACATATTGTAAAATTCCCAGTGCTGCTGTTAATTGAACAAATTCCATTTGTACACTCTCAGAGTTGCAAACCCATAAGGGTCCAGTTGGCTCCTGTCCGTCATTTAGCTGGGGACCAACCGGGACCCCCTCAAACATCCCTGGGGGTCCCTGCCCAGCCCCAGACCCCTCGTTGAGAGCCAGTGGGTTATAAATTAAAACCTGTCTATGTTGATGGTTGATAGGATAGAAGAAAGATGACATGCACTTTGAAACGTACGATCATGTCTTGTTTTATGATTGATTATTCATTCTTATTAATATAACGTGTGTGTGTGTGTGTGTGTGTGTGTGTGTGTGTGTGTGTGTGTGTGTGTGTGTGTGCGTGTGCGCGTGCGTGTGCGTGTGTGTTCCAGACCAGCATAGTGAGTGTGGTTTACACTCAGTCAGAGATCTTGCAGAAGGAGGTTTATCTGTTTGAGAGGATCGACTCACAGAACAGAGACAACATGAAGCATCTCAAAGCTCTCTGCTTCCTGCGACCCACCAAGGTACTCACTATGTTTTGCATTAAGTGTCTTGCTCAGGGACACTTTTAGACACGTGCTGCGTTCACACTGGCAGATACAAAAGATACAAAGCTACACAGCATATTTGTAGCTTTGTATCTTTGTAGCTGAAGTTGAAACCAGCTCAACCTTTTTGTAGCTGTTATAGCTTTTGTAGCAGCTACAAACGTCAGATGTATCTTTGTATCTTCACGTCACTGGCTTCCATTGAAAAATAATGGTAGCCTGTATCTTTGTAGCTGCCAGTCTGAACGCAGCAATGAACTGGGTGGACTGGGGTCCGGGTGGGCGAGCCAGTCGGTGACGTTCTGTTTACCAGGCGACCTCTCTCTCTACCCACTCAGTTTCTGCCCCCCGATTCAGGCAGATGGTAGACTACTAGACATCAGGCCGGGTTTCACGTTAGTGGACGAGAGCAGGACGGTACAATGACATGAGGTCACAGTAACGGTAGACAACAAGGACACAAGTTTTTTTTTAATAATGTAAAAAAAAAAGAATCACGATTTTTCAAAAATAGCAGATCTACAAGCTCATAGCGCGGCACTCGGTGCCGCGCTATGAGCTTGTATATCTGCTATTTTTGAATAGCTAAAGAATTCTAAAATGACACAGATGCGTTCCAGGTCTTAATGGGTTAACCTGAAGTGTGTATGTACTGTATGTGTGCGTGTGTGTACACGTGGGTGTGGGAGGGTGGTCCATGCTATGTCTAAGGTTGTAATTTCTATTTAATCCCTTGGTGGCCGGTGTTTGTTCATAGGAATCACCATAGAAATGTATTTCTACTGTAAACTATTGCACCAGCTCTCCTCTCTTATTCTATTCTATTGTGTGTCCTACAGGAGAATGTTGAGAGCTTGATCCAGGAGTTGAGAAGACCCAAATACAGTGTTTACTTCATCTGTAAGCGCGCTCTATTTTCTTCTATGGGCTGCAACTAAACCTTATCGAACCCCCATCATCTTCTACACTGGGACCAGCCCCGTCCTCCCAGAAGGCTTCCCAACCAACATCACCCTGCTGGCTGCAGTCGACGGATTCACTGAGCAATGCAGGCTGGACCTCTGGCACCACAAGGTATACTCTGCTGGTTCAGATTTATTTTATTTGTCATTTCCGTCTGCAAGCATAAGAAAACAAAATTGCGTTTCTCCTAAGAGACCGCAGAAGAATGATTAGAGCGAAAGAATGATTTGTGCAAAATTAGGTGTATAAATCTATCTATGTGAGGAGTGGCCACAGCAAGCGTTGGACGTGCCGCCATGTTGGTTCCCCTTTCTGAGTAGTTGTAGGTCTGACTAGTTCAGTGATTCTCAAACTGTTTAATTTCAAGGATCCCCAGTTTGGTCAATTGGTCAGAAAAGGTATTGTGTTTAGTAAATAACATACCATTATTTTGATCCACAGTTTAAAAGTGGCTTAAAAATTGAGAACGAGATATCAAGCCAAAATAAATTGAAAAAGATGAACTAAGAATTTTAGATTTAATTAGTCTTGTAAACACACAATACAGTAAATTATTTTATAAAACCTCGTTTTTATTTATATTTCGATTAACTACAATGTTTTTTTCACATCTAGTTTTAGCCATGTAATTAATTGTAGTTCATTAAAAACCTGTGTGTGTGTGTGTGTGTGTGTGTGTGTGTGTGTGTGTGTGTGTAGGTATGGCGCCCTCATGTATCCAATCACAGTAAAAGTGTGTTGATCATGGACTCTCATCGAGGTCACATGGATGACCACTTCCTGTCCACTCTAAGCTCCTCCCACACCGCTCCAGTGGTCATTCCTATTGGCTGTTCTTCCCATCTGCAGCCACTGGATGTCTGCATCACTCCTGTTGTCAGAGAATTCCTACAGGTACCTGTCTGTCTGTCTGTCTGTCTTGTCTGTCTGTCTGTATGAGCAATATGACTTCAAATCAATATCACAATTATTTTAAACTTTTGCCACGTTATGATTAATGAACTTTTCTTTTTTTTATATAGTGAAAATAGCTGATCTACAAGCTGTCACAATGTGACACAATGCGAGCTTGTCGATCAGCTATTTTCGCTATTCTTGTACACCACCATTGTACTATGAAGTTCTGTATAATGCAGGGTTTATTGGTTTATCAGAAAAAAAAATCTGTTCTATCTATTAGGGCTGTCAGAACCAGGGGCGCTGACTTTTGTGCGCGACCATGGGGGCTGAACTTGACCACCACTCGCCCCCCCCCCCCCCTTCCTCCCCGCCCCCCCCCCCCCTCTCCACCCACTGCGTCGCGGGCATGTAGGCGCGCGATGTTTTTTGCTTAATTAATTCATTAAATGACCATAAAACAACATTAACAACACTCTACCCATCCTTCAGTGTGTCCAATCCACAAATGTTTTACTTAAATAAAAGTACTTATTTTAGTAGTAGCCTATAGTTACTTCTACTCCACTACATATAGACAAATATTGTACTTTTACTCCACTACAATTATTTGATAACTTTATTTACTATAGTTACTTTGTAGATTTTGATTATTATTATTACAAAACCACTTATACAGTATATATACTTTGGCAATTTGAAAATAGCAGATTTGCGATGCGTTGTGAGCTTGTAGATCTGCTATTTTCAAAGAATTTGTATACATTTTACACGTTTGAAAACTTGTGAAATGGGACCTTCTGCATAATGAGTACTTTTACTTTTGGTACTTTAAATACATTTTGATACCAATACTTTTCTACTTTTACTCAAGTACATTTTGAATACCTTACTTTTACTTGTAATAGAGTATTTTTACACCGCAGAATTTATACTTTTGTTTAAGTAAAACATTTTAGTACTTTTTCCACCACTGGTATTCAGTGCATGCAGTGAGTGACTGTTAGTGCACACAGGACGAGGGAGTCAAGGGACACAGCATAGCGACCCTTCATTTCAATAAGGGCACACGGCAGAGCCAAAACCTGCAGAACATGTTTAGCACACAGCCATAGCCATGGTTCACATGACGCTTGGTGCCGAGTCCCCCTGGTCTAAACAAGTTGTGTTCGATTTTTCGAGCCGCAATAGCCCCGCCCCCCCCCCCGCCGCGAGCCGTTTCTCTGTCTGGGCTATTGTTCTAGGTGTCAACGGCGCGTTAACACCTATCTGCGCCCCGCTATAGTAATGGTAATAGTAATGGTACTGTAAATTTGAGCCTGACATCTGAGATTCATGAGGGGGCTGACCAATTGACTGTGGGGGCGCTAGCCCCGACGCCCCCACGTCATCGGCGCCCCTGGTCAGAACGAATTTCATGATTCGAAAATAATTCGAATGTGAAAAAATATTATTACATTCGAATGCTAAATGAATGCACTTATTGTAAGTCGCTTTGGATAAAAGCATCTGCTAAATGACTGTATTGTAATGTATACATTATTTTATATAATTATATATATTATATAAAATATTCGAATATTAAAAATAAAGCATTGAAATTCGAATGGGATTATAGAAGAAAACTGACAGCCTTACGATCTATACGATTCGTTGATATATACAACATTTTAAAAACGATTCTAAAAAAATAAATAAACTTGCTTCTCGACCATTCCATTAACTCATTGGCTGCCATGGACGAGTTAACTCGTCGAATTCTGCCAGTGCTCACACTGCCAACTACGAGTTTAAAAAATGATGAAAAATTGCAGTCTGGGCCTTATTTAGTTGTATATACTCTGGCAGTTAAAGAGTTAAGAAAGAGAAAGAGAAAGTTGGTTATTTGTTGTAAATATCAGTTTCAATATATTTCCGGTGAATTGCCCATCCCTACTCTCTGTCCATACATCATGAGTCTGTCTGTCTTGTCTAACATGTGTGTCTCTCTCTCTCCTGCAGGCTCGTTGGAGTCAGCTATTATCTTATGGAGGGGTTGAAAGTTTGAGTGTAGAGCAGCTGGTTGTGACTCTGTGCTGTTGGCTCAGTGAGGTGGCCTCAACTCTGTCACATCATCAAGACATTCTACGCAGGTACCTAGTTTATATATCAGCGCTGTCATGCCTGGCAGAAACCTTGTATGTCCAAAACCGTTCCTTCACTGCTCTTTCCTCAACACTCTTGTATTATAAAATAGGGCATTAAACAATGCAAAAAGGTTTAAATATGGAGATACAATGTTTCTGGCCAACAGAAATGATATACAGTATGTACTGTGTGTGCGTGTGTACGTGCGTGGTCATCACACATTTTGCAAAAGATCTCAAAAATCTTTGAACTGGTTTTGGTTCTTTAAGCCAGATTTAGAATCTTCAGGTATGAATAGCATAATAAATATATCAGTTCAAAGCACAACATATTTTTCCAAAGATATTTTTTTTTTTTGTGCTGAGAAAGTGTTAAAGTTGTACAATGCAGAATCACAAATAACGATTTTTAGCAACCTCTGCTGGTCACTACCGTCACTGCATACAATTTCCGTAATCCTCGATTACCCAGAATTCCATTCGTTTTCACCGGAAGCCGGAAGCGTTTCAAAAAGCGATCTTTTAATTGTTTTATACTATCTACGGATCGTTTCTCTTAGCCAGTGGAGCATTAGTTACCATGAGCTGTGCTTTCTTTTTCTGTTCTTTTTCGATCTTCCAATCCTACATTCTCTTAAAATCAGCGTGAGGTTCCTTTTTGTTATTAGCGCGATAGTTCCTGGCCAAACAGGAAACCGTTGCGGTAGTTCCTGGCCGACGTCATGACGTCGGCCAGGACGTCGGCCACGACGTCATGACGTTGGCCAGGAACGTCATTTTCCCGGGAAAGTCCCCCCCGTACACGTTCAATAGAAAATATATAAATAAAAGGCTTCCGGGGGTGAAATTCATGGAGTGGGTGTTGTGAAACTTTTGCCACTCACAAAAGATATACAATTTAACTTTAGTTTTGTTGAAAACGTTACCTAGTATGCCTTTAAATTCCTTGTCAAAACTGCAGCTTCAATTCTCAGAACTTTCAGATAAACATAATTCAATAAGGTGTACTCACTATAAGATAATTTACCCCATTTTGTAGCTCTGATCCTGTACTTTGATCACCTTCATTTCAATTAACGCTAATTTCCATGATGACCCACTTCGTTCCATCAGGTCATTCGCCATGGTGTCTGCTACGCCCGGGAAGCTGGAGCCAGTGGGAGCCAATGAGATGATCCAAACTCTTGCCCAAGCTCTGATTGACTGACCTGCTAGAGGCCCTGAGACAGAGACCGTGTGGGACAGACAGACAGTAGAACAGCTGAGAGACAGACAGTAGGAGAGACAGACAGTATGACAGCTGACGGCTCTTTTTGACTACAAAGGGTAACCCAGAACGTTCCTTAACCTGGACCTCTCCAGAACACGTGGTGTTCTGTGACGGTTTTTTGTTTGCGTTTCCATTATAACCAGAACCAGGGAGGTACTTTATAAATAATACTAGTTTAAAAAAGGAAGAATCAGTCTATAAGCTTACAACTCAACGATCTGCTATATTCGCAGTTTTTGAATCAGTTTTGTTTTTTAAAGGAGTAGTTCACCCAAAAATGACTTATTTTCTATCAATTACACACCCCATGAAGCCTTGAATTCATGGAGATTCTTTTGTTTTTATCGCATTCCTGAGCCAATAATTCTATGACCGGCGGGGTCTGAGTCTCCTACCTTGTAGACTCAAAGAGTCTCCTACTGACCTGGTCATCAAATTATTGGTTCAGGAATGCGACAAAAATCTCTATGAATTCAAGGCTCCATGGGGTGTGTAATTGATAGAAAACTGTCATTTTGGGGGTGAACTATCCATTTAAGTACAATTTATGAGTTGTGTGAGAGTTGAGCAAATCTTAGAAAAACCTTAGCTGAAACTGAGCCACAGAGAGAGTAGGAGAGACCGACAGGAGGACATTGAGGTATACCAGCTTTAGTTCTTAAAATCAATCATACTAGATATAGAAGAGAATCTCCACAGGCATGTCGGGATGTTTGCTGCTGTTGAACAGAACTGAATCACTTCCTTAATCCATCAAGACCGGGAAAGCGTCTGTGTCATTTTAGATTTCTTTGGCTATTAAAAAAATAGCAGATATACAAGCTCATAGCACTGAGCTTGTAGATCCGCTATTTTTGAAAGAATCGTGAAAATTTGTGCAAATCTTCAAACATTTTTAACTCAAATGTCTTCTAAATCTTAACAGTTTAAAATGTTTTGCTATAATATCAGTGGTTCTCAAACCTTTTTCATGTCACCCCCAAAATGATATGTATTTGATGACGTCAGTCCAAAGTTACTCTTCCGGGTGTATTATTCTAGGTGGTTTCACTTGACACAGAGCTAAGTAGCTACATTATTCGTTTTTTCCATAATTAAACAACTTTATTAAAGAAATGAACCGTATCTTTGGTCGAGGAAAACCTAAGGGTCCACCGCCCAACCTCACTGACTGCATATTAGGAAGTGTGGACTCTCGAGCGGAGTCCATTGACAAGAAGATTGCCAGACTAGATGCTGAACTGGTGAAGTATAAGGATCAGATGAAGAAGATGAGAGATGCATGCCATCTGTCTGTCAATCCCCATCTGAAAATATGTTGTTCCAGGGACCCCCCAAGATTTGAGTAAAAAAAAAACGCTTTAAAAAAGTAATAAATATATGTATATATTCAAAGATCTGCACACATTTTCACGATTTTTCAAAAATAGCAGATCTACAAGCGCTTAGCAGAAATGTCTGGGTGCACCAGACATTTCACCAACACACACAGCAAACTCAACACACAACAATCGCAAAACACACATGTCCTGGGTGTTGTTGGTACATCATTGTGTATGTTGTGTATGAATCTCTTTGCTGGTTATACTTTACAGACCTGATGACATGCTGTGTCAGGGTGTGGGTGGTGTACTGCTGAAATCTGCACCCTGTATTACATACTGCCCAGTACAACCACAGTCTTATATTGTCACAGGGAGCTGACCAGTGTTTCATCTGTGGTTTGTAAATATATATTGTTTCAGTTGTTTTATAAAGAATATTAAACATGCTGCTATACTGACATTGTGTGAAAATGTAATTGAATGTTCCTCTTTGTTGTGGTCATTTAGCTGATAGTTTTGCAGTGTGACAGACAGTAGAAGAACAACTCACTACAAGCTAAAATTATTACTGTTCAGTAAACAGTGTTTTTACCGTTCTTCAAGAGAAGAACGGTTAAAAGTCAGTGCTCAGCTTCAATCTGTAATCTTTTAGTATTACAACAACCCAAACCAGAAATCTTTGTGTAATCATGGAGTCAGACCTGAATTTCAATAGCCAAGACAATTACAAAGTCCGCCTTAAGTCACCTTAAGAGTATATCAAGGATTAAAGGACATGTCTCAGCAGGATTTGGAACTTGTCCATGCATTCATGTTCAGTAGACTTGACTATTGTAACAGTGTCTTTACAGGTTTCCCAAAATTATCATACAGCTGCAGTTGATTCAGAGTGCTGCTACTCAACTTAGTAGAAAGTGGATCATATCACTGCAGTTCTTAGATCTTTATACTGTTAGTTTATAAAACATTGAATGGTTTAGGGCCAAAATACATTTCTGATTGTTGTGCTATAATATCATGAAACAGCCAGACCTCTCAGGTCTTCTGGGACAGACAGGTTTGATTAATTGATTACTTGATTATCCGTTTACAAACAGTACATACAGCAAGTACAGTTATGCAAGCAATCCTAAAAGGATAACACAAAAAAGCCTTGATGGCTTGTTTCCAGACCTAAATATAGAAGAGAATCTGCACAGGCCTGGAATCGGGAGCTAAACGTTGAAAAACAGTGTTCAGTTTTTATTGCATCACACATCTTGAACAAACTCCCAGAAATTGTAACAGTGCAGGTCTGCCACAACTCCTAGTTCTTTTAAGTCAAAGCTGAAGACTTTTCTGTTTGCCGCTGCCTTTTACTGAGGATTTGGATTAATGTCTATATCTGTTTTCTGATTTAGTTTAAGTTATTGTTTTATTTTTGCACTCGCTCTCAATGCTGTCTTAATGTTCAATAATGTGTGCAGAACACTTAGAATTGCCTTGTTTAAATGTGCTATACAAATAAACTAAAGTACTAAATTAGGGGAGCCCTGGGCTGTCCTATCCCCTCTCCACTATACGGATTTGAAAATCTCAAGACTTGGGGACAGCTGGGCCATCAGGTGTATGAGGAACATGGCTCCTTAATGAGGAGGTCAGACTTCACCACAGAGATTTTGCTGTTGTTAGTTTGGACTCTCTCCTGTTACCAATCCGGTGTGGTTAAACCTGTCAGGGTCAACCGCCACCAGAATAGGACCCAGGATCACTGAATCACTAAGCCTCTCCACCACGGCAAGGTCACAGCAAAAGGAGAGGAAGGTGGCCCTTAAAAGGACCGTTGGGGGGGGGGGTGTCGGTGCAGGGTCTTGAGATGATGAATCATTAATTCATGATGGAGGAATATGATGGAGGCTGCTCATATTCCTCCATGATGGAAGAATATGATGGAGGCTGCTCATATTCCTCCATGATGGAAGAATATGGTGGAGGCTGCTCGAGAGAAAAGAAGTCGGCCACAAGAGACTCATATTCCTCCATGATCTCCACCTTCTCCTCCTGAATGGCCTCCCATTCATCCACCTTCTTCTCCCACTCTTGCAGAGTCTCTTGCAGAGTCTCCTTCTGCTCCACCTTGCGGAGAGAAAAGAAGTCTGCCACAAGAGACTCCCATTCCTCCATCCTCTCCTCCTTCTCTTCCTGAATGGCCTCCCACTCATCCTCCTTCATCCTCCACTCCTCCTCCCTGCGCTCCTGCATCTCCACCAGGTCTGACCACAACAGTGAAGCTACAGCCATAATAATGGATCAGTCGTCTTCTCTGCTGCTTGGGTTCTGTTCTTTCTCTGTGACAAGAAAGAAGGAATGAACTTTGAACGTACTGTAGACGCTTTATATACTGTTGGCTGCCCGTTGCCCATTGGCAGCATTGGCTGTTGATGTCGCCATGGTAACATCAACACACGGCCGAAAGGACGCTGTGCCTGCAGGTGCCAGGTCAAAAATCTGCATGACGTGTTGTATGTCAACGGTGTGTTGTCATGGCGACATCTCCACACGGCCAAAAGCACGTTGTGACTGTTGCCAGTTCAATAATCTGCATGATGACGTGGTATGTCAACGGTCAACCTAATAATACATCATTGAAATCGATCACAGATCAAGATTCCCCAGTCTCAGAAAAAGGACAGGACCAATACACCAACATGGCCACAAGAGAGCGCCAGACACAATGCAACGCCCAGGGTTTCCAGGTTACGCCCGTGGTGACGTCAGTGTCGGCTGTGCGTGCTGACGTCACCCGCCCGGAAGTGTAACCTGCGTCCCTTCTTCATTTCCGCAGCTCAGCTGATGTTTGTCAACATCATTGATAGCAAAGCACATAACACTGAAACAGGACAGATCTTCGGTTATAAAGGGGTTATTAGAGGTTTATAACCATGAATGTGACTCTAGCAGTGAAGCAGTATGTCTCCAAGATGATTGAGAACAGCGGGCCTGGAATGAAGGTTCTGCTCATGGATAAAGAGACGGTGAGGACATGTTTATTAATGTCATGTCCTTTTTTATTTTGTATTAATGTCATGGCCTTTTTCTGATTCATGTCATCTCTTTATTTTGTCAATGTCATGTCTTTATTTTAATATTTTCAGTCCTTAATACCAGTCGTGTAAAGTAACTAAGTAAATTTACTCAAGTGCTGTACTTAAGTAAAACTTTTAGGTACTTTTACTTTACTGGAGTATTTCCAATTTTCTATACTTTTACTTTGACTCCACTACATCTCAGAGGCAAATATAGTACTTTTTTACTCCACTATAATTATTTGAAAACGTAAGTAACTTGTTACTTTGTAGATTTAATTATTATTACAAAGCATACATAACCACTTCAGCCATATTTAAACTTTGGCTATTTGAAAATTGCAGATCCACAAGCTCACAACACATCGTGATGTGAGCTTGTAGATCTTCTATTTTCAAAAGATTGTAATACATTTTAAACACAATGATACCTTGTGAAAGGGGACATTCTGCATAATAAGTACTTTTACTTTGATTGATTGATGTACATTATTTAGTAAGACATGAAAAAACAGTACATGGAAGTACAAATTCACAATACAAGGTCTACTAAACTGGGAGGCTCATAAAGCACTAAGCTTGTTTAAAATGAGATCCCCACGCACACAAATCATGATGACATTTTGGTCCCTTAAGTATATTTTGATGCCAATAGTTTTGTACTTTTACTCAAGTGAATTTTGATTACCGGACTTTTACTTTTTTTTTTCCTACATTGCAGTATTGATACTTTTACTTAAGTAAAGAAATGTAGTACTTTTTCCACCACTGCTTAATACCACAAAAACCTGTCCTCAGTTTAGCTGGTTTGCTCTCATAGGTAGTTAAAATTCAACTGGTATCCTTCGTTTGATCAGTCTAATCCGTGATTCGTGACTAGTTATTAACTCACTGCTTTCATACATCATTGATTCTCAACGCTTTTCATTTCAAGGACCTCCAGTTTGATATGCATTAGACCACAGACCCCCATTTGTTACAGTTATTATTATTTAATCTCTTTAAAACATATTGTAAAATTCCCAGTGCTGCTGTTAATTGAACAAATTCCATTTGTACACTCTCAGAGTTGCAAACCCATAAGGGTCCAGTTGGCTCCTGTCCGTCATTTAGCTGGGGACCCACCGGGACCCCCTCAAACATCCCTGGGGGTCCCTGCCCAGCCCCAGACCCCTCGTTGAGAGCCAGTGGGTTATAAATTAAAACCTGTCTATGTTGATGGTTGATAGGATAGAAGAAAGATGACATGCACTTTGAAACGTACGATCATGTCTTGTTTTATGATTGATTATTCATTCTTATTAATATAACGTGTGTGTGTGTGTGTGTGTGTGTGTGTGTGTGTGTGTGTGTGTGTGTGTGTGTGTGTGTGCGTGTGCGTGTGCGTGTGCGTGTGCGTGTGCGCGTGCGCGTGCGCGTGCGCGTGCGTGTGTGTTCCAGACCAGCATAGTGAGTGTGGTTTACACTCAGTCAGAGATCTTGCAGAAGGAGGTTTATCTGTTTGAGAGGATCGACTCACAGAACAGAGACAACATGAAGCATCTCAAAGCTCTCTGCTTCCTGCGACCCACCAAGGTACTCACTATGTTTTGCATTAAGTGTCTTGCTCAGGGACACTTTTAGACACGTGCTGCGTTCACACTGGCAGATACAAAAGATACAAAGCTACACAGCATATTTGTAGCTTTGTATCTTTGTAGCTGAAGTTGAAACCAGCTCAACCTTTTTGTAGCTGTTATAGCTTTTGTAGCAGCTACAAACGTCAGATGTATCTTTGTATCTTCACGTCACTGGCTTCCATTGAAAAATAATGGTAGCCTGTATCTTTGTAGCTGCCAGTCTGAACGCAGCAATGAACTGGGTGGACTGGGGTCCGGGTGGGCGAGCCAGTCGGTGACGTTCTGTTTACCAGGCGACCTCTCTCTCTACCCACTCAGTTTCTGCCCCCCGATTCAGGCAGATGGTAGACTACTAGACATCAGGCCGGGTTTCACGTTAGTGGACGAGAGCAGGACGGTACAATGACATGAGGTCACAGTAACGGTAGACAACAAGGACACAAGTTTTTTTTTAATAATGTAAAAAAAAAAGAATCACGATTTTTCAAAAATAGCAGATCTACAAGCTCATAGCGCGGCACTCGGTGCCGCGCTATGAGCTTGTATATCTGCTATTTTTGAATAGCTAAAGAATTCTAAAATGACACAGATGCGTTCCAGGTCTTAATGGGTTAACCTGAAGTGTGTATGTACTGTATGTGTGCGTGTGTGTACACGTGGGTGTGGGAGGGTGGTCCATGCTATGTCTAAGGTTGTAATTTCTATTTAATCCCTTGGTGGCCGGTGTTTGTTCATAGGAATCACCATAGAAATGTATTTCTACTGTAAACTATTGCACCAGCTCTCCTCTCTTATTCTATTCTATTGTGTGTCCTACAGGAGAATGTTGAGAGCTTGATCCAGGAGTTGAGAAGACCCAAATACAGTGTTTACTTCATCTGTAAGCGCGCTCTATTTTCTTCTATGGGCTGCAACTAAACCTTATCGAACCCCCATCATCTTCTACACTGGGACCAGCCCCGTCCTCCCAGAAGGCTTCCCAACCAACATCACCCTGCTGGCTGCAGTCGACGGATTCACTGAGCAATGCAGGCTGGACCTCTGGCACCACAAGGTATACTCTGCTGGTTCAGATTTATTTTATTTGTCATTTCCGTCTGCAAGCATAAGAAAACAAAATTGCGTTTCTCCTAAGAGACCGCAGAAGAATGATTAGAGCGAAAGAATGATTTGTGCAAAATTAGGTGTATAAATCTATCTATGTGAGGAGTGGCCACAGCAAGCGTTGGACGTGCCGCCATGTTGGTTCCCCTTTCTGAGTAGTTGTAGGTCTGACTAGTTCAGTGATTCTCAAACTGTTTAATTTCAAGGATCCCCAGTTTGGTCAATTGGTCAGAAAAGGTATTGTGTTTAGTAAATAACATACCATTATTTTGATCCACAGTTTAAAAGTGGCTTAAAAATTGAGAACGAGATATCAAGCCAAAATAAATTGAAAAAGATGAACTAAGAATTTTAGATTTAATTAGTCTTGTAAACACACAATACAGTAAATTATTTTATAAAACCTCGTTTTTATTTATATTTCGATTAACTACAATGTTTTTTTCACATCTAGTTTTAGCCATGTAATTAATTGTAGTTCATTAAAAACCTGTGTGTGTGTGTGTGTGTGTGTGTGTGTGTGTGTGTGTGTGTGTGTGTAGGTATGGCGCCCTCATGTATCCAATCACAGTAAAAGTGTGTTGATCATGGACTCTCATCGAGGTCACATGGATGACCACTTCCTGTCCACTCTAAGCTCCTCCCACACCGCTCCAGTGGTCATTCCTATTGGCTGTTCTTCCCATCTGCAGCCACTGGATGTCTGCATCACTCCTGTTGTCAGAGAATTCCTACAGGTACCTGTCTGTCTGACTGTCTTGTCTGTCTTGTCTGTCTGTCTGTATGAGCAATATGACTTCAAATCAATATCACAATTATTTTAAACTTTTGCCACGTTATGATTAATGAACTTTTCTTTTTTTTATATAGTGAAAATAGCTGATCTACAAGCTGTCACAATGTGACACAATGCGAGCTTGTCGATCAGCTATTTTCGCTATTCTTGTACACCACCATTGTACTATGAAGTTCTGTATAATGCAGGGTTTATTGGTTTATCAGAAAAAAAAATCTGTTCTATCTATTAGGGCTGTCAGAACGAATTTCATGATTCGAAAATAATTCGAATGTGAAAAAATATTATTACATTCGAATGCTAAATGAATGCACTTATTGTAAGTCGCTTTGGATAAAAGCATCTGCTAAATGACTGTATTGTAATGTATACATTATTTTATATAATTATATATATTATATAAAATATTCGAATATTAAAAATAAAGCATTGAAATTTGAATGGGATTATAGAAGAAAACTGACAGCCTTACGATCTATACGATTCGTTGATATATACAACATTTTAAAAACGATTCTAAAAAAATAAATAAACTTGCTTCTCGACCATTCCATTAACTCATTGGCTGCCATGGACGAGTTAACTCGTCGAATTCTGCCAGTGCTCACACTGCCAACTACGAGTTTAAAAAATGATGAAAAATTGCAGTCTGGGCCTTATTTAGTTGTATATACTCTGGCAGTTAAAGAGTTAAGAAAGAGAAAGAGAAAGTTGGTTATTTGTTGTAAATATCAGTTTCAATATATTTCCGGTGAATTGCCCATCCCTACTCTCTGTCCATACATCATGAGTCTGTCTGTCTTGTCTAACATGTGTGTCTCTCTCTCTCCTGCAGGCTCGTTGGAGTCAGCTATTATCTTATGGAGGGGTTGAAAGTTTGAGTGTAGAGCAGCTGGTTGTGACTCTGTGCTGTTGGCTCAGTGAGGTGGCCTCAACTCTGTCACATCATCAAGACATTCTACGCAGGTACCTAGTTTATATATCAGCGCTGTCATGCCTGGCAGAAACCTTGTATGTCCAAAACCGTTCCTTCACTGCTCTTTCCTCAACACTCTTGTATTATAAAATAGGGCATTAAACAATGCAAAAAGGTTTAAATATGGAGATACAATGTTTCTGGCCAACAGAAATGATATACAGTATGTACTGTGTGTGTGTGCGTGTGTACGTGCGTGGTCATCACACATTTTGCAAAAGATCTCAAAAATCTTTGAACTGGTTTTGGTTCTTTAAGCCAGATTTAGAATCTTCAGGTATGAATAGCATAATAAATATATCAGTTCAAAGCACAACATATTTTTCCAAAGATATTTTTTTTTTTTGTGCTGAGAAAGTGTTAAAGTTGTACAATGCAGAATCACAAATAACGATTTTTAGCAACCTCTGCTGGTCACTACCGTCACTGCATACAATTTCCGTAATCCTCGATTACCCAGAATTCCATTCGTTTTCACCGGAAGCCGGAAGCGTTTCAAAAAGCGATCTTTTAATTGTTTTATACTATCTACGGATCGTTTCTCTTAGCCAGTGGAGCATTAGTTACCATGAGCTGTGCTTTCTTTTTCTGTTCTTTTTCGATCTTCCAATCCTACATTCTCTTAAAATCAGCGTGAGGTTCCTTTTTGTTATTAGCGCGATAGTTCCTGGCCAAACAGGAAACCGTTGCGGTAGTTCCTGGCCGACGTCATGACGTCGGCCAGGACGTCGGCCACGACGTCATGACGTTGGCCAGGAACGTCATTTTCCCGGGAAAGTCCCCCCCGTACACGTTCAATAGAAAATATATAAATAAAAGGCTTCCGGGGGTGAAATTCATGGAGTGGGTGTTGTGAAACTTTTGCCACTCACAAAAGATATACAATTTAACTTTAGTTTTGTTGAAAACGTTACCTAGTATGCCTTTAAATTCCTTGTCAAAACTGCAGCTTCAATTCTCAGAACTTTCAGATAAACATAATTCAATAAGGTGTACTCACTATAAGATAATTTACCCCATTTTGTAGCTCTGATCCTGTACTTTGATCACCTTCATTTCAATTAACGCTAATTTCCATGATGACCCACTTCGTTCCATCAGGTCATTCGCCATGGTGTCTGCTACGCCCGGGAAGCTGGAGCCAGTGGGAGCCAATGAGATGATCCAAACTCTTGCCCAAGCTCTGATTGACTGACCTGCTAGAGGCCCTGAGACAGAGACCGTGTGGGACAGACAGACAGTAGAACAGCTGAGAGACAGACAGTAGGAGAGACAGACAGTATGACAGCTGACGGCTCTTTTTGACTACAAAGGGTAACCCAGAACGTTCCTTAACCTGGACCTCTCCAGAACACGTGGTGTTCTGTGACGGTTTTTTGTTTGCGTTTCCATTATAACCAGAACCAGGGAGGTACTTTATAAATAATACTAGTTTAAAAAAGGAAGAATCAGTCTATAAGCTTACAACTCAACGATCTGCTATATTCGCAGTTTTTGAATCAGTTTTGTTTTTTAAAGGAGTAGTTCACCCAAAAATGACTTATTTTCTATCAATTACACACCCCATGAAGCCTTGAATTCATGGAGATTCTTTTGTTTTTATCGCATTCCTGAGCCAATAATTCTATGACCGGCGGGGTCTGAGTCTCCTACCTTGTAGACTCAAAGAGTCTCCTACTGACCTGGTCATCAAATTATTGGTTCAGGAATGCGACAAAAATCTCTATGAATTCAAGGCTCCATGGGGTGTGTAATTGATAGAAAACTGTCATTTTGGGGGTGAACTATCCATTTAAGTACAATTTATGAGTTGTGTGAGAGTTGAGCAAATCTTAGAAAAACCTTAGCTGAAACTGAGCCACAGAGAGAGTAGGAGAGACCGACAGGAGGACATTGAGGTATACCAGCTTTAGTTCTTAAAATCAATCATACTAGATATAGAAGAGAATCTCCACAGGCATGTCGGGATGTTTGCTGCTGTTGAACAGAACTGAATCACTTCCTTAATCCATCAAGACCGGGAAAGCGTCTGTGTCATTTTAGATTTATTTGGCTATTCAAAAAATAGCAGATATACAAGCTCATAGCACTGAGCTTGTAGATCCGCTATTTTTGAAAGAATCGTGAAAATTTGTGCAAATCTTCAAACATTTTTAACTCAAATGTCTTCTAAATCTTAACAGTTTAAAATGTTTTGCTATAATATCAGTGGTTCTCAAACCTTTTTCATGTCACCCCCAAAATGATATGTATTTGATGACGTCAGTCCAAAGTTACTCTTCCGGGTGTATTATTCTAGGTGGTTTCACTTGACACAGAGCTACAAGTAGCTACATTATTAGTTTTTTCCATAATTAAACAACTTTATTAAAGAAATGAACCGTATCTTTGGTCGAGGAAAACCTAAGGGTCCACCGCCCAACCTCACTGACTGCATATTAGGAAGTGTGGACTCTCGAGCGGAGTCCATTGACAAGAAGATTGCCAGACTAGATGCTGAACTGGTGAAGTATAAGGATCAGATGAAGAAGATGAGAGATGCATGCCATCTGTCTGTCAATCCCCATCTGAAAATATGTTGTTCCAGGGACCCCCCAAGATTTGAGTAAAAAAAAAACGCTTTAAAAAAGTAATAAATATATGTATATATTCAAAGATCTGCACACATTTTCACGATTTTTCAAAAATAGCAGATCTACAAGCGCTTAGCAGAAATGTCTGGGTGCACCAGACATTTCACCAACACACACAGCAAACTCAACACACAACAATCGCAAAACACACATGTCCTGGGTGTTGTTGGTACATCATTGTGTATGTTGTGTATGAATCTCTTTGCTGGTTATACTTTACAGACCTGATGACATGCTGTGTCAGGGTGTGGGTGGTGTACTGCTGAAATCTGCACCCTGTATTACATACTGCCCAGTACAACCACAGTCTTATATTGTCACAGGGAGCTGACCAGTGTTTCATCTGTGGTTTGTAAATATATATTGTTTCAGTTGTTTTATAAAGAATATTAAACATGCTGCTATACTGACATTGTGTGAAAATGTAATTGAATGTTCCTCTTTGTTGTGGTCATTTAGCTGATAGTTTTGCAGTGTGACAGACAGTAGAAGAACAACTCACTACAAGCTAAAATTATTACTGTTCAGTAAACAGTGTTTTTACCGTTCTTCAAGAGAAGAACGGTTAAAAGTCAGTGCTCAGCTTCAATCTGTAATCTTTTAGTATTACAACAACCCAAACCAGAAATCTTTGTGTAATCATGGAGTCAGACCTGAATTTCAATAGCCAAGACAATTACAAAGTCCGCCTTAAGTCACCTTAAGAGTATATCAAGGATTAAAGGACATGTCTCAGCAGGATTTGGAACTTGTCCATGCATTCATGTTCAGTAGACTTGACTATTGTAACAGTGTCTTTACAGGTTTCCCAAAATTATCATACAGCTGCAGTTGATTCAGAGTGCTGCTACTCAACTTAGTAGAAAGTGGATCATATCACTGCAGTTCTTAGATCTTTATACTGTTAGTTTATAAAACATTGAATGGTTTAGGGCCAAAATACATTTCTGATTGTTGTGCTATAATATCATGAAACAGCCAGACCTCTCAGGTCTTCTGGGACAGACAGGTTTGATTAATTGATTACTTGATTATCCGTTTACAAACAGTACATACAGCAAGTACAGTTATGCAAGCAATCCTAAAAGGATAACACAAAAAAGCCTTGATGGCTTGTTTCCAGACCTAAATATAGAAGAGAATCTGCACAGGCCTGGAATCGGGAGCTAAACGTTGAAAAACAGTGTTCAGTTTTTATTGCATCACACATCTTGAACAAACTCCCAGAAATTGTAACAGTGCAGGTCTGCCACAACTCCTAGTTCTTTTAAGTCAAAGCTGAAGACTTTTCTGTTTGCCGCTGCCTTTTACTGAGGATTTGGATTAATGTCTATATCTGTTTTCTGATTTAGTTTAAGTTATTGTTTTATTTTTGCACTCGCTCTCAATGCTGTCTTAATGTTCAATAATGTGTGCAGAACACTTAGAATTGCCTTGTTTAAATGTGCTATACAAATAAACTAAAGTACTAAATTAGGGGAGCCCTGGGCTGTCCTATCCCCTCTCCACTATACGGATTTGAAAATCTCAAGACTTGGGGACAGCTGGGCCATCAGGTGTATGAGGAACATGGCTCCTTAATGAGGAGGTCAGACTTCACCACAGAGATTTTGCTGTTGTTAGTTTGGACTCTCTCCTGTTACCAATCCGGTGTGGTTAAACCTGTCAGGGTCAACCGCCACCAGAATAGGACCCAGGATCACTGAATCACTAAGCCTCTCCACCACGGCAAGGTCACAGCAAAAGGAGAGGAAGGTGGCCCTTAAAAGGACCGTTGGGGGGGGGGTGTCGGTGCAGGGTCTTGAGATGATGAATCATTAATTCATGATGGAGGAATATGATGGAGGCTGCTCATATTCCTCCATGATGGAAGAATATGATGGAGGCTGCTCATATTCCTCCATGATGGAAGAATATGGTGGAGGCTGCTCGAGAGAAAAGAAGTCGGCCACAAGAGACTCATATTCCTCCATGATCTCCACCTTCTCCTCCTGAATGGCCTCCCATTCATCCTCCTTCTTCTCCCACTCTTGCAGAGTCTCTTGCAGAGTCTCCTTCTGCTCCACCTTGCGGAGAGAAAAGAAGTCTGCCACAAGAGACTCCCATTCCTCCATCCTCTCCTCCTTCTCTTCCTGAATGGCCTCCCACTCATCCTCCTTCATCCTCCACTCCTCCTCCCTGCGCTCCTGCATCTCCACCAGGTCTGACCACAACAGTGAAGCTACAGCCATAATAATGGATCAGTCGTCTTCTCTGCTGCTTGGGTTCTGTTCTTTCTCTGTGACAAGAAAGAAGGAATGAACTTTGAACGTACTGTAGACGCTTTATATACTGTTGGCTGCCCGTTGCCCATTGGCAGCATTGGCTGTTGATGTCGCCATGGTAACATCAACACACGGCCGAAAGGACGCTGTGCCTGCAGGTGCCAGGTCAAAAATCTGCATGACGTGTTGTATGTCAACGGTGTGTTGTCATGGCGACATCTCCACACGGCCAAAAGCACGTTGTGACTGTTGCCAGTTCAATAATCTGCATGATGACGTGGTATGTCAACGGTCAACCTAATAATACATCATTGAAATCGATCACAGATCAAGATTCCCCAGTCTCAGAAAAAGGACAGGACCAATACACCAACATGGCCACAAGAGAGCGCCAGACACAATGCAACGCCCAGGGTTTCCAGGTTACGCCCGTGGTGACGTCAGTGTCGGCTGTGCGTGCTGACGTCACCCGCCCGGAAGTGTAACCTGCGTCCCTTCTTCATTTCCGCAGCTCAGCTGATGTTTGTCAACATCATTGATAGCAAAGCACATAACACTGAAACAGGACAGATCTTCGGTTATAAAGGGGTTATTAGAGGTTTATAACCATGAATGTGACTCTAGCAGTGAAGCAGTATGTCTCCAAGATGATTGAGAACAGCGGGCCTGGAATGAAGGTTCTGCTCATGGATAAAGAGACGGTGAGGACATGTTTATTAATGTCATGTCCTTTTTTATTTTGTATTAATGTCATGGCCTTTTTCTGATTCATGTCATCTCTTTATTTTGTCAATGTCATGTCTTTATTTTAATATTTTCAGTCCTTAATACCAGTCGTGTAAAGTAACTAAGTAAATTTACTCAAGTGCTGTACTTAAGTAAAACTTTTAGGTACTTTTACTTTACTGGAGTATTTCCAATTTTCTATACTTTTACTTTGACTCCACTACATCTCAGAGGCAAATATAGTACTTTTTTACTCCACTATAATTATTTGAAAACGTAAGTAACTTGTTACTTTGTAGATTTAATTATTATTACAAAGCATACATAACCACTTCAGCCATATTTAAACTTTGGCTATTTGAAAATTGCAGATCCACAAGCTCACAACACATCGTGATGTGAGCTTGTAGATCTTCTATTTTCAAAAGATTGTAATACATTTTAAACACAATGATACCTTGTGAAAGGGGACATTCTGCATAATAAGTACTTTTACTTTGATTGATTGATGTACATTATTTAGTAAGACATGAAAAAACAGTACATGGAAGTACAAATTCACAATACAAGGTCTACTAAACTGGGAGGCTCATAAAGCACTAAGCTTGTTTAAAATGAGATCCCCACGCACACAAATCATGATGACATTTTGGTCCCTTAAGTATATTTTGATGCCAATAGTTTTGTACTTTTACTCAAGTGAATTTTGATTACCGGACTTTTACTTTTTTTTTTCCTACATTGCAGTATTGATACTTTTACTTAAGTAAAGAAATGTAGTACTTTTTCCACCACTGCTTAATACCACAAAAACCTGTCCTCAGTTTAGCTGGTTTGCTCTCATAGGTAGTTAAAATTCAACTGGTATCCTTCGTTTGATCAGTCTAATCCGTGATTCGTGACTAGTTATTAACTCACTGCTTTCATACATCATTGATTCTCAACGCTTTTCATTTCAAGGACCTCCAGTTTGATATGCATTAGACCACAGACCCCCATTTGTTACAGTTATTATTATTTAATCTCTTTAAAACATATTGTAAAATTCCCAGTGCTGCTGTTAATTGAACAAATTCCATTTGTACACTCTCAGAGTTGCAAACCCATAAGGGTCCAGTTGGCTCCTGTCCGTCATTTAGATGGGGGGCCCACCGGGACCCCCTCAAACATCCCTGGGGGTCCCTGCTCAGCCCCAGACCCCTCGTTGAGAGCCAGTGGGTTATAAATTAAAACCTGTCTATGTTGATGGTTGATAGGATAGAAGAAAGATGACATGCACTTTGAAACGTACGATCATGTCTTGTTTTATGATTGATTATTCATTCTTATTAATATAACGTGTGTGTGTGTGTGTGTGTGTGTGTGTGTGTGTGTGTGTGTGTGTGTGTGTGTGTGTGTGTGCGTGTGCGTGTGCGCGTGCGTGTGCGCGTGCGTGTGTGTTCCAGACCAGCATAGTGAGTGTGGTTTACACTCAGTCAGAGATCTTGCAGAAGGAGGTTTATCTGTTTGAGAGGATCGACTCACAGAACAGAGACAACATGAAGCATCTCAAAGCTCTCTGCTTCCTGCGACCCACCAAGGTACTCACTATGTTTTGCATTAAGTGTCTTGCTCAGGGACACTTTTAGACACGTGCTGCGTTCACACTGGCAGATACAAAAGATACAAAGCTACACAGCATATTTGTAGCTTTGTATCTTTGTAGCTGAAGTTGAAACCAGCTCAACCTTTTTGTAGCTGTTATAGCTTTTGTAGCAGCTACAAACGTCAGATGTATCTTTGTATCTTCACGTCACTGGCTTCCATTGAAAAATAATGGTAGCCTGTATCTTTGTAGCTGCCAGTCTGAACGCAGCAATGAACTGGGTGGACTGGGGTCCGGGTGGGCGAGCCAGTCGGTGACGTTCTGTTTACCAGGCGACCTCTCTCTCTACCCACTCAGTTTCTGCCCCCCGATTCAGGCAGATGGTAGACTACTAGACATCAGGCCGGGTTTCACGTTAGTGGACGAGAGCAGGACGGTACAATGACATGAGGTCACAGTAACGGTAGACAACAAGGACACAAGTTTTTTTTTAATAATGTAAAAAAAAAAGAATCACGATTTTTCAAAAATAGCAGATCTACAAGCTCATAGCGCGGCACTCAGTGCCGTGCTATGAGCTTGTATATCTGCTATTTTTGAATAGCTAAAGAATTCTAAAATGACACAGATGCGTTCCAGGTCTTAATGGGTTAACCTGAAGTGTGTATGTACTGTATGTGTGCGTGTGTGTACACGTGGGTGTGGGAGGGTGGTCCATGCTATGTCTAAGGTTGTAATTTCTATTTAATCCCTTGGTGGCCGGTGTTTGTTCATAGGAATCACCATAGAAATGTATTTCTACTGTAAACTATTGCACCAGCTCTCCTCTCTTATTCTATTCTATTGTGTGTCCTACAGGAGAATGTTGAGAGCTTGATCCAGGAGTTGAGAAGACCCAAATACAGTGTTTACTTCATCTGTAAGCGCGCTCTATTTTCTTCTATGGGCTGCAACTAAACCTTATCGAACCCCCATCATCTTCTACACTGGGACCAGCCCCGTCCTCCCAGAAGGCTTCCCAACCAACATCACCCTGCTGGCTGCAGTCGACGGATTCACTGAGCAATGCAGGCTGGACCTCTGGCACCACAAGGTATACTCTGCTGGTTCAGATTTATTTTATTTGTCATTTCCGTCTGCAAGCATAAGAAAACAAAATTGCGTTTCTCCTAAGAGACCGCAGAAGAATGATTAGAGCGAAAGAATGATTTGTGCAAAATTAGGTGTATAAATCTATCTATGTGAGGAGTGGCCACAGCAAGCGTTGGACGTGCCGCCATGTTGGTTCCCCTTTCTGAGTAGTTGTAGGTCTGACTAGTTCAGTGATTCTCAAACTGTTTAATTTCAAGGATCCCCAGTTTGGTCAATTGGTCAGAAAAGGTATTGTGTTTAGTAAATAACATACCATTATTTTGATCCACAGTTTAAAAGTGGCTTAAAAATTGAGAACGAGATATCAAGCCAAAATAAATTGAAAAAGATGAACTAAGAATTTTAGATTTAATTAGTCTTGTAAACACACAATACAGTAAATTATTTTATAAAACCTCGTTTTTATTTATATTTCGATTAACTACAATGTTTTTTTCACATCTAGTTTTAGCCATGTAATTAATTGTAGTTCATTAAAAACCTGTGTGTGTGTGTGTGTGTGTGTGTGTGTGTGTAGGTATGGCGCCCCCATGTATCCAATCACAGTAAAAGTGTGTTGATCATGGACTCTCATCGAGGTCACATGGATGACCACTTCCTGTCCACTCTAAGCTCCTCCCACACCGCTCCAGTGGTCATTCCTATTGGCTGTTCTTCCCATCTGCAGCCACTGGATGTCTGCATCACTCCTGTTGTCAGAGAATTCCTACAGGTACCTGTCTGTCTGACTGTCTTGTCTGTCTTGTCTGTCTGTCTGTATGAGCAATATGACTTCAAATCAATATCCCAATTATTTTAAACTTTTGCCACGTTATGATTAATGAACTTTTCTTTTTTTTATATAGTGAAAATAGCTGATCTACAAGCTGTCACAATGTGACACAATGCGAGCTTGTCGATCAGCTATTTTCGCTATTCTTGTACACCACCATTGTACTATGAAGTTCTGTATAATGCAGGGTTTATTGGTTTATCAGAAAAAAAAATCTGTTCTATCTATTAGGGCTGTCAGAACGAATTTCATGATTCGAAAATAATTCGAATGTGAAAAAATATTATTACATTCGAATGCTAAATGAATGCACTTATTGTAAGTCGCTTTGGATAAAAGCATCTGCTAAATGACTGTATTGTAATGTATACATTATTTTATATAATTATATATATTATATAAAATATTCGAATATTAAAAATAAAGCATTGAAATTTGAATGGGATTATAGAAGAAAACTGACAGCCTTACGATCTATACGATTCGTTGATATATACAACATTTTAAAAACGATTCTAAAAAAATAAATAAACTTGCTTCTCGACCATTCCATTAACTCATTGGCTGCCATGGACGAGTTAACTCGTCGAATTCTGCCAGTGCTCACACTGCCAACTACGAGTTTAAAAAATGATGAAAAATTGCAGTCTGGGCCTTATTTAGTTGTATATACTCTGGCAGTTAAAGAGTTAAGAAAGAGAAAGAGAAAGTTGGTTATTTGTTGTAAATATCAGTTTCAATATATTTCCGGTGAATTGCCCATCCCTACTCTCTGTCCATACATCATGAGTCTGTCTGTCTTGTCTAACATGTGTGTCTCTCTCTCTCCTGCAGGCTCGTTGGAGTCAGCTATTATCTTATGGAGGGGTTGAAAGTTTGAGTGTAGAGCAGCTGGTTGTGACTCTGTGCTGTTGGCTCAGTGAGGTGGCCTCAACTCTGTCACATCATCAAGACATTCTACGCAGGTACCTAGTTTATATATCAGCGCTGTCATGCCTGGCAGAAACCTTGTATGTCCAAAACCGTTCCTTCACTGCTCTTTCCTCAACACTCTTGTATTATAAAATAGGGCATTAAACAATGCAAAAAGGTTTAAATATGGAGATACAATGTTTCTGGCCAACAGAAATGATATACAGTATGTACTGTGTGTGTGTGCGTGTGTACGTGCGTGGTCATCACACATTTTGCAAAAGATCTCAAAAATCTTTGAACTGGTTTTGGTTCTTTAAGCCAGATTTAGAATCTTCAGGTATGAATAGCATAATAAATATATCAGTTCAAAGCACAACATATTTTTCCAAAGATATTTTTTTTTTTTGTGCTGAGAAAGTGTTAAAGTTGTACAATGCAGAATCACAAATAACGATTTTTAGCAACCTCTGCTGGTCACTACCGTCACTGCATACAATTTCCGTAATCCTCGATTACCCAGAATTCCATTCGTTTTCACCGGAAGCCGGAAGCGTTTCAAAAAGCGATCTTTTAATTGTTTTATACTATCTACGGATCGTTTCTCTTAGCCAGTGGAGCATTAGTTACCATGAGCTGTGCTTTCTTTTTCTGTTCTTTTTCGATCTTCCAATCCTACATTCTCTTAAAATCAGCGTGAGGTTCCTTTTTGTTATTAGCGCGATAGTTCCTGGCCAAACAGGAAACCGTTGCGTTAGTTCCTGGCCGACGTCATGACGTCGGCCAGGACGTCGGCCACGACGTCATGACGTTGGCCAGGAACGTCATTTTCCCGGGAAAGTCCCCCCCGTACACGTTCAATAGAAAATATATAAATAAAAGGCTTCCGGGGGTGAAATTCATGGAGTGGGTGTTGTGAAACTTTTGCCACTCACAAAAGATATACAATTTAACTTTAGTTTTGTTGAAAACGTTACCTAGTATGCCTTTAAATTCCTTGTCAAAACTGCAGCTTCAATTCTCAGAACTTTCAGATAAACATAATTCAATAAGGTGTACTCACTATAAGATAATTTACCCCATTTTGTAGCTCTGATCCTGTACTTTGATCACCTTCATTTCAATTAACGCTAATTTCCATGATGACCCACTTCGTTCCATCAGGTCATTCGCCATGGTGTCTGCTACGCCCGGGAAGCTGGAGCCAGTGGGAGCCAATGAGATGATCCAAACTCTTGCCCAAGCTCTGATTGACTGACCTGCTAGAGGCCCTGAGACAGAGACCGTGTGGGACAGACAGACAGTAGAACAGCTGAGAGACAGACAGTAGGAGAGACAGACAGTATGACAGCTGACGGCTCTTTTTGACTACAAAGGGTAACCCAGAACGTTCCTTAACCTGGACCTCTCCAGAACACGTGGTGTTCTGTGACGGTTTTTTGTTTGCGTTTCCATTATAACCAGAACCAGGGAGGTACTTTATAAATAATACTAGTTTAAAAAAGGAAGAATCAGTCTATAAGCTTACAACTCAACGATCTGCTATATTCGCAGTTTTTGAATCAGTTTTGTTTTTTAAAGGAGTAGTTCACCCAAAAATGACTTATTTTCTATCAATTACACACCCCATGAAGCCTTGAATTCATGGAGATTCTTTTGTTTTTATCGCATTCCTGAGCCAATAATTCTATGACCGGCGGGGTCTGAGTCTCCTACCTTGTAGACTCAAAGAGTCTCCTACTGACCTGGTCATCAAATTATTGGTTCAGGAATGCGACAAAAATCTCTATGAATTCAAGGCTCCATGGGGTGTGTAATTGATAGAAAACTGTCATTTTGGGGGTGAACTATCCATTTAAGTACAATTTATGAGTTGTGTGAGAGTTGAGCAAATCTTAGAAAAACCTTAGCTGAAACTGAGCCACAGAGAGAGTAGGAGAGACCGACAGGAGGACATTGAGGTATACCAGCTTTAGTTCTTAAAATCAATCATACTAGATATAGAAGAGAATCTCCACAGGCATGTCGGGATGTTTGCTGCTGTTGAACAGAACTGAATCACTTCCTTAATCCATCAAGACCGGGAAAGCGTCTGTGTCATTTTAGATTTATTTGGCTATTCAAAAAATAGCAGATATACAAGCTCATAGCACTGAGCTTGTAGATCCGCTATTTTTGAAAGAATCGTGAAAATTTGTGCAAATCTTCAAACATTTTTAACTCAAATGTCTTCTAAATCTTAACAGTTTAAAATGTTTTGCTATAATATCAGTGGTTCTCAAACCTTTTTCATGTCACCCCCAAAATGATATGTATTTGATGACGTCAGTCCAAAGTTACTCTTCCGGGTGTATTATTCTAGGTGGTTTCACTTGACACAGAGCTACAAGTAGCTACATTATTAGTTTTTTCCATAATTAAACAACTTTATTAAAGAAATGAACCGTATCTTTGGTCGAGGAAAACCTAAGGGTCCACCGCCCAACCTCACTGACTGCATATTAGGAAGTGTGGACTCTCGAGCGGAGTCCATTGACAAGAAGATTGCCAGACTAGATGCTGAACTGGTGAAGTATAAGGATCAGATGAAGAAGATGAGAGATGCATGCCATCTGTCTGTCAATCCCCATCTGAAAATATGTTGTTCCAGGGACCCCCCAAGATTTGAGTAAAAAAAAAACGCTTTAAAAAAGTAATAAATATATGTATATATTCAAAGATCTGCACACATTTTCACGATTTTTCAAAAATAGCAGATCTACAAGCGCTTAGCAGAAATGTCTGGGTGCACCAGACATTTCACCAACACACACAGCAAACTCAACACACAACAATCGCAAAACACACATGTCCTGGGTGTTGTTGGTACATCATTGTGTATGTTGTGTATGAATCTCTTTGCTGGTTATACTTTACAGACCTGATGACATGCTGTGTCAGGGTGTGGGTGGTGTACTGCTGAAATCTGCACCCTGTATTACATACTGCCCAGTACAACCACAGTCTTATATTGTCACAGGGAGCTGACCAGTGTTTCATCTGTGGTTTGTAAATATATATTGTTTCAGTTGTTTTATAAAGAATATTAAACATGCTGCTATACTGACATTGTGTGAAAATGTAATTGAATGTTCCTCTTTGTTGTGGTCATTTAGCTGATAGTTTTGCAGTGTGACAGACAGTAGAAGAACAACTCACTACAAGCTAAAATTATTACTGTTCAGTAAACAGTGTTTTTACCGTTCTTCAAGAGAAGAACGGTTAAAAGTCAGTGCTCAGCTTCAATCTGTAATCTTTTAGTATTACAACAACCCAAACCAGAAATCTTTGTGTAATCATGGAGTCAGACCTGAATTTCAATAGCCAAGACAATTACAAAGTCCGCCTTAAGTCACCTTAACACATTGAATGCCAGAGTTATTTCAGATTTTATAGCTGTTTTATGCCAGAGACTTTTCATTGAGAAAAAAAAAGTACTCAGGAGCTGAGATACAGAATTTTTAAGTTTTAAGTTAACAAGGAAGTGGATGGGAGTCTAAATATTCAAAAAATCATATCTCCTTGGTCTTTGGGTCAAATTATTTTTTAAACGCATATATGCGTTCTTGGCACTCAAGTGATGGATTCAAAAGAACGCAAAGAACGCATATATGCGTTCTTGGCACTCAGAGTATATCAAGGATTAAAGGACATGTCTCAGCAGGATTTGGAACTTGTCCATGCATTCATGTTCAGTAGACTTGACTATTGTAACAGTGTCTTTACAGGTTTCCCAAAATTATCATACAGCTGCAGTTGATTCAGAGTGCTGCTACTCAACTTAGTAGAAAGTGGATCATATCACTGCAGTTCTTAGATCTTTATACTGTTAGTTTATAAAACATTGAATGGTTTAGGGCCAAAATACATTTCTGATTGTTGTGCTATAATATCATGAAACAGCCAGACCTCTCAGGTCTTCTGGGACAGACAGGTTTGATTAATTGATTACTTGATTATCCGTTTACAAACAGTACATACAGCAAGTACAGTTATGCAAGCAATCCTAAAAGGATAACACAAAAAAGCCTTGATGGCTTGTTTCCAGACCTAAATATAGAAGAGAATCTGCACAGGCCTGGAATCGGGAGCTAAACGTTGAAAAACAGTGTTCAGTTTTTATTGCATCACACATCTTGAACAAACTCCCAGAAATTGTAACAGTGCAGGTCTGCCACAACTCCTAGTTCTTTTAAGTCAAAGCTGAAGACTTTTCTGTTTGCCGCTGCCTTTTACTGAGGATTTGGATTAATGTCTATATCTGTTTTCTGATTTAGTTTAAGTTATTGTTTTATTTTTGCACTCGCTCTCAATGCTGTCTTAATGTTCAATAATGTGTGCAGAACACTTAGAATTGCCTTGTTTAAATGTGCTATACAAATAAACTAAAGTACTAAATTAGGGGAGCCCTGGGCTGTCCTATCCCCTCTCCACTATACGGATTTGAAAATCTCAAGACTTGGGGACAGAGCTGGGCCATCAGGTGTATGAGGAACATGGCTCCTTAATGAGGAGGTCAGACTTCACCACAGAGATTTTGCTGTTGTTAGTTTGGACTCTCTCCTGTTACCAATCCGGTGTGGTTAAACCTGTCAGGGTCAACCGCCACCAGAATAGGACCCAGGATCACTGAATCACTAAGCCTCTCCACCACGGCAAGGTCACAGCAAAAGGAGAGGAAGGTGGCCCTTAAAAGGACCGTTGGGGGGGGGGGGTGTCGGTGCAGGGTCTTGAGATGATGAATCATTAATTCATGATGGAGGAATATGATGGAGGCTGCTCATATTCCTCCATGATGGAAGAATATGATGGAGGCTGCTCATATTCCTCCATGATGGAAGAATATGGTGGAGGCTGCTCGAGAGAAAAGAAGTCGGCCACAAGAGACTCATATTCCTCCATGATCTCCACCTTCTCCTCCTGAATGGCCTCCCATTCATCCACCTTCTTCTCCCACTCTTGCAGAGTCTCTTGCAGAGTCTCCTTCTGCTCCACCTTGCGGAGAGAAAAGAAGTCTGCCACAAGAGACTCCCATTCCTCCATCCTCTCCTCCTTCTCTTCCTGAATGGCCTCCCACTCATCCTCCTTCATCCTCCACTCCTCCTCCCTGCGCTCCTGCATCTCCACCAGGTCTGACCACAACAGTGAAGCTACAGCCATAATAATGGATCAGTCGTCTTCTCTGCTGCTTGGGTTCTGTTCTTTCTCTGTGACAAGAAAGAAGGAATGAACTTTGAACGTACTGTAGACGCTTTATATACTGTTGGCTGCCCGTTGCCCATTGGCAGCATTGGCTGTTGATGTCGCCATGGTAACATCAACACACGGCCGAAAGGACGCTGTGCCTGCAGGTGCCAGGTCAAAAATCTGCATGACGTGTTGTATGTCAACGGTGTGTTGTCATGGCGACATCTCCACACGGCCAAAAGCACGTTGTGACTGTTGCCAGTTCAATAATCTGCATGATGACGTGGTATGTCAACGGTCAACCTAATAATACATAATTGAAATCGATCACAGATCAAGATTCCCCAGTCTCAGAAAAAGGACAGGACCAATACACCAACATGGCCACAAGAGAGCGCCAGACACAATGCAACGCCCAGGGTTTCCAGGTTACGCCCGTGGTGACGTCAGTGTCGGCTGTGCGTGCTGACGTCACCCGCCCGGAAGTGTAACCTGCGTCCCTTCTTCATTTCCGCAGCTCAGCTGATGTTTGTCAACATCATTGATAGCAAAGCACATAACACTGAAACAGGGCAGATCTTCGGTTATAAAGGGGTTATTAGAGGTTTATAACCATGAATGTGACTCTAGCAGTGAAGCAGTATGTCTCCAAGATGATTGAGAACAGCGGGCCTGGAATGAAGGTTCTGCTCATGGATAAAGAGACGGTGAGGACATGTTTATTAATGTCATGTCCTTTTTTATTTTGTATTAATGTCATGGCCTTTTTCTGATTAATGTCATCTCTTTATTATGTCAATGTCATGTCTTTATTTTAATATTTTCAGTCCTTAATACCAGTCGTGTAAAGTAACTAAGTAAATTTACTCAAGTGCTGTACTTAAGTAAAATTTTTAGGTACTTTTACTTTACTGGAGTATTTCCAATTTTCTATACTTTTACTTCGACTCCACTACATCTCAGAGGCAAATATAGTACTTTTTTACTCCACTATAATTATTTGAAAACTTAACTTGTTACTTTGTAGATTTAATTATTATTACAAAACATACATAACCACTTCAGCCATATTTAAACTTTGGCTATTTGAAAATTGCAGATCCACAAGCTCTCAACACATCGTGATGTGAGCTTGTAGATCTGCTATTTTCAAAAGATTGTAATACATTTTAAACACAATGATACCTTGTGAAAGGGGACATTCTGCATAATAAGTACTTTTATTTTGATTGATTGATGTACATTATTTAGTAAGACATGAAAAAAACAGTACATGGAAGTACAAATTCACAATACAAGGTCTACTAAACTGGGAGGCTCATAAAGCACTAAGCTTGTTTAAAATGAGATCCCCACGCACACAAATCATGATGACATATTTTGGTCCCTTAAGTATATTTTGATGCCAATACTTTTGTACTTTTACTCAAGTGAATTTTGATTACCAGACTTTTACTTGTAAAATAGTTTTTCTACATCGCAGTATTGATACTTTTACTTAAGTAAAGAAATGTAGTACTTTTTCCACCACTGCTTTATACCACAAAAACCTGTCCTCAGTTTAGCTGGTTTGCTCTCATAGGTAGTTAACATTCAACTGGTATCCTTCGTTTGATCAGTCTAATCCGTGATTCGTGACTAGTTATTAACTCACTGCTTTCATACATCATTGATTCTCAACGCTTTTCATTTCAAGGACCTCCAGTTTGATATGCATTAGACCACAGACCCCCATTTGTTACAGTTATTATTATTTAATCTCTTTAAAACATATTGTAAAATTCCCAGTGCTGCTGTTAATTTAACAAATTCCATTTGTACACTCTCAGAGTTGCAAACCCATAAGGGTCCAGTTGGTTCCTGTCCGTCATTTAGCTGGGGACCCACCGGGACCCCCTCAAACATCCCTGGGGGTCCCAGCCCAGCCCCCTCGTTGAGAGCCAGTGGGTTATAAATTAAAACCTGTTTATAGGATAATTCCTTTTAACAGGACGTTCATGAAAGTCCTTGCGGGCTTGTTTCCAATGAGGGCCTGTGAGCAATTAGGGGTTAAGAGTCTTGCTCAGGGACAAATTTCATTTCATCGACACGTATGCTGGCGTGGCCTGGAATCGTACCCTAGGCGGGCTCACTAACCACTCAGCTATGGCCGCCCCTTATGTTGATGGTTGATAGGATAGAAGAAAGATGACATGCACTTTGAAACTGTTAAAGTACGATCATGTCTTGTTTTATGATTGATTATTCATTCTTATTAATATAACGTGTGTGAGGTTTATCTCTTTGAGAGGATCGACTCACAGAACAGAGACAACATGAAGCATCTCAAAGCTCTCTGCTTCCTGCGACCCACCAAGGTACTCTGTGTGTGTGTGTGTGTGTGTGTGTGTGTGTGTGTGTGTGTGTGTGTGTGTGTGTGTTGTAGCAGCACTTAATGCACCTCTGCATTAAGTGTCTTGCTCAGGGACACTTTTAGACACATGTGCTGCGTTCACACTGGCAGATACAAAGCTACACAGCATATTTGTATCTTTGTAGCTGAAGTTGAAACCAGCTCAGCCTTTTTGTAGCTGTTATAGCTTTTGTAGCAGCTACAAACGTCAGATGTATCTTTGTATCTTCACGTCACTGGCTTCCATTGAAAAATAATGGTAGCCTGTATCTTTGTAGCTGCCAGTCTGAACGCAGCAATGAACTGGGTGGACTGGGGTCCGGGTGGGCGAGCCAGTCGGTGACGTTCTGTTTACCAGGCGACCTCTCTCTACCCACTCAGTTTCTGCCGCCGGATTCAGGCAGATGGTAGACTACTAGACATCAGGCTGGGTTTGTTAGTGGACGAGAGCAGGACGGTACAATGACATGAGGTCACAGTAACGGTAGACAACGAGGACACAAGTTGGAATGGAATTTACAAGCGGATGTGTAGCGGCGGTTACGTAGCTCCCTCACACAAGGACAAAAACATGCTGTGGCCTTTAACCTGAAGTGTGTGTGTACTGTATGTGTGCGTGCGTGTACACATGGGTGTGGGGAGGGTGGTCCATGCTATGTCTAAGGTTGTAATTTCTATTTAATCCCTTGGTGGCTGGTGTTTGTTCATAGGAATCACCATAGAAATGTATTTCTACTGTAAACTATTGCACCAAGTCTCCTCTCTTATTCTATTCTATTGTGTGTCCTACAGGAGAATGTTGAGAGCTTGATCCAGGAGTTGAGAAGACCCAAATACAGTGTTTACTTCATCTGTAAGCAAGCTCTATTTTCTTCTATGGGCTGCAACTAAACCTTATCGAAACCCCATCAACTTCTACACTGGGACCAGCCCCGTCCTCCCAGAAGGCTTCCCAACCAACATCACCCTGCTGGCTGCAGCCGACGGATTCACTGACCAATGCAGGCTGGACCTCTGGCACCACAAGGTATACTGCTGGTTCAGATTTATTTTATTTGTCATTTCCGTCTGCAAGCATAAGAAAACAAAATTGCGTTTCTCCTAAGAGACAGCGGAAGAATGATTAGAGCGAAAGAATGATTTGTGCAAAATTAGGTGTATTAATCTATCTATGTGAGGAGTGGCCACAGCAAGCGTTGGACGTGCCGCCATGTTGGTTCCCCTTTCTGAGTAGTTGTAGGTCTGACTAGTTCAGTGATTCTCAAACTGTTTAATTTCAAGGATCCCCAGTTTGGTCAATTGGTCAGAAAAGGTATTGTGTTTAGTAAATAACATACCATTATTTTGATCCACAGTTTAAAAGTGGCTTAAAAATTGAGAATGAGATATCAAGCCAAAATAAATTGAAAAAGATGAACTAAGAATTTTAGATTTAATTAGTTTTGTAAACACACAATACAGTAAATTATTTGATAAAACCTCGTTTTTATTTATATTTCGATTAACTACAATGTTTTTTTCACATCTAGTTTTAGCCATGTAATTAATTGTAGTTCATTAAAAACCTGTGTGTGTGTGTGTGTGTGTGTGTGTGTAGGTATGGCGCCCTCATGTATCCAATCACAGTAAAAGTGTGTTGATCATGGACTCTCATCGAGGTCACATGGATGACCACTTCCTGTCCACTCTAAGCTCCTCCCACACCGCTCCAGTGGTCATTCCTATTGGCTGTTCTTCCCATCTGCAGCCGCTGGATGTCTGCATCACTCCTGTTGTCAGAGAATTCCTACAGGTACCTGTCTGTCTGTCTTGTCTGTCTTGTCTGTCTGTCTGTATGAGCAATATGACTTCAAATCAATATCACAATTATTTTAAACTTTTGCCACGTTATGATTAATGAACTTTTCTAGTGAAAATAGCTGATCTACAAGCTGTCACAATGTGACACAATGTGAGCTTGTCGATCAGCTATTTTCGCTATTCTTGTACACCACCATTGTACTATGAAGTTCTGTATAATGCAGGGTTTATTGGTTTATCAGGAAAAAAATCTGTTCTATCTATTAGGGCTGTCAGAATGAATTTCATGATTAGAATTTTTAAATCTTTTTCCTGACCTACCTACCAATGCGAAAATAAATGCTTTCATCACGTCACGCATGATCAAAAATAAAGTTTGAGTGCATGCACTGCACACTGAAAGAACGTCGTCGCTGCCATACTACCCATTTGTGTCTGTGTTGTGCACGCTCGGCCGCACGCCTGTGTGAGTCTGTGTCTGGTCACGTTGGTTCAGGTTATGTGTGCACGTGGGTGTTTATTATTGTACAACTATACAGTTTAGTAGTTTCGTTCCCTACCTACAGTATGTTGAATGCACTTATTGTCACTTTGGATAAAAGCATCTGCTAAATGACTGTAATGTAATGTAATGTATACATTATTTTATATAATTATATATATTATATAAAATATTCGAATATTAAAAATAAAGCATTGAAATTCGAATGGGATTATAGAAGAAAACTGACAGCCCTACGATCTATACGATTCGTTGATATATACAACATTTTAAAAACTATTCTAAAAAAATAAATAAACTTGCTTCTCGACCATTCCATTAAGAAAGAGAAAGTTGGTTATTGGTTGTAAATATCAGTTTCAATATATTTCCGGTGAATTGCCCATCCCTACTCTCTGTCCATACATCATGAGTCTGTCTGTCTGTCTTGTCTAACATGTGTGTGTGTGTGTCTCTCTCTCCTGCAGGCTCGTTGGAGTCAGCTATTATCTTATGGAGGGGTTGAAAGTTTGAGTGTCGAGCAGCTGGTTGTGACTCTGTGCTGTTGGTGAGGTGGCCTCAACTCTGTCACATCATCAAGACATTCTACGCAGGTACCTAGTTTATATATCAGCACTGTCATGCCGGGCAGAAACCTTGTATGTCCAAAACCGTTCCTTCACTGCTCTTTCCTCAACACTCTTGTATGATAAAATAGGGCATTAAACAATGCAAAAAGGTTTAAATATGGAGATACAATGTTTCTGGCCAACAGCAATGATATACAGTATGTACTGTGTGTGTGTGCGTGCGTGTGCGTTTGTACGTGCGTGGTCATCACGCATTTTGCAAAAGATCTAAAAAATCTTTGAACTGGTTTTGGTTCTTTAAGCCAGATTTAGAATCTTCAAGTATGAATAGCATAATAAATATATCAGTTCAAAGCACAACATATTTTTCCAAAGATACATTTTGTGCTGAGAAAGTGTTAAATTCCTTGTCAAAACTGCAGCTTCAATTCTCAGAACTTTCAGATAAACATAATTCAATAAGGTGTACTCACTATAAGATAATTTACCTCATTTTGTAGCTCTGATCCTGTACTTTGATCACCTTCATTTCAATTAACTCTAATTTCCATGATGACCCATTTCGTTCCATCAGGTCATTCGCCATGGTGTCTGCTACGCCCGGGAAGCTGGAGCCAGTGGGAGCCAATGAGATGATCCAAACTCTTGCCCAAGCTCTGATTGACTGAGCTGCTAGAGGCCCTGAGACAGAGACCGTGTGGGAGAGACAGACAGTAGAACAGCTGAGAGACAGACAGTAGGAGAGACAGACAGTATGACAGCTGACGGCTCTTTTTGACTGCAAAGGGTAACCCAGAACGTTCCTTAACCTGGACCTCTCCAGAACACGTGGTGTTCTGTGACGTTTTTTGTTTGCGTTTCCATTATAACCAGAACCAGGGAGGTACTTTATAAATAATACTAGTTTAAAAAAGGAAGAATCAGTCTATAAGCTTACAACTCAACGATCTGCTATATTCGCAGTTTTTGAATCAGTTTTGTTTTTTAAAGGAGTAGTTCACCCAAAAATGACTTATTTTCTATCAATCACACACCCCATGAAGCCTTGAATTCATGGAGATTCTTTTGTTTTTATCGCATTCCTGAGCCAATAATTCTATGACCGGCGGGGTCTGAGTCTCCTACCTTGTAGACTCAAAGAGTCTCCTACTGACCTGGTCATCAAATTATTGGTTCAGGAATGCGACAAAAACTAAAACATCTCTTATGAATTCAAGGCTCCATGAAATGTGTAATTGATAGAAAACTGTCATTTTGGGGGTGAACTATCCATTTAAGTACAATTTATGAGTTGTGTGAGAGTTGAGCAAATTAGGTTCTGAGAACCTTATCTGAAACTGAGCCACAGAGAGAATAGGAGAGACAGATAGGAAAGCAGAGAGACAGACAGGAGGACATTGAGGTATACCAGCTCTAGTTCTTAAAATCAATCATACTAGATATAGAAGAGAATCTCCACAGGCATGTCGGGATGTTTGCTGCTGTTGAACAGAACTGAATCACTTCCTTAATCCATCAAGACCGGGAAAGCGTCTGTGTCATTTTAGATTTCTTTGGCTATTCAAAAAATAGCAGATTCTACAATCTACAAGCTCATAGCACTGAGCTTGTAGATCCGCTATTTTTGAAAGAATCGTGAAAATTTGTGCAAATCTTTGAATTTTAAAGCAAACATTTTTAACTCAAATCTCTGCTTCTGGGGATTCTACAAATGTCTTCTAAATCCTAACAGTTTAATTTTTTTTGCTATAATATCAGTGGTATCAAACATTTTTCATGTCACCCCCAAAATGATATGTATTTAATGAAGTCAGTCCAAAGTTACTCTTCCGGGTGTATTATTCTAGGTGGTTTCACTTGACACAGAGCTAAGTAGCTACATTTTCCATAATAGTTTTTTCCATAATTAAACAACCTTATTAAAGAAATGAACCGTATCTTTGGTCGAGGGAAACCTAAGGGTCCACCGCCCAACCTCACTGACTGCATAGGAAGTGTGGACTCTCGAGCGGAGTCCATTGACAGATTGCCAGACTAGATGCTGAACTGGTGAAGTATAAGGATCAGATGAAGAAGATGAGAGATGCATGCCATCTGTCTGTCAATCCCCATCTGAAAATATGTTGTTCCAGGGACCCCCCAAGATTTGAAAAAATAAATAAATATATATATGTATATATTCAAAGATCTGCACACATTTTCACGATTTAAAAAAAAATAGCAGATCTACAAGCTCTTAGCAGAAATGTCTGGGTGCACCAGACATTTCACCAACAGACACAGCAAACTCAACACACAACAATCGCAAAACACACATGTCCTGGGTGTTGGTACATCATTGTGTATGAATCTCTTTGCTGGTTATACTTTACAGACCTGATGACATGCTGTGTCAGGGTGTGGGTGGTGTACTGCTGAAATCTGCACCCTGTATTATTCTGTATTACATATTGCCCAGTACAACCACGGTCTTATATTGTCACAGGGAGCTGACCAGTGTTTCATCTGTGGTTTGTAAATATATATTGTTTCAGTTGTTTTATAAAGAATATTAAACATGCTGCTATACTGACATTGTGTGAAAATGTAATTGAATTTTTAAACTTTGTTGTGGTCATTTAGCTGATAGTTTTGCAGTGTGACAGACAGTAGAAGAACAACTCACTACAAGCTCAAATTATTACAGTTCAGTAAACGGTGTTTTTACCGTTCTTCAAGAGAAGAACGATTAAAAGTCAGTGCTCAGCTTCAATCTGTAATCTTTTAGAATCACAACAACCCAAACCAGAAATCTTTGTAATCATGGAGTCAGACCTGAATTTCAATAGCCAAGACAGTTACAAAGTCCGCCTTAAGTCACCTTAAGAGTATGTCAAGGATTAAAGGACATGTCTCAGCAGGATTTGGAACTTGTCCATGCATTCATGTTCAGTAGACTTGACTATTGTAACAGTGTCTTTACAGGTTTCCCAAAATTATCATACACCTGCAGGTGATTCAGAGTGCTGCTACTCAACTTAGTAAAAAGTGGATCATATCACTCCAGTTCTTAGATCTTTACACTGGCTCCCTGACCTGTCAAAGAATAGATTTAAAAATACTATTAGTTTATAAAACATTGAATGGTTTAGGGCCAAAATACATTTCTGATTGTTGTGCTATAATATCATGAAACATCCAGACCTCTCAGGTCTTCTGGGACAGACAGGTTTGATTAATTGATTACTTCATTATCCGTTTACAAACAGTACATACAGCAAGTACAGTTATGCAAGCAATCCTAAAAGGATAACACAAAAAAGCCTTGATGGCTTGTTTCCAGACCTAAATATAGAAGAGAATCTGCACAGGCCTGGAATCGGGAGCTAAACGTTGAGAAGCAGTGTTCAGTTTTTATTGCATCACACATCTTGGAACAAACTCCCAGAAAACTGCAGGTCTGCCACAACTCTTAGTTCTTTTAAGTCAAAGCTGAAGACTTTTCTGTTTGCCGCTGCCTTTTACTGAGGATTTGGATTAATGTCTTGTGCTGCCCTGTACTCGTACTCTCATATCTGTTTTCTGATTTAGTCTAACTTATTGTTATATTTTTGCACTCGCTCTCAATGCTGTCTTAATGTTCAATAATGTGTGCAGAACACTTAGAATTGCCTTGTTTAAATGTGCTATACAAATAAACTAAAGTACTTAATTAGGGGAGCCCTGGGCTGTCCTATCCCCTCTCCACTATACGGATTTGAAAATCTCAAGACTTGGGGACAGAGCTGGGCCATCAGGTGTATGAGGAACATGGCTCCTTAATGAGGAGGTCAGACTTCACCACAGAGATTTTGCTGTTGTTAGTTTGGACTCTCTCCTGTTACCAATCCGGTGTGGTTAAACCTGTCAGGGTCAACCGCCACCAGAATAGGACCCAGGATCACTGAATCACTAAGCCTCTCCACCACGGCAAGGTCACAGCAAAAGGAGAGGAAGGTGGCCCTTAAAAGGACCGTTGGGGGGGGGGGGGGGTGTCGGTGCAGGGTCTTGAGATGATGAATCATTAATTCATGATGGAGGAATATGATGGAGGCTGCTCATATTCCTCCATGATGGAAGAATATGATGGAGGCTGCTCATATTCCTCCATGATGGAAGAATATGGTGGAGGCTGCTCGAGAGAAAAGAAGTCGGCCACAAGAGACTCATATTCCTCCATGATCTCCACCTTCTCCTCCTGAATGGCCTCCCATTCATCCACCTTCTTCTCCCACTCTTGCAGAGTCTCTTGCAGAGTCTCCTTCTGCTCCACCTTGCGGAGAGAAAAGAAGTCTGCCACAAGAGACTCCCATTCCTCCATCCTCTCCTCCTTCTCTTCCTGAATGGCCTCCCACTCATCCTCCTTCATCCTCCACTCCTCCTCCCTGCGCTCCTGCATCTCCACCAGGTCTGACCACAACAGTGAAGCTACAGCCATAATAATGGATCAGTCGTCTTCTCTGCTGCTTGGGTTCTGTTCTTTCTCTGTGACAAGAAAGAAGGAATGAACTTTGAACGTACTTTAGACGCTTTATATACTGTTGGCTGCCCTGCGACATTAATGTGTTGCCATGGCGACATCAACACACGGCCAAAAGCACGCTGTGCCTGTGCCTGCAGGTGCCAGGTCAAAAATCTGCATGACGTGTTGTATGTCAACGGTGTGTTGTCATGGCGACATCTCCACACGGCCAAAAGCACGTTGTGACTGTTGCCAGTTCAATAATCTGCATGATGACGTGGTATGTCAACGGTCAACCTAATAATACATCATTGAAATCGATCACAGATCAAGATTCCCCTGTCTCAGAAAAAGGACAGGACCAATACACCAACATGGCCACAAGAGAGCGCCAGACACAATGCAACGCCCAGGGTTTCCAGGTTACGCCCGTGGTGACGTCAGTGTCGGCTGTGCGTGCTGACGTCACCCGCCCGGAAGTGTAACCTGCGTCCATTCTTCATTTCCGCAGCTCAGCTGATGTTTGTCAACATCATTGATAGAAAAGCACATAACACTGAAACAGGGCAGATCTTCGGTTATAAAGGGGTTATTAGAGGTTTATAACCATGAATGTGACTCTAGCAGTGAAGCAGTATGTCTCCAAGATGATTGAGAATAGCGGGCCTGGAATGAAGGTTCTGCTCATGGATAAAGAGACGGTGAGGACATGTTTATAAGTGTATTAATGTCATGTCCTTTTTTATTTTTTATTAATGTCATGGCCTTTATCTGATTAATGTCATCTCTTTATTTTGTCAATGTCATGTCTTTATTTTAATATTTTCAGTCCTTAATACCAGTCGTGTAAAGTAACTAAGTAAATGTACTCAAGTGCTGTACTTAAGTAAAAATGTTAGGTACTTTTACTTTACTGGAGTATTTCCAATTTTCTATACTTTTATTTTGACTCCACTACATCTCAGAGGCAAATATAGTACTTTTTTACTCCACTATAATTATTTGAAAACTATTTAAAAAAAACCGATTTAATTATTATTACAAAACATACATAACCACTTCAGCCATATTTAAACTTTGGCTATTTGAAAATTGCAGATCCACAAGCTCACAACACATCGTGATGTGAGCTTGTAGATCTGCTATTTTCAAAAGATTGTAATACATTTTATACACAATGATACCTTGTGAAAGGGGACATTCTGCATAATAAGTACTTTTACTTTGATTGATTGATGTACATTGTTTAGTAAGACATGAAAAAAACAGTACATGGAAGTACAAATTCACAATACAAGGTCTACTAAACTGGAAGGCTCATAAAGCACTAAGCTTGTTTAAAATGAGATCCCCACGCACACAAATCATGATGACATATTTTGGTCCCTTAAGTATATTTTGATGCCAATATGCCTTTTGAACTTTTACTCAAGTGAATTTTGATTACCGGACTTTTACTTGTAAAATAGTTTTTCTACATTGCAGTATTGATACTTTTACTTAAGTAAAGAAATGTAGTACTTTTTCCACCACTGCTTAATACCACAAAAACCTGTCCTCAGTTTAGCTGGTTTGCTCTCATAGGTAGTTAAAATTCAACTGGTATCCTTCGTTTGATCAGTCTAATCCGTGATTCGTGACTAGTTATTAACTCACTGCTTTCATACATCATTGATTCTCAACGCTTTTCATTTCAAGGACCTCCAGTTTGATATGCATTAGACCACAGACCCCCATTTGTTACAGTTATTATTATTTAATCTCTTTAAAACATATTGTAAAATTCCCAGTGCTGCTGTTAATTTAACAAATTCCATTTGTACACTCTCAGAGTTGCAAACCCATAAGGGTCCAGTTGGTTCCTGTCCGTCATTTAGCTGGGGACCCACCGGGACCCCCTCAAACATCCCTGGGGGTCCCAGCCCAGCCCCAGACCCCTCGTTGAGAGCCAGTGGGTTATAAATTAAAACCTGTTTATGTTGATAGGATAGAAGAAAGATGACATGCACTTTGAAACTGTTAAAGTACGATCATGTCTTGTTTTATGATTGATTATTCATTCTTATTAATATAACGTGTGCGTGTGCGTGTGCGTGTGCGTGTGTGTGTGTATGTGTGTTCCAGACCAGCATATTGAGTGTGGTTTACACTCAGTCAGAGATCTTGCAGAAGGAGGTTTATTTGTTTGAGAGGATCGACTCACAGAACAGAGACAACATGAAGCATCTCAAAGCTCTCTGCTTCCTGCGACCCACCAAGGTACTCACTGTGTGTGTGTGTGTTGTAGCACTTAATGCACCTCTGCATTAACTGTCTTGCTCAGGGACACTTTTAGACACATGTTGCTGCTTTCACACTGGCAGATACAAAGCTACGCAGCATATTTGTAGCTTTGTAGCTGAAGTTGAAACCAGCTCAACCTTTTTGTAGTTGTTATAGCTTTTGTAGCAGCTACAAACGTCAGATGTATGTTTGTATCTTCACGTCACTGGCTTCCATTGAAAAAGAATGGTAGCCTGTATCTTTTGTAGCTGCCAGTGTGAACGCAGCAATAAACTGGGTGGACTGGGGTCCGGTGGGCGAACCAGTCGGTGACGTTCTGTTTACCAGGCGACCTCTCTCTCTACCCACTCAGTTTCTGCCGCCGGATTCAGGCAGATGGTAGACTACTAGACTATCAGGCTGGGTTTCATGTTAGTGGACGAGAGCAGGACGGTACAATGACATGAGGTCACAGTAACGGTAGACAACAAGGCCACAAGTTGGAATGGAATTTACAAGCCGGATGTGTAGCGGCGGTTACGTAGCTCCCTCACACAAGGACAAAAACATGCTGTGGCCTTAACCTGAAGTGTGTTTACTGTATGTGTGCGTGCGTGTACACATGGGTGTGGTAGGGTGGTCCATGCTATGTTTAAGGTTGTAATTTATTGTTCACTTTTATAGCCAACCTAGTTTTCTGCTTTGTGCAGAGTTAAACAACGGTTACTAAGCCCAAATGAAAGGGTAGAGAGAGAGAGGAGTCTAAGGCATTACTCGTACCAAATGTCTTTTAAGGTGATTTATTTTACTAATAACACATACAATACATTTAGGTAAATAGGTAATAAAACCTGGTAAGAGAGAAAACAAGCACAGAACATTCACAGTATTAAGATATGACTTCATCCCATTATGAACACATCAAACATACAATCATTTACAATGCTTTACTTACTATTGACTTTCCACTCTCTTCCAGATGATCAATGGGTCACTCAAGAACCCATATTCGAGGGACAACCCATGGCCAGTTACTTATCGAATCTGAAGTCTGTTCCTAGACAGGCTCCTTTATAAACTTCTCACACAGTGCCCTCCTTCAGGGAGGTTCAAGCAACCGGATGTTCTGTTTACCCACAAAGCCTTGCGATTGCCTGCCGCTTCCTGTCACACTCTCTTCAGAGCTCCCCCGCTCGGAGTTGCTATCTCTTTTGTTTAGAAACCCCCCACCTGATAGCGAGACCTGTTCCCTATCTTCCACACAAAGGCCTATTGTCTCTGGTATGCAATAAGTCTTTGAAGCTCAGGAGCACAGCAGGGAGCCTGCCTCTGCCCACTCTGTACCACTAGGCTCAACTCAAACAGTACATGTTTGCTAACTCCTGCAGGACAATAAAAGCACATTGCTGTTGCACCAATAATAATACACAGTTATCTTTCATAATCATGGATTATTCCACACCTGCCACCTGTGATAACTGAACCATGTTCAGTTCTCTCATAACCATCCTCTACTACCACCATTTCTCTGTGAGCTTTTTTGGCTTCTTAAATCATGGCTTAGGTCAGTAATTGGCGAAAGTATGGCGGAAAAGTTCGATTTCATCTCTGTAAACTGCTCTGATCCCACACTCATACAGGTTACATTCTCAACACAATTTTCACACATTGTCTTTGAGTGGCTCTAAACCCATATTTTGGAATAATTTACAGTTCAACTTAACTTTCTCAATTTGTAATCTTTAAACTTTTTTAGGAATTCAAATTGTTTTGGAAAACTTTTCTTCTCCCACTTTTTTCCCTAGTAAGTCAATGTCCTATTTAGGGCATGTTGCCATGGCAATTGACATAGTAACTTGGGTAAGGTTTTAAAAGATTTTAAAATGGCTGATCTACAATCTTACCTTTAAGAAACTTCACTCTGCATTTAAACCTCCAGCCCACATCCCAAAATGCTTTTTATACAATCAACAAATAATAATCCAAAGGGCCTGATTGCTCAGATCATGAGTCCACATCAGTACTGAATAATTTTGTTGTTATGGAAGAACCTTCCAAATTATTGTTGCATTTTGACTTAGTGGCATATTGTCGGCAGTAAATTAATACATTTCATTATGCAAGTTATTTCTTCTGGTAATATCGTAAACACTACAAATGATACATTCATTTACACAATATCTCTCGAAATTCCTAAGTAAACAGTCGCTCAAATAAGACATTTCGATTTTTTAGACACCACGTTGGCATCTTTTTCGCTTATTGTCCGCACTGCGTACCACTGTCCACAGCTAATAACTGGATAGACCTGTTAGTCAAGCCTATTGCAAAGGCCTAAACCCTTGTCTAGCCAGTCACAGCTGCCATGCCGCTTTCTCATGGACCTTTCCATCTGCACTGCTCCCTTACTCTGAGGGTGGCAGTGCAAATGTCAGTTCGTTCGCCAGCGTCACTTTGCTGGCACCACCAGCCACCAGTGGAACTGCTTTTTTAGCAACATCCAACTGGGGGCTCTTCTCGGCCGCTGCCAAGAAAGAGCGTGGGGCTTTGCTCCACCTGGTGGCCCTCTTCCCCTCCTTCGAGGGTGGAGAAGGGATTGTTAGTGTATCTTTAATCTTCACCTTTTTTCTTCTAGTTATTCCAGCCCCACCAGGACCACGCATTCTCTTTGCCTGGATCCTGGCGGTAAGAACTGAAATGACCTGACGTAGCACCCTGCCCCTCTCTTCCCGAGCGGGCGCACGGATGCCAGTATTTACCCACTCAGACTTCTTTCTGAGGGGTTCTGGGGGAGCTGGTTTGGCGCCCAGTCCCCGTTTTCGGACAGACCCGACTGGTCTGCCTTCGGCGGCTCCCTTCTTGAACGCCACCGGTCCGCTGGTAGCTGGTCCCCTGCCACCTTTCTTAGACGGGCGCTTGGAGCAAACGCCACCCTTGACAGGCCTGACTGGTCTGCTTTGGGCCATCTGCCTGCCACCTTTCGTAGACGGGCGCTTGGAGCGAACGCCACCCTTGCCAGGCGACTCGGATCCCTTCTTCTCCGTGTTGAGTGGGCTGGCGGCGACGTCCGTCGCAGCAGCGGCGTCTACTGACGCCCTCGCCGGCTTCTCTCCTGGTTCAGCGACCTCCAGTGACTGGCTCCCCTCTGCGTCGAGTGGATTGGTGAAGACTTTCACCGCCGTGGCGACGTCCATTGAAGCTGCCTCCCTGGCGGTCTGCTCATCTGCGACGTTGGCTCCCTCTGGTCGATCCCCCTCGGCTTCCTCCGCAGGCGTCTCGTCCCCAGGTCCAGCTCCATCGATCACCAGTGGCACCTTTGCAGCTGCTCTCTCGATCGCAGCGTGGAATGGGGTCTCCCCTGCAGCTTCTCTCGCTTCTCTCGCGATCTCCAGTGGCACCTCCCCCGCCGCCGATGGCTCCTCTCCGCCGGCCGTCACGACCTCCTCGGCGCCTTCCCTGCGTGTCGTGATGAGGAGATATCCCTCCGCCGCGTTGTCCATCGAAGCTGCTCTCTCGATCTCCAGTGACTGGTTCTCCGCAGTTACTTCCTCAGGATTGACCTCCTTCTCCGCGTGGTCCCTCGGAGCAGCGTGGAAAGGGGTCTCTGCCTCCCTCGGAGCGTGGAAAGGGGTCCCTGCCTCCCTCGGAGCAGCGTGGAAAGGGGTCTCTGCGTTGTCCCTTGCAGTAGTGATGCCATCTGGTTTCACTCTGAGGACTGCTGGCCCAGCTGATCCATCTGTAGGTGTGACATTCCTGCCCCCCTCTGCAGCGTCCGGCTTATCTGTATCTGTAGGGGTTACAGTCTCACCTCCTTCAGCTGCTTTGTCCTTTACGACCGGCTCTGCTGCAATCTCTGAGGGGTTAGACAATGGCTCTTCCCTCACAGCAGGGGGATGTTCACTCACTGGGGGCTGTGTGAAGTGGGACCCTCTCTCATCCTGGAGTGATCTCTCCACCTCAACCCAGACCAGCTTCAATGTCTCGATATACTCTAGGACACAGGCATCCAGTATCCTGCAGATCTCAGATGAATCCTTGCCAACTTCTTCTAGTATGGCGATAGAACTAGTAGCAATCTCAAGGAATCTAGCTAAATCGGCTTTTAGCTCCCTTCCCGCTGCACCTATCTCATTTGTTGATAGATAACTAACAATATAGAGTGTGTACTCTGCTGCCATCTCAAAGTCTGACTGCGCTTCCCACACCCTTTCCACTAAATCAGCTAAATCTGCCATTTTCCCCCTTTTACCTTGCCTTCTTGGCTTATAGGACTTTAGGTATAGGCTTTTTCAGTTAGTCTAAATTCAATAGGCTCTGACAGCAATCGTCAGTTATTTTAGCAAGTAGCATTGTTCAGCCTTTAGCTCATAACAACACTAATTAATTAACACTGTTCTAACCTGTAAAATAGCACCCACCCAATGTAGCATTCCACGCACGAAGCCTTTTAATGGTTTACTCACATTAGTTAATTTTGTTAATTAATACTGGATAGGATATATTTTGCTCTACCAAAGTCCATTATAGTATTTAACCCACAATAATGACCATTGATCCACTGTTCTTGTAAACTAATCATCTAGTTACTCACAGTATTAGTCTATCATAAAGCCTGGTTAAACATTGAATTACTTGGCAGAATCCTCCCCCAACCCTTATCAGTAAACAAAGGGGGGACAGACCTTCTGTCTCCAACAAAGATAATGCTAATTGTATTTCCCCACCACCCAGGTCAGGGGCAACAATCACCTCTCTGTCAATAATGGCAGTTAGCTAGCAGCTAGCACTAATATGCTAGACAATAGAACTGCTTAGCTTAGCTAGCCACGCTAAAGGTAGCTCTCAGGTCGGATAGCTTTATCTCTAAACCCTCTTATTGGTACGCTAAACAAACTTTTAACGGTAGCCTATAGCTACATAACCTGTGGTTAGCTTCTAGCTTCTCCCTCAGCTCCTTACTCTTAGCTCAGTCAATAGAATTTGTTGGCACGCAGCATCCCCAAATCTACAGTCCTTTCTCCACACTTTTTGCAAACTGTGGGGCTTTGTTTCATAGCAACCTGGTTGAGTCTCTCCCCGGTAGGCTTCTCGTAGGCCCATACAGTATTCAATGCCTCGGTCCTCGCGCCATGCTAGGCCGCCGGCTCCGTGTATCCCCTTTCGCCTCCGTGGATTCGACCTTCTGCAGGCTGTGGTTTTTGGAGACCCTTTGTCCCCACACCGACTCCTTCGGTGCTGATAAAACCTATATTAAACCTGTCCCATAACCAGGCTAATAAGTATTTTATTTTGTTACGACTCACTTCTCATCTTAAAGAGACAGTGCGTCTTTACTCCTAAGGCTATAGGAGATTTTTATGCTATGTTATCTCACTAGATAACACACATTAAATCCAGCCTCTAATGGTTTTCACCATCAGACTATTGGCAGGATCATACAATTATGTGATCCGCTTACAGGACTGACCTAATACCTTTCTAGAATCACATAGGCTCCAAGGGTTCATAATTGTTTAATTACTCTGTAACACTCAATTACTATGTAATTTTACTTTAATTACTGCGTAACACTTAAACTCGAAAGATAATCTAGTAGTTTAATGACTTGGTAATTTCTTTAATTACTGCGTAACACTTAAACTCGAAAGAAATCTAGTAGTTTAATGACTAGGTAATTAATACTTAAACTCTGAAGGCCTTATTAAAAACCAGCATAGTTTAATAAATGCGTAATTAAACGCTTTAAACTCAGTAAAGCCTCCCACAGAGGCATTAATAGTTTAATAACTCTGTAATAAGCGGAGTTCAAACACAGTGTCATTCGCTTATTAACTCTAAGATGCCCCCCACGAGGACACTACAGCCTTATTACCGTGTAACAAGCAGAGTTCCAATTACTAAACTCAGATAAGTTTCCCTGAGACTATCAATAGTTTATTACTGTGTTATACCACGTATAACACGGTTAATCAATTTAAACTCCTAGATGTCTCTCTTAAGAGACACTACAGTTTAATTACTGCGTAATTTAACGCTTAAACCCTAAAGAAATCCCCTCCGGGGATTACAATAGTTTTATTACTGTTCACTTTTATAGCCAACCTAGTTTTCTGCTTTGTGCAGAGTTAAACAACGGTTACTAAGCCCAAATGAAAGGGTAGAGAGAGAGAGGAGTCTAAGGCATTACTCGTACCAAATGTCTTTTAAGGTGATTTATTTTACTAATAACACATACAATACATTTAGGTAAATAGGTAATAAAACCTGGTAAGAGAGAAAACAAGCACAGAACATTCACAGTATTAAGATATGACTTCATCCCATTATGAACACATCAAACATACAATCATTTACAATGCTTTACTTACTATTGACTTTCCACTCTCTTCCAGATGATCAATGGGTCACTCAAGAACCCATATTCGAGGGACAACCCATGGCCAGTTACTTATCGAATCTGAAGTCTGTTCCTAGACAGGCTCCTTTATAAACTTCTCACACAGTGCCCTCCTTCAGGGAGGTTCAAGCAACCGGATGTTCTGTTTACCCACAAAGCCTTGCGATTGCCTGCCGCTTCCTGTCACACTCTCTTCAGAGCTCCCCCGCTCGGAGTTGCTATCTCTTTTGTTTAGAAACCCCCCACCTGATAGCGAGACCTGTTCCCTATCTTCCACACAAAGGCCTATTGTCTCTGGTATGCAATAAGTCTTTGAAGCTCAGGAGCACAGCAGGGAGCCTGCCTCTGCCCACTCTGTACCACTAGGCTCAACTCAAACAGTACATGTTTGCTAACTCCTGCAGGACAATAAAAGCACATTGCTGTTGCACCAATAATAATACACAGTTATCTTTCATAATCATGGATTATTCCACATTTATATTTAATCCCTTGGTGGCTGGTGTTTGTTCATAGGAATCACCATAGAAATGTATTTCTACTAGGGGTGTGCCGATTTTGCCTAATTTCACCAAACGATACGATACGATATTTGGCTCACAACTTCGATACGATTTCGATACGATACGATACGCACTTTTTTTATTATTAAAAATATATGGGGGAGAAAAAAAGCAAATGCAAACAAATAATTCTGTTTTTGCATTATTCAGATATGCGAACTTGTAGCGTTTCAGCTACAATAGCCGTTTTGAATCCAAATAGGGCAATAGTATGACACCTGACCCGAAAAAAAACCGATACATATCGTCACGAAAACGTATCGCGATATATCGCGGGACGATATATCGGCATACCCCTCATTTCTACTGTAAACTATTGCACCGACTCTCCTCTCTTATTCTATTCTATTGTGTGTCCTACAGGAGAATGTTGAGAGCTTGATCCAGGAGTTGAGAAGACCCAAATACAGTGTTTACTTCATCTGTAAGCATGCTCTATTTTCTTCTATGGGCTGCAACTAAACCTTATCGAAACCCCATCAACTTCTACACTGGGACCAGCCCCGTCCTCCCAGAAGGCTTCCCAACCAACATCACCCTGCTGGCTGCAGCCGACGGATTCACTGACCAATGCAGGCTGGACCTCTGGCACCACAAGGTATACTGCTGGTTCAGATTTATTTTATTTGTCATTTCCGTCTGCAAGCATAAGAAAACAAAATTGCGTTTCTCCTAAGAGACAGCGGAAGAATGATTAGAGCGAAAGAATGATTTGTGCAAAATTAGGTGTATTAATCTATCTATGTGAGGAGTGGCCACAGCAAGCGTTGGACGTGCCGCCATGTTGGTTCCCCTTTCTGAGTAGTTGTAGGTCTGACTAGTTCAGTGATTCTCAAACTGTTTAATTTCAAGGATCCCCAGTTTGGTCAATTGGTCAGAAAAGGTATTGTGTTTAGTAAATAACATACCATTATTTTGATACACAGTTTAAAAGTGGCTTAAAAATTGAGAATGAGATGTCAAGCCAAAATAAATTGAAAAAGATGAACTAAGAATTTTAGATTTAATTAGTTTTGTAAACACACAATACAGTAAATTATTTGATAAAACCTCGTTTTTATTTATATTTCGATTAACTACAATGTTTTTTTCACATCTAGTTTTAGCCATGTAATTAATTGTAGTTCATTAAAAACCTGTGTGTGTGTGTGTGTGTGTGTGTGTGTGTGTGTGTGTGTGTGTGTAGGTATGGCGCCCTCATGTATCCAATCACAGTAAAAGTGTGTTGATCATGGACTCTCATCGAGGTCACATGGATGACCACTTCCTGTCCACTCTAAGCTCCTCCCACACCGCTCCAGTGGTCATTCCTATTGGCTGTTCTTCCCATCTGCAGCCGCTGGATGTCTGCATCACTCCTGTTGTCAGAGAATTCCTACAGGTACCTGTCTGTCTGTCTTGTCTGTCTTGTCTGTCTGTCTGTATGAGCAATATGACTTCAAATCAATATCACAATTATTTTAAACTTTTGCCACGTTATGATTAATGAACTTTTCTAGTGAAAATAGCTGATCTACAAGCTGTCACAATGTGACACAATGTGAGCTTGTCGATCAGCTATTTTCGCTATTCTTGTACACCACCATTGTACTATGAAGTTCTGTATAATGCAGGGTTTATTGGTTTATCAGGAAAAAAATCTGTTCTATCTATTAGGGCTGTCAGAATGAATTTCATGATTAGAATTTTTAAATCTTTTTCCTGACCTACCTACCAATGCGAAAATAAATGCTTTCATCACGTCACGCATGATCAAAAATAAAGTTTGAGTGCATGCACTGCACACTGAAAGAACGTCGTCGCTGCCATACTACCCATTTGTGTCTGTGTTGTGCACGCTCGGCCGCACGCCTGTGTGAGTCTGTGTCTGGTCACGTTGGTTCAGGTTATGTGTGCACGTGGGTGTTTATTATTGTACAACTATACAGTTTAGTAGTTTCGTTCCCTACCTACAGTATGTTGAATGCACTTATTGTCACTTTGGATAAAAGCATCTGCTAAATGACTGTAATGTAATGTATACATTATTTTATATAATTATATATATTATATAAAATATTCGAATATTAAAAATAAAGCATTGAAATTCGAATGGGATTATAGAAGAAAACTGACAGCCCTACGATCTATACGATTCGTTGATATATACAACATTTTAAAAACAATTCTAAAAAAATAAATAAACTTGCTTCTCGACCATTCCATTAAGAAAGAGAAAGTTGGTTATTGGTTGTAAATATCAGTTTCAATATATTTCCGGTGAATTGCCCATCCCTACTCTCTGTCCATACATCATGAGTCTGTCTGTCTGTCTTGTCTAACATGTGTGTGTGTGTGTCTCTCTCTCCTGCAGGCTCGTTGGAGTCAGCTATTATCTTATGGAGGGGTTGAAAGTTTGAGTGTCGAGCAGCTGGTTGTGACTCTGTGCTGTTGGTGAGGTGGCCTCAACTCTGTCACATCATCAAGACATTCTACGCAGGTACCTAGTTTATATATCAGCACTGTCATGCCGGGCAGAAACCTTGTATGTCCAAAACCGTTCCTTCACTGCTCTTTCCTCAACACTCTTGTATGATAAAATAGGGCATTAAACAATGCAAAAAGGTTTAAATATGGAGATACAATGTTTCTGGCCAACAGCAATGATATACAGTATGTACTGTGTGTGTGTGCGTGCGTGTGCGTTTGTACGTGCGTGGTCATCACGCATTTTGCAAAAGATCTAAAAAATCTTTGAACTGGTTTTGGTTCTTTAAGCCAGATTTAGAATCTTCAAGTATGAATAGCATAATAAATATATCAGTTCAAAGCACAACATATTTTTCCAAAGATACATTTTGTGCTGAGAAAGTGTTAAATTCCTTGTCAAAACTGCAGCTTCAATTCTCAGAACTTTCAGATAAACATAATTCAATAAGGTGTACTCACTATAAGATAATTTACCTCATTTTGTAGCTCTGATCCTGTACTTTGATCACCTTCATTTCAATTAACTCTAATTTCCATGATGACCCATTTCGTTCCATCAGGTCATTCGCCATGGTGTCTGCTACGCCCGGGAAGCTGGAGCCAGTGGGAGCCAATGAGATGATCCAAACTCTTGCCCAAGCTCTGATTGACTGAGCTGCTAGAGGCCCTGAGACAGAGACCGTGTGGGAGAGACAGACAGTAGAACAGCTGAGAGACAGACAGTAGGAGAGACAGACAGTATGACAGCTGACGGCTCTTTTTGACTGCAAAGGGTAACCCAGAACGTTCCTTAACCTGGACCTCTCCAGAACACGTGGTGTTCTGTGACGTTTTTTGTTTGCGTTTCCATTATAACCAGAACCAGGGAGGTACTTTATAAATAATACTAGTTTAAAAAAGGAAGAATCAGTCTATAAGCTTACAACTCAACGATCTGCTATATTCGCAGTTTTTGAATCAGTTTTGTTTTTTAAAGGAGTAGTTCACCCAAAAATGACTTATTTTCTATCAATCACACACCCCATGAAGCCTTGAATTCATGGAGATTCTTTTGTTTTTATCGCATTCCTGAGCCAATAATTCTATGACCGGCGGGGTCTGAGTCTCCTACCTTGTAGACTCAAAGAGTCTCCTACTGACCTGGTCATCAAATTATTGGTTCAGGAATGCGACAAAAACTAAAAAATCTCTTATGAATTCAAGGCTCCATGAAATGTGTAATTGATAGAAAACTGTCATTTTGGGGGTGAACTATCCATTTAAGTACAATTTATGAGTTGTGTGAGAGTTGAGCAAATTAGGTTCTGAGAACCTTATCTGAAACTGAGCCACAGAGAGAATAGGAGAGACAGATAGGAAAGCAGAGAGACAGACAGGAGGACATTGAGGTATACCAGCTCTAGTTCTTAAAATCAATCATACTAGATATAGAAGAGAATCTCCACAGGCATGTCGGGATGTTTGCTGCTGTTGAACAGAACTGAATCACTTCCTTAATCCATCAAGACCGGGAAAGCGTCTGTGTCATTTTAGATTTCTTTGGCTATTCAAAAAATAGCAGATTCTACAATCTACAAGCTCATAGCACTGAGCTTGTAGATCCGCTATTTTTGAAAGAATCGTGAAAATTTGTGCAAATCTTTGAATTTTAAAGCAAACATTTTTAACTCAAATCTCTGCTTCTGGGGATTCTACAAATGTCTTCTAAATCCTAACAGTTTAATTTGTTTTGCTATAATATCAGTGGTATCAAACATTTTTCATGTCACCCCCAAAATGATATGTATTTAATGAAGTCAGTCCAAAGTTACTCTTCCGGGTGTATTATTCTAGGTGGTTTCACTTGACACAGAGCTAAGTAGCTACATTTTCCATAATAGTTTTTTCCATAATTAAACAACCTTATTAAAGAAATGAACCGTATCTTTGGTCGAGGGAAACCTAAGGGTCCACCGCCCAACCTCACTGACTGCATAGGAAGTGTGGACTCTCGAGCGGAGTCCATTGACAGATTGCCAGACTAGATGCTGAACTGGTGAAGTATAAGGATCAGATGAAGAAGATGAGAGATGCATGCCATCTGTCTGTCAATCCCCATCTGAAAATATGTTGTTCCAGGGACCCCCCAAGATTTGAGTAAAAAAATGTCGCTTTAAAAAATAAATAAATATATGTATATATTCAAAGATCTGCACACATTTTCACGATTAAAAAAAAAATAGCAGATCTACAAGCTCTTAGCAGAAATGTCTGGGTGCACCAGACATTTCACCAACAGACACAGCAAACTCAACACACAACAATCGCAAAACACACATGTCCTGGGTGTTGGTACATCATTGTGTATGAATCTCTTTGCTGGTTATACTTTACAGACCTGATGACATGCTGTGTCAGGGTGTGGGTGGTGTACTGCTGAAATCTGCACCCTGTATTATTCTGTATTACATATTGCCCAGTACAACCACGGTCTTATATTGTCACAGGGAGCTGACCAGTGTTTCATCTGTGGTTTGTAAATATATATTGTTTCAGTTGTTTTATAAAGAATATTAAACATGCTGCTATACTGACATTGTGTGAAAATGTAATTGAATTTTTAAACTTTGTTGTGGTCATTTAGCTGATAGTTTTGCAGTGTGACAGACAGTAGAAGAACAACTCACTACAAGCTCAAATTATTACAGTTCAGTAAACGGTGTTTTTACCGTTCTTCAAGAGAAGAACGATTAAAAGTCAGTGCTCAGCTTCAATCTGTAATCTTTTAGAATCACAACAACCCAAACCAGAAATCTTTGTGTAATCATGGAGTCAGACCTGAATTTCAATAGCCAAGACAGTTACAAAGTCCGCCTTAAGTCACCTTAAGAGTATGTCAAGGATTAAAGGACATGTCTCAGCAGGATTTGGAACTTGTCCATGCATTCATGTTCAGTAGACTTGACTATTGTAACAGTGTCTTTACAGGTTTCCCAAAATTATCATACACCTGCAGGTGATTCAGAGTGCTGCTACTCAACTTAGTAGAAAGTGGATCATATCACTCCAGTTCTTAGATCTTTACACTGGCTCCCTGACCTGTCTGTCAAAGAATAGATTTAAAAATACTATTAGTTTATAAAACATTGAATGGTTTAGGGCCAAAATACATTTCTGATTGTTGTGCTATAATATCATGAAACATCCAGACCTCTCAGGTCTTCTGGGACAGACAGGTTTGATTAATTGATTACTTCATTATCCGTTTACAAACAGTACATACAGCAAGTACAGTTATGCAAGCAATCCTAAAAGGATAACACAAAAAAGCCTTGATGGCTTGTTTCCAGACCTAAATATAGAAGAGAATCTGCACAGGCCTGGAATCGGGAGCTAAACGTTGAGAAGCAGTGTTCAGTTTTTATTGCATCACACATCTTGGAACAAACTCCCAGAAAACTGCAGGTCTGCCACAACTCTTAGTTCTTTTAAGTCAAAGCTGAAGACTTTTCTGTTTGCCGCTGCCTTTTACTGAGGATTTGGATTAATGTCTTGTGCTGCCCTGTACTCGTACTCTCATATCTGTTTTCTGATTTAGTCTAACTTATTGTTATATTTTTGCACTCGCTCTCAATGCTGTCTTAATGTTCAATAATGTGTGCAGAACACTTAGAATTGCCTTGTTTAAATGTGCTATACAAATAAACTAAAGTACTTAATTAGGGGAGCCCTGGGCTGTCCTATCCCCTCTCCACTATACGGATTTGAAAATCTCAAGACTTGGGGACAGAGCTGGGCCATCAGGTGTATGAGGAACATGGCTCCTTAATGAGGAGGTCAGACTTCACCACAGAGATTTTGCTGTTGTTAGTTTGGACTCTCTCCTGTTACCAATCCGGTGTGGTTAAACCTGTCAGGGTCAACCGCCACCAGAATAGGACCCAGGATCACTGAATCACTAAGCCTCTCCACCACGGCAAGGTCACAGCAAAAGGAGAGGAAGGTGGCCCTTAAAAGGACCGTTGGGGTGTCGGTGCAGGGTCTTGAGATGATGAATCATTAATTCATGATGGAGGAATATGATGGAGGCTGCTCATATTCCTCCATGATGGAAGAATATGATGGAGGCTGCTCATATTCCTCCATGATGGAAGAATATGGTGGAGGCTGCTCGAGAGAAAAGAAGTCGGCCACAAGAGACTCATATTCCTCCATGATCTCCACCTTCTCCTCCTGAATGGCCTCCCATTCATCCACCTTCTTCTCCCACTCTTGCAGAGTCTCTTGCAGAGTCTCCTTCTGCTCCACCTTGCGGAGAGAAAAGAAGTCTGCCACAAGAGACTCCCATTCCTCCATCCTCTCCTCCTTCTCTTCCTGAATGGCCTCCCACTCATCCTCCTTCATCCTCCACTCCTCCTCCCTGCGCTCCTGCATCTCCACCAGGTCTGACCACAACAGTGAAGCTACAGCCATAATAATGGATCAGTCGTCTTCTCTGCTGCTTGGGTTCTGTTCTTTCTCTGTGACAAGAAAGAAGGAATGAACTTTGAACGTACTTTAGACGCTTTATATACTGTTGGCTGCCCTGCGACATTAATGTGTTGCCATGGCGACATCAACACACGGCCAAAAGCACGCTGTGCCTGTGCCTGCAGGTGCCAGGTCAAAAATATGCATGACGTGTTGTATGTCAACGGTGTGTTGTCATGGCGACATCTCCACACGGCCAAAAGCACGTTGTGACTGTTGCCAGTTCAATAATCTGCATGATGACGTGGTATGTCAACGGTCAACCTAATAATACATCATTGAAATCGATCACAGATCAAGATTCCCCTGTCTCAGAAAAAGGACAGGACCAATACACCAACATGGCCACAAGAGAGCGCCAGACACAATGCAACGCCCAGGGTTTCCAGGTTACGCCCGTGGTGACGTCAGTGTCGGCTGTGCGTGCTGACGTCACCCGCCCGGAAGTGTAACCTGCGTCCATTCTTCATTTCCGCAGCTCAGCTGATGTTTGTCAACATCATTGATAGAAAAGCACATAACACTGAAACAGGGCAGATCTTCGGTTATAAAGGGGTTATTAGAGGTTTATAACCATGAATGTGACTCTAGCAGTGAAGCAGTATGTCTCCAAGATGATTGAGAACAGCGGGCCTGGAATGAAGGTTCTGCTCATGGATAAAGAGACGGTGAGGACATGTTTATAAGTGTATTAATGTCATGTCCTTTTTTATTTTTTATTAATGTCATGGCCTTTATCTGATTAATGTCATCTCTTTATTTTGTCAATGTCATGTCTTTATTTTAATATTTTCAGTCCTTAATACCAGTCGTGTAAAGTAACTAAGTAAATGTACTCAAGTGCTGTACTTAAGTAAAAATGTTAGGTACTTTTACTTTACTGGAGTATTTCCAATTTTCTATACTTTTATTTTGACTCCACTACATCTCAGAGGCAAATATAGTACTTTTTTACTCCACTATAATTATTTGAAAACTATTTAAAAAAAACCGATTTAATTATTATTACAAAACATACATAACCACTTCAGCCATATTTAAACTTTGGCTATTTGAAAATTGCAGATCCACAAGCTCACAACACATCGTGATGTGAGCTTGTAGATCTGCTATTTTCAAAAGATTGTAATACATTTTATACACAATGATACCTTGTGAAAGGGGACATTCTGCATAATAAGTACTTTTACTTTGATTGATTGATGTACATTGTTTAGTAAGACATGAAAAAAACAGTACATGGAAGTACAAATTCACAATACAAGGTCTACTAAACTGGAAGGCTCATAAAGCACTAAGCTTGTTTAAAATGAGATCCCCACGCACACAAATCATGATGACATATTTTGGTCCCTTAAGTATATTTTGATGCCAATATGCCTTTTGAACTTTTACTCAAGTGAATTTTGATTACCGGACTTTTACTTGTAAAATAGTTTTTCTACATTGCAGTATTGATACTTTTACTTAAGTAAAGAAATTTAGTACTTTTTCCACCACTGCTTAATACCACAAAAACCTGTCCTCAGTTTAGCTGGTTTGCTCTCATAGGTAGTTAAAATTCAACTGGTATCCTTCGTTTGATCAGTCTAATCCGTGATTCGTGACTAGTTATTAACTCACTGCTTTCATACATCATTGATTCTCAACGCTTTTCATTTCAAGGACCTCCAGTTTGATATGCATTAGACCACAGACCCCCATTTGTTACAGTTATTATTATTTAATCTCTTTAAAACATATTGTAAAATTCCCAGTGCTGCTGTTAATTTAACAAATTCCATTTGTACACTCTCAGAGTTGCAAACCCATAAGGGTCCAGTTGGTTCCTGTCCGTCATTTAGCTGGGGACCCACCGGGACCCCCTCAAACATCCCTGGGGGTCCCAGCCCAGCCCCAGACCCCTCGTTGAGAGCCAGTGGGTTATACATTAAAACCTGTTTATGTTGATAGGATAGAAGAAAGATGACATGCACTTTGAAACTGTTAAAGTACGATCATGTCTTGTTTTATGATTGATTATTCATTCTTATTAATATAACGTGTGCGTGTGCGTGTGCGTGTGTGTATGTGTGTATGTGTGTTCCAGACCAGCATAGTGAGTGTGGTTTACACTCAGTCAGAGATCTTGCAGAAGGAGGTTTATCTGTTTGAGAGGATCGACTCACAGAACAGAGACAACATGAAGCATCTCAAAGCTCTCTGCTTCCTGCGACCCACCAAGGTACTCACTATGTGTGTGTGTGTTGTAGCACTTAATGCACCTCTGCATTAACTGTCTTGCTCAGGGACACTTTTAGACACATGTTGCTGCTTTCACACTGGCAGATACAAAGCTACGCAGCATATTTGTATCTTTGTAGCTGAAGTTGAAACCAACTCAGCCTTTTTGTAGCTGTTATAGCTTTTGTAGCAGCTACAAACGTCAGATGTATCTTTGTATCTTCACGTCACTGGCTTCCATTGAAAAATAATGGTAGCCTGTATCTTTGTAGCTGCCACTGTGAACGCAGCAATGAACTGGGTGGACTGGGGTCCGGGTGGGCGAACCAGTCGGTGACGTTCTGTTTACCAGGCGACCTCTCTCTCTACCCACTCAGTTTCTGCCGCCGGATTCAGGCAGATGGTAGACTACTAGACATCAGGCTGGGTTTCACGTTGGTGGACGAGAGCAGGACGGTACAATGACATGAGGTCACAGTAACGGTAGACAACAAGGAGGCCACAAGTTGGAATGGAATTTACAAGCGGATGTGTAGCGGCGGTTACGTAGCTCCCTCACACAAGGACAAAAACATGCTGTGGCCTTAACCTGAAGTGTGTGTGTACTGTATGTGTGCGTGCGTGTACACATGGGTGTGGGAGGGTGGTCCATGCTATGTCTAAGGTTGTAATTTCTATTTAATCCCTTGGTGGCTGGTGTTTGTTCATAGGAATCACCATAGAAATGTATTTCTACTGTAAGCTATTGCACCAGCTCTCCTCTCTTATTCTATTCTATTGTGTGTCCTACAGGAGAATGTTGAGAGCTTGATCCAGGAGTTGAGAAGACCCAAATACAGTGTTTACTTCATCTGTAAGCACGCTCTATTTTCTTCTACGGGCTGCAACTAAACCTTATTGATTATTGCCTTTATCGGTTGTGCAATCTGTCTATGCGATTTTGATTTTCATCACTGTTATCTGAACCCAAACACACATCTTGAAATATCTTAATATGTTTTCCCAGCAGTCAATAACACAACTTTACATTATATAATATGGAACAAAAACAAACATCGGCATTGTTGGTTGAATTGATACACTAATATTATGATTTAGTGTAATATAATGATCATATAGTATAGTAGAACATACTATATGATAATAATTATATATGTTGCTACTGTTTGATCACAGACTTCAGTAATGTCATCAGTAAAAGTGAGATCAAGACGTTGGCAGAGGCTGATGAACAGGAAGTGGTTGCAGAAGTACAGGTGAGGACACACACACACACATACAGGTAACTCATAACAATATGTATTGTGTTGTGTATTATTTTAGATGTTGCGCTCTGTATTTTATTAACCATGTGCATTGTATTAACAGTGTGCATTGTGTTGTGTATTGTGCATGGATTTAAGTTCTCAGTCGCCACAACAGATTCCATAGAAGCCAGCATGTCTTCTATGAAAGCATGTCACACACCAAAAAATAACCAATCCATCGGCTATTTTCGGTTATTGGGTTATTTTAAGATTAAAGAGTATTTGAAGTGGTCAAACTAGTAATAGAATACATGTTCACAAGCATCTTCCACAAACATGAATAGTCTCAGAAATGTCATAAAAGCAAAAGGTCAAAGCCTCAATCTGTGATTTGTTCAACTGGTTGACTGTATGTAGAACAGCAGCAACATAGGTTTAGAATAATGATAATACCTAAACATAACCATAGCATTTTCAGTCATGCGATTTTATGTTTGCTTTATTCCATGATTGTGTGCATCATGTGTTGTAGGAGTTCTATGGAGACTTCATTGCAGTGAATCCTCATCTGTTCTCTCTCAACCTACAAGGAGTGACCAGGGTAATGTCACACGGCTGTACAGTCACTCACAAAATGACTCTCGCTACACATTCACAAGCTGCAACGCGAGCGTTGTATGACGAAGTATAAAATGGGGTTGTTGGGAAGTTGTTTATCACATTAAACTCTAGTGTCCCTGTTCTTGGCATGTCGTAATAGGGGAAGATTAGGCCAAAATAATTCAACAAAAATAGCCGATCTACCAGCTGACAACGTGTCGCGTCGTGATGCATCGTGAGCTTGTAGGTCGGCTAGTTTCAGAAAAGAGCTTTGGTATATCTGTGAAAAAACGACGGGCCAAGTACAGGTTAAGTGGTAAAATGACAAGAAGTTGATGGTGTTAAAACACTTTTATAAGATCCTTCAGTAATGCTCCTTTATTCACATCATGTGCAGTCCAAATAAATTATACACAAAATCATGTTAAAATGATCCTAGTGTTTAAACCAATTAAAACCGGGAAAGCATCTGCGTTTTAGATTTTAGCTATATTTGATCCTGGCCTCCCTATTTTGGTTAAGTCATATAGGTAGATGTTTTCAAAGATCTTTGTGTGTGTTCAGGGTCGTAGCTGGGAGCCGTCCATGTTGATGAGATCCACTCAGGGTTTGACGTCCGTCCTTCTGGCCTTGAAGAAATGTCCCATGATCAGATACCAGCTGTCCTCTGACTTGACCAAGAGACTGGCTGAGAGTGTTAAGGTAACACACACACACACACACACACACACACACACACACACACACACACTCACACACTTAGACACACACTCAAATATACACGCGCCACACAGATGTTGAAATGTGTGTGTTTCTCCCCCTAGCAAATCATCACTAAGGAGTATGAGTTGTTTGACTTCAGAAAGACAGAAGTTCCTCCTCTACTGCTGATCCTCGACCGCAGCGATGACGCCATCACCCCTCTGTTGAACCAGGTAAACACGCTAAAAACATGTTAATATCACCCCTCTGTTGAACCAGGTAAACATGCTAAAACATGTTAATATCACCCCTCTGTTGAACCAGGTGATCACGGTAAAAACGTGCTAATATCACCCCTCAGTTGAACTAGGTAAACACGCTAAAAACATGCTAATACCACCCCTCTGTTGAATCAGATGAACACGCTAAAACATGCTAATATCACAACCCTGTTTAACCAGGTAAACGCGCTACAGACACGACAAAACATGCTAATATTAATCCTCTGCTGAACCAGCTAAACATGCTAAAAGATCTCATGAAGTCAAGTTGATTCTAGTTGTTTTTTTCATACAGTCCTCTAATGGATTACAAATGCTGGTGCATGTATGAAAATAAGAATTTGACCCACTTCTTCACACCAAACTTGTGATGTGACAATAAAGCTGATTCTGGACATATACCAGGTGAGGTGATAGTGTGTTTCTGTATGTTTTGTCGTACTGCCCTCTAGTGGACATACCAGGCCATGGTCCATGAGCTGCTGGGTCTCAACAACAACAGAATTGATCTGTCCAGAGTCCCTGGAATCAGCAAAGACCTGCGGGAGGTTGTCCTGTCTGCCGACAACGATGAGTTCTACGCTAACGTACGCAACGTCTTTAACATGGTTCTGCTTTATGTGTTCATTCTGTACGATCGTGTGTATAGATCTATGCTCATATTATTTTGTGTGTGTGTGTGCGTGTGCTACGTTCGTGTAGAACCTCTATTTGAACTTTGGCGAGATCGGCAGCAACATAAAAAACCTGATGGAAGATTTTGCGAAGAAAAAACCCAAAGGCGAGCAGAGACTGGAATCCATCTCTGATATGAAGGTAAGACAGAGCCAGACATGCAGACAGACAGACACAGACAGCTTTAATTTGTCTCTCCATGATTACCACAAAAGTGCAATATGTTACTTATATAGATACTTTCAAAGCATACTGAAATACATGCACATGACAATGGATGCTAGGCCAAAAAGACTTAAGAGAGCCCGCACTCCAACTGCATGGTAAAGAGCAACATCATTTGAAAGAGTTTGACAACGTTTCGATCCAAGATGGCTCTTCTTCAGGTCAGGAAAATGAACCTGAAGAAAATCCATCGCTGATCGAAATGTTGTCACACTCTTTCAAATGAAGTTGCTCATTACCATGCAGTCAGAGTGCTGGCTCTACTTTTCTAAATGCTATTGATCAGGGGTCTTCAACAGAGGGTCCGGGACCCCTAGGAGGTCCTCAGAGATACTGCAGGGGGGCCTCCAAATCCTTGTGTGATAGGAACTTTATTTATTTATTTATACATTAATCACTTGAACCTTAAAGCTCACAACGCGTCATAGACGCGTTGTGAGCTTGTAGATCTGCTATTTTCAGCGAAGAGGTTTGGTGTACAGGGAAATGAGAGCAGACCCTTTGTACCGAGCCAAAGGTACACAAAGTATTGAGGGTTTTCTTTAACACATTTAACATGAATCCAGTATGTAGTGGGGGTCCCTGCTTTATCTCTCTCTCAGCTAAGGGGTCCTTGGCCTGGGAAAAAAACCCTGCTATAGATACCACATCAAAAGAGCTTCACAAGAACAATGATGGGGGGAACACTGGGTCACATGACTGTGTGTGTGTGTCCTGTGTGCAGGCGTTTGTAGACAACTACCCTCAGTTTAAGAAGATGTCTGGCACGGTGTCCAAACACGTCACGGTGGTGGGAGAGCTGTCTCGTCTGGTGTCAGAGAGACAGCTGATGGAGGTGTCTGAGACGGAGCAGGAACTGGCCTGTCAGAATGACCACTCCAGCGCACAGCAGGTACTCGCACACACACACACACACACACACACACACACACACACACACACACACACACACACACACACATACACATACATATACACGCACGCACACAATAGATTGCAGTGTGGCAGACACACATGCCATATGAGATGAGATATTTATTTATTAATCCCCGAAGAGAAATTGAGGCCGTTACAGCAGCATAATGTGATAAAATAAATAATCTACCAGACAAATAGAACAACAACAACAGACACAGATGGGACATAATCACACAAGACCAGGGCCGACACAGGACCATATGCATTGAGGGAGAGAGTTCTTATGCATTATGCAGTCTGATGGCAGTTGGCATGAAAGAGAGTCTGTACCGCTCCGTATGCATATTCGGGGGAAAAGTGAGCCTCTGGGCTAAAGGTGTCATCCTATCCTGCAGCTCGCCATAGAGTGGATGGGAGGGGTTAATCAGGGTGGCGTTTAGTTTGTCCCTAATCCTCCCCTCAGCGACTGACTGCAGCCCTTCCATTCGGAAGCCAACAACAGAGCTGGCCTTCTTTATGATTTTTATTGAGCTTGTTCAGCTCCCAGGCCTTGATGCCACCTCTCCCAGCATACCACAGCATAGAACAGAAGGATACTACACTGACATCCAGTGGTGTAAAGTAACTAAGTACATTTACTCAAGTACTGTACTTAACACTGACTGCCATGGACTTAGTTAACTCGTCGGATTCTGCCAGGGCTCACACTGCCAACGACGAGTTTGGACGATTTTTTTTCACACAGAACCAGGAGATAACGTGATCCAAAGATTTACTGCTCCATTCACTTCCTGGTTAACTTATTACTTAAAAATCCTGTATCTCGGATCCTGTGTTCTGTGACTACTTGAAAAGGTAAGAAAATTAAAAAATCGCTGGCAGTCTGGGCGTTATTTAGTTGTATATATTCTGGCAGTTAAAGAGTTAAGTACAATTTTGAGGTACTTTTACTTTATTGGAGTATTTCCAATTGTCTATACTTCTACTTCTGTTCCAGTACATCTCAGAGGAAAATATTGTACTTTTTACTCCACTACAATTATTTGAAAACTTTAGTTACTAGTTACTTTGCAGTTATAAATTATTACATTATAAAACATGCATTAACCACTTTAGCCCTATTTTATACCTAGGCTATTTGAAAATAGCTGATCTACAAGCTCACAACGCGTCACGAGCTTGTAGATCTACTATTTTCAAACATTTTAGTACTTTTACTTTTGGTATTTTAAGTACATTTTGATAACAATACTTTTGTACTTTTACACAAGTAAATTTTGAATTCCGGACTTTTACTTGTAACCGAGTACTTCTACATTGCAGTATTGATACTTTTATTTAAGTAAAACATTTGAGTACTTTTTCCACCACTGCTACCCACTGCACTGACAACATCATCTGTTTGTGTGTGTGTGTGTGTGTAGAATGTGCGTCGGTTGGTGCAGAATCCTCGTGTTTCTGAGCTGGACGCAGTCAGGCTGGTGATGCTGTACGCTCTGAGATACGAACGCCACAGTAACAACATCCTCAGCTCACTGATGGACGACCTCAGCAGGAAGGGAGTTACAGAACGCCACCGCAAAGTATGAACTATTATTATTATTCCATTTTATTATTATTATTATATTATTCTTTTGTTGTTGTGTCATCGGATATACAGTATACAGTATAATGAATGTTTGCATGTGTTATCAGATGGTTCAGTCTGTTATTGATTACGGAGGGAAGAGAGTCCGAGGAAGTGACCTCATCACCCCGAATGATGCTGTTGCCATCACCAAGCAGTTTTTTAAAGGACTCAAGGTACACACACACACACACACACACACACACACACACACACACACACACACACACACACACACACACACACACACACACACACACACACACACACACACACACACACACCATATGCACACACACTCACAGACCACTTTTCAAAAATTTTGAAATGTTTTGGCCCTACATGCCCAAAATAGGTGTGCAAGGTTGAAAGTGAGTGGAAACGATTATAACGATTATACAAAATAATTGCGATGGGCTCAAAATAATTGTGATGAAGCTATTATGTAATAATTGTGACGGTAGCCTAATGGCTGCTGGCACAAAGGATATATCATTAGAACAACGTGGTCTCTATGAATACAAAACAAATTGTGTGTGTGTGTGTGTGTGTGTGTGTGTGTGTGTGTGTGTGTGTGTGTGTGTGTGTGTGTGTGTGTGTGTGTGTGTGTGTGTGTGTGTGTGTGTGTGTGTGTGTGTGTGTGTGTGTGTGTGTGTGTGTGTGTGTGTGTGTGTGTGTGTGTGTGTGTGTGTGCAGGGAGTTGAAAACGTGTACACACAGCACCATCCTCTCATCCATGACACCCTGGACCAGCTGATAAAAGGACGACTCAAAGACAGCCAGTACCCCTACCTGGGACCCAGTACTCTGAGAGACAGGTACCATTAACCTTATTAACAGGTACCTAATCTTATTTTGTGAGAGTGGAGAACTCCTTCTGCCACCTCCGTGAATGTCTGGTTTAGTCAACTTGGTCAGGGAGTGGCTCTGGAAAAGCGCTCTGGAAAGTGGCTCTTGAAAACACTGCAAGGGTCCAGCTGAGCCAATTGAGATGCTATGGCTCAAGCGGATCAAATCAACTCAACATTACACCTGGAATTGTATCATTTCTGATTGTGTTTTTGTGTCTGTCCGTTTGTGTCCATAGGCCTCAGGACATCATTGTGTTTGTGATTGGTGGAGCAACGTATGAAGAGGCTCTGACGGTGTATAACCTCAACAGAACCATTCCTGGAATCCGTATAGTACTAGGAGGCACCACCGTACACAATACTAAGAGGTTAGTACTATTAATACATACTGCATGCTGGGGGGTACTGTCATACACTAAGTATACACACATTGTTCCACATACTGTACAAGTTGATTTATCCCAGTGGCTAAAACTCTGTCTGTCTGTCTCTCTCTCTCTCTCTCAGTTTTCTGGAGGAGGTTACTTTGGCATCGGGTCCAGGGAGCGAGCGGACGCAAGGTGCAGGGAGATACAGACACTGAACACACACACACACACACACACACACACACACACTACTGAAGAAACACTAACATTCCACATCGCTCTGTCTCTCCATCGCTCTCTCTCGTCACCATGGTTACCGTGATAAAGCGGTTAAAGTTTGACAATGTCACGTCTCCTGACGGTGACTCAAATGTTTCTGTCCATGTTGTGATGGAGAGATGACGACTTCTTGTGTGTTTATGTTTAAAAGAACTGTCCGCTCAACTGTCTGCTCTCTAAAGATATGCTCTGTCAGTATTGCTAGGAATTTGTCAAATGAAAATCACAATAATTTCCTCCAATATGTTGATTATTTTTCAATGAACTGTCGAAGATTTCCGTTATGGGTCCATTCCTTTGGCAAACGTGATTTGAGTTTCCAATGTTCTCTGTGGTATTTGAGCTGTGTCTTGACACATAGTATTATTAAAAATGCTGCAATAGGTTAAACATTAAACATGTTAAATAAAGGCTTCCCTTTATACATGTTTTATACTTTACATGTTTAATAGGTTAAACATTAAACATGTTAAATAAAGGCTTCCCTCTTTTAACTTTGAGTGCCCGGATCTCCAGCTTTTTATCTGAGGTTAAACAATTATTTTACAGACTTTGTTTGACATAAAACTCAGCTTGTGCACATTCATTGTTGGATACCGACCTGGAATCTTGATAGAATTCCGAAATTACAGTTCCCTTTTATTGGTTATGCAGAGCGCAATAAACTACCAGGGTTTTCACAGGTCAAATTCAAATGGAATGGATCTTTAAAGAACTTCACTCGGCACAGAAAATATCTGAATTATAATTTCCTTCTATTGCAGTTGTAGGTTGTTTTTGGTTTGTTTTGAGTGGCTTGTCCCTTTGAGATGTCCTGCGTGTAAGACTAACTAATGATGTTGTTGAGGCTCAAGGAGAAAAAAGACATTGGTTTTAATGAATAAACATGAATGCTGAACAGAATCTGTTGTGTTACGCATCTTAATTGTTTTGTGCACTCTATAGTCAACAGGAACACTGCAAGGCTCCAGCTCCACCCCATTAATCACACACTCACACCATTAGAACAGTTCCAGGCTTCCTCAACAGTGGCAATGATAAAAATATAAATAAATACAACAAGAAAGGCGGCAGTGAAAGCAAATAATTTAGCTGTTTGCCAAAAAAATACAAATAGCATATTATATGGTGGCAAAAATATTATCTTCTACATGCTAGTTGTAGTAGGCTTGCTGTTTTATTGAATGTAACTAGAACATTTAATTGTACTGTAATATTTTTGATGCTTTTGTACTTTTACTCAAGTCAAAATGTTGTACAAGCCTTTCATATGTATGGATATTTTTGTATAGTTGTGGTGTTGTTACTTTTACTTACTCCACCACTGGTAGCTAATTTATCTGTCTGTCATTAAATGTTTCGATGAATTGAGTACAAAGGACCCCAATGGAAACAAGCCATAAGCTTTATTGGGTTTAAATTCCTCTTAGCAGACCTAGTGAACTGTACTTGTCTTTCCTGTGCTTTTTTTTTTGGCAAACTGCGAACAAAGTATTCAATCAATCAATCAATCAATCAAGAGTACGTGTGTTGTGTGCAATCCCGTTAGTCGTCGTTAGATGGCGATGCCGTGTCGTGTGGCTTTTACCATGGCTTTTAACCATAGCTTTTAACCGAATATAGGTTGCCGTGTGTGTGTGTGTGTGTGTGTGAGAGAGCGAGAGAGAGAGAGAGAGAGAGAGAGAGAGAGAGAGAGAGGCGGAGAGAGAGGGTCTTAGCAGCAGCATCTGTGTGGGAGGAGAACAGAACAGAAGGATGCTGTAGGTTTAACAGGACAACGGACTGAAAAGCCATCTCTACTGAAGCCCTGACGCTCTGGATGTGAATTAATATCACATTAAAAGCACAGCAAGCAGCGGCGGGATGAAGAGGAGGGATTTGGCCAAGCGGGTAAGAAAGAACACATTATATTGTATTTAAAATATATCACGCAAATTCCTTTTTTTTTTATTGCTTAACCGGGACCGGCGGTGGATTCCTGTTAAACCTAAGGACTGTTTGTTAGTCAACAATCACCACCGCCACCGTCACACACACAACAAACACACACAACAGATACACAACACAACAGACACGCAACACAACAGACACACGATACCGACCGACTGCTCCTACAGAGTCTGAGGCTCATCAGTGATGCTTAGGTTAGGCCTATAGTAACCTAGTCAAGTATGCTATAATAATGGTGCTGTTAGTGTTATAGAATAGTTTACAGTATATAGTATAGAGCAGTTGATATTCACCTATAGCCTACTGCTTGTTTTCTATCCTACCAGCACCTTAAGTAGCCTACTTTTGGTTTTCTCAGACCACTACTACTGTTTTTTATTCTACCAGGACCTCTAATACTGCTGGTTTTCTATCCTACCAGGACCTCTAGTACTGCTGGTTTTCTATCCTACCAGTACCTCTAATACTGCTGGTTTTCTATCCTACCAGTACCTCTAATACTGCTGGTTTTCTATCCTACCAGGACCACCTGTACTTCTTGTTTTTCTATCCTACCAGGACCTGTAGTTCAGTTTTCTTCTATCCTACCTGGACTTCTACTGATTGTTTTCTATCCTACGTAACGAGTCACTGGTTAGAAAGCTAGAATTACACAAAATTAATTGATGCTCCTGAATTTCAATAGCTCATTGTCAGTATATTTTTTGTTTTATGTTTACAAAAGTATTTATTTTGTAAAACACATAGCTGTTTTGCAAGGTGCTATGAAAATAGAGCACCCACTCTTCTGCTTCAAATGAAAATTTAGTTTGCTTTATTGTGATTTGAACCTCTAAATCATTAGACATTCACTGAAAAGATCAGTTGAAAAATGTATCAGTTAAATTCAAAAGTATGATAGACAGCCATAGTGATAGAATAATCTGTTTTGTGTTTGTTCTGGACAACATGTCCTAGTTATTTTTTTTATATAAGATGTAGATGTTTAATCTGCTCTCACGCGTGCATGCCCCAGAAGAACGGAGCATGCCACTCACCACACTAAACCTGTAATTATCATTTTAGAGAGAGAGAGAGAGAGAGAGAGAGAGAGAGAGAGAGAGAGAGAGAGAGAACTGTTCTACAATCTCTGAATGCTACAGACCAGTTGTCCCCAAACATTCTCATGTCTAGGACCCCTAAATGATCTATTTTGGCCTCGGACTCCCATCTGAAAATATTTTGTGCCAGGACCCCATATAAGATATGAGTTAAATTTAGTGTTCTCCATATTTTTTACATTTCTTTTCAATATATATATTTAAAAAAAAGGAAAACATTTTAAAATGTTTTTAAATTGACATTGCAGATCGGCTATTTCCAAATAGCCAATGTATAGGTTTAAAGTGGTTAAACAGATTTGTATGCTTTATTTGCTAATTTAGTTGGGAATCCCCCTCAAGGTCCCCTGGGGGCCCCCTTTGAACGGTATTGGACCAATCACAACGCAGAGTTCAGAATCAGAATCATCTTTATTGTCACATCACAGGTTTACTAGTGTGAATAAGTGGGGGAAATTTGTTTTTGCGCGAGCTCCATCATTTTTGTTGCGTTGACGAAAATGTATTTAAAAATATATAATTAAAAAACATTTCTGCTAAGCAACAAAATGCTTAGGCTAATTTGATTTACAGTAGAACTTACTGTATTTACGTCACTGCACAGGCGAAACGGAAGTAGAGAGAGAGGCGGGATGTCCGCTTTGTTTTCTTTGCATTTTTAGCGCTTCCGTTGAAAATGGAAGCACTTTCAGTGCTTCCGTTGAAAATGGTGTGCGCCAAGCCTCCTACAGACCGCCTCGAGAGACTAGCCTTTGATCAAATTCCACCACAACAAAGGGAGAGAACAAAGATGATATAAATCTATCTCTCTCTCTCTCTCTCTTTCTCTTTCTCCTTCTCTCTCTCTCTCTCTCTCTCTCTTGGGACGATCTCACCATATAGTTTTATATATTTTCGCTGTTGGGTGGAAACCTCGTATCGTATGTCCAGATTCCAGAGATGTTGCTTTTGGAACAAATGGAACAAATAAAATCAGAAATAGTGTAAATAGCTGATCTACAATCTCACAACGTGTCCACTGTTTTCGCTTGCTACCACGAAGTAGGGTATTAAATGACAAAAAAGTAATAAAAAGTTGAAATATGGAGATATGAGGTTTCTGCCCGACAACAACGATATTAGCAATTAACAATGTTAGATAATGTTATTATTATGTGTAAATAATCGGTGTGACTGTCTGTGTCTGTCCATCCATGCAGGTTCCAGGTGACAGCGTCCACCTGTCTGTCCATCATCAGACAGACAGGTCGGGCTGGCTGAGGAAGTTCTGTGGTCGTGGCATCTTCAGAGAGCTGTGGAGAAACAGATACGTCTCTCTGAGAGGAGAGAACCTGCTCCTCTCTGATAAGGAGGTCAGAACCTATACCTGTCTGTCTGTCTGTCTGTCTGTCTGTCTGTCTGTCTGTCTGTCTGTCTGTCTGTCTGTCTGTCTGTCTGTCTGTCTGTCTGTCTATTTGCCTGTCTGTCTATTTGCCTGTCTGTCTGTCTGTCTGTCTGTCACGACCTCCTCTATCAGTGCAGTATCGATTGAGTTGTGTGTGTGTGTGTGTGTGTGTGTGTGTGTGTGTGTGCGTGTGCGTGCGTGCGTACGTGCGAGAGACAGACAGGACTCAGAGGTCAGGATGCAGTCAGGCATCCTGGAAAAAATGCTTTGATGTTTAAACTGTCCTCAAACTTTAATCAGCTGCTGCTGCACACTGGCTGCGGATGAGCAGTGTGTGTGTGTGTGTGAGTCAGGGAATCAAACAGCTCGTTTGTTGCAGCTGAGCCTCACCCTGCTGCTGGGAGGTCATAAACACAAACATGAACGCGCACACCGCACACACACTTGCACATGTAATGCCCGGGATTTGAACCCGAGTCTCCCGCGCGGAAAGTCAACTTCTTAACCGTTAAGCCAAAGGGACTTCACTATTGCTCGGGGTAGATATCAGAGTTTCAGGCCATCAGGCTGAGGTTGTGACTGTGAGCCACTCTGCTACACATGCTCCGCACACATAATTAAGAAGACATTTTATCAAATGCATTCAACATAAAAATGTAGGAGGGGAGGGTGTTCAACTGTGATGGATTAAGTGTCCAAATGGTCAAACAAACGTTCTCCAATTTGACTGTAATATACATTAGATGTGAAGAGAAGAACACAGAAGTAAAGGTCCACCTCTAATTTGACTTCTAGTCTCTTTTGGAGTGGTGTTCCAGTATCATTGCAACATGGGACAAGACCATAATGAAATGAGTCTTACATTTTAAAGAAGTAGTTCACTCAAAATAAATCTTATTTTCTATCACCATGAAGCATCGTTTTTGTCACACTCTTGAGCCAATAATTCGATGACCAGCAGACCAGCCACCCTGTCATCAAATTATTGGCTCAGGAATGCGACAAAAACAAAAAATTTGTAATTTATAGAAAATAAGATTTTATTGGGGTGAACTACTCCTTCAACCACTTGCAGAGATTTAGCCAGTGCAGAGATTTAGTGTACAGGGAAACAATTGTAGAGGCAAAATAATTGCTGATACATGGTCAAAAAAGTCAAATAATGGCCCATATAAACTGACACATTCGTTTGCCTCTGCATGGCGGAGACCATGGAGCAGGAGCTACAAGACTGTAGCATACTGCGTGGCACATACAGCACGCTAAGAAAATCTCCTGGAAAAAATCATCTTGCAGAAGAACTGATCTATGGTGAACTGCCTCCTCAGGGTTAATAATTGATGGCTAACAGGCTGTTCTATATGCTGCAGAGTCACATACTGTACACCAATACATACTGTGTATGTTTCTGCATGTTGACCTAGAACACATTTCTTTTTTACATTGGCCTC